>NC_086214.1:606250-909375 GCF_035770615.1 Melospiza melodia melodia
CAGACAAAAACCTCGGCCCGTTTCCCTTGCAAACAAAAGTAAGCTGCCCCGCTTCTGGATGGCAGATTGCAGGAGCCACTTGGTACTATCAAACAAGCCCGACTTGGAACTGGTGCCACCTCTGGTCTGGGAACCATCCTGCGTATCGTGGATTCGAAGGAGCCAGCCGGCAACTCCCAGCCACAGGCCACCAAAAAAAATCAACGGCACTTTTCCCTGGAAAACAAAACTGGCCTGCCAAATTTTGATGGCAGATTGCAGGAGCCGCTTGGTACTATTAAATCAGCCCAACTTGGCACTGGTGCCACCATGGGTCTGGTAACCATCCTGCCTATCGTAGCTTTTCAGGAGCCAGCTGGTCACTCCCAGCCATAGGCCCCCAGACACAAACCTCGGCCCGTTTCCCTGGCAAACAAAAGTAAGCTGCCCCGCTTCTGGATGGCAGATTGCAGGAGCCACTTGGTACTATCAAACCAGCCCGACTTGGAACTGGTGCCACCTCTGGTCTGGGAACCATCCTGGCTATCGTGGATTCTAAGGAGCCAGCCGGCCACTCCCAGCCACAGTCCACCAAACACAAACAACAGCACTTTTCCCTGGAAAACAAAACTCGCCTGCTAATTTTTTCATGGCAGATTGCAGGAGCCACTTTGCACCATCAAACAAGCCCGACATGGCACTGGTGCCACCATGGTCTGGGAACCATCCTGCGTATCGTGGATTCTAAGGAGCCAGCCGGCCACTCCCAGCCATAGGCCCCCAAACACAAACAACGGCGCTTTTCCCTGGAAAACAAAACTCGCCTGCCAACTTTTTGATGGCAGATTGCAGGAGCCGCTTGGTACTATCAAATCAGCCCAACGTGGCACTGGTGCCACCATGAGTCTGGTAACCATCCTGCCTATCGTAGCTTTTCAGGAGCCAGCCAGTCACTCCCAGCCATAGGCCCCCAGACACAAACCTCGGCCCATTTCCCTGGCAAACAAAAGTAAGCTGCCCCGCTTCTGGATGGCAGATTGCAGGAGCCACTTGGTACTATCAAACCAGCCCGACTTGGAACTGGTGCCACCTCTGGTCTGGGAACCATCCTGCGTATTGTGGATTCTAAGGAGCCAGCCGGCCACTCCCAGCCACAGTCCACCAAACACAAACAACGGCACTTTTCCCTGGAAAACAAAACTCGCCTGCCAACTTTTTCATGGCAGATTGCAGGAGCAACTTTTCACCATCAAACTAGCCCGACTTGGCACTGGTGCCACCATGGTCTGGGAACCATCCTGCGTATCGTGGATTCTAAGGAGCCAGCCGGCCACTCCTAGCCACAGGCCACCAAAAAAAATCAACGGCACTTTTCCCTGGAAAACAAAACTCGCCTGCCAACTTTTTAATGGCAGATTGCAGGAGCCGCTTGGTACTATCAAATCAGCCCAACTTGGCACTGGTGCCACCATGGGTCTGGTAAACATCCTGCCTATCGTAGCTTTTCAGGAGCCAGCCAGTCACTCCCAGCCATAGGCCCCCAGACACAAACCTCGGCCCGTTTCCCTGGCAAACAAAAGTAAGCTGCCCCGCTTCTGGATGGCAGATTGCAGGAGCCACTTGGTACTATCAAACCAGCCCGACTTGGAACTGGTGCCACCTCTGATCTGGGAACCATCCTGCGTATCGTGGATTCTAAGGAGCCAGCCGGCCACTCCCAGCCACAGTCCACCAAACACAAACAACGGCACTTTTCCCTGGAAAACAAAACTCGCCTGCCAACTTTTTCATGGCAGATTGCAGGAGCCACTTTGCACCATCAAACTAGCCAGACATGGCAATGGTGCCACCTCTGGTCTGGGAACCATCCTGCGTATCGTGGATTCTAAGGAGCCAGCCGGCCACTCCCAGCTATAGGCCCCCAAACACAAACAACGGCGCTTTTCCCTGGAAAACAAAACTCGCCTGCCAACTTTTTGATGGCAGATTGCAGGAGCCGCTTGGTACTATCAAATCAGCCCAACGTGGCACTGGTGCCACCATGAGTCTGGTAACCATCCTGCCTATCGTAGCTTTTCAGGAGCCAGCCGGTCACTTCCAGCCATAGGCCCCAGACACAAAGCACTGGGGGTTTCCCTGGCAAACCAAAGTATGCTACCCCGCTTCAGGATGGCAGATTGGAGGAGCCACTTTGCACCATCAAACCAGCCCGACTTGGCACTGGTGCCACCTCTGGTCTGGGAACCATCCTGCGTATCGTGGCTTCTAATTAGCCAGCCGGCCACTCCCAGCCACAGGCCCCCAAACACAAACAACGGCGCTTTTCCCTGGAAAACAAAACTCGCCTGCCAACATTTTGATGGCAGATTGCAGGAGCCACTTTGCACCATCAAACCAGCCCGACTTGGCACTGGTGCCACCTCTGGTCTGGGAACCATCCTGCGTATCGTGGATTCTAAGGAGCCAGCCGGCCACTCCCAGCCACAAGCCCCCAAACACAAACAACGACACTTTTCCCTGGAAAACAAAACTCGCCTGCCAACTTTTTGATGGCAGATTGCAGGAGCCGCTTGGTACTATCAAATAAGCCCAACTTGGCACTGGTGCCACCATGAGTCTGGTAACCATCCTGCCTATCGTAGCTTTTCAGGAGCCAGCCAGTCACTCCCAGCCATAGGCCCCCAGACACAAACCTCGGCCCGTTTCCCTGGCAAACAAAAGTAAGCTGCCCCGCTTCTGGATGGCAGATTGCAGGAGCCACTTGCTACTATCAAACCAGCCTGACTTGGCACTGGTGCCACCTCTGGTCTGGGAACCATCCTGCGTATCGTGGATTCTAAGGAGCCAGCCGGCCACTCCCAGCCACAGTCCACCAAACACAAACAACGGCAATTTTCCCTGGAAAACAAAACTCGCCTGCCAACTTTTTCATGGCAGATTGCAGGAGCCACTTTGCACCATCAAACTAGCCCGACATGGCACTGGTGCCACCATGGTCTGGGAACCATCCTGCGTATCGTGGATTCTAATTAGCCAGCCGGCCACCCCCAGCCATAGGCCACCAAACACAAACAACGGCGCTTTCCCCTGGAAAACAAAACTCGCCTGCCAACTTTTTGATGGCAGATTGCAGGAGCCGCTTGGTACTATCAAATCAGCCCTACGTGGCACTGGTGCCACCATGAGTCTGGTAACCATCCTGCCTATCGTATCTTTTCAGGAGCCAGCCAGTCACTCCCAGCCATAGGCCCCCAGACACAAACCTCGGCCCGTTTCCCTGGCAAACAAAAGTAAGCTGCCCCGCTTCTGGATGGCAGATTGCAGGAGCCACTTTGTGGTATCAAACCAGCCTGACTTGGCACTGGTGCCACCTCTGGTCTGGGAACCATCCTGCGTATCGTGGATTCTAAGGAGCCAGCCGGCCACTCCCAGCCACAGGACCCCAAACACAAACAACGGCGCTTTTCCCTGGAAAACAAAACTGGCCTGCCAACTTTTTGATGGCAGATTGCAGGAACCACTTGGTACTATCAAACCAGCCCAACTTGGCACTGGTTCCACCATGGGTCTGGTAACCATCCTGCCTATCGTAGCTTTTCAGGAGCCAGCCGGTCACTTCCAGCCATAGGACTCAGACACAAAGCACTGGGGGTTTCACTGGCAAACAAAAGTATGCTACCCCGCTTCAGGATGGCAGATTGGAGGAGCCACTTTGCACCATCAAACCAGCCCGACTTGGCACTGGTGCCACCTCTGGTCTGGGAACCATCCTGCGTATCGTGGATTCTAATTAGCCAGCCGGCCACTCCCAGCCACAGGCCCCCAAACACAAACAACGGCGCTTTTCCCTGGAAAACAAAACTGGCATGCCAACTTTTTAATGGCAGATTGCAGGAGCCACTTTGCACCATCAAACTAGCCCGACTTGGCACTGGTGCCACCTCTGGTCTGGGAACCATCCTGCGTATCGTGGATTCTAATTAGCCAGCCGGCCACTCCCAGCCACAGGCCTCCAAACAAATACAACGGCGCTTTTCCCTGGAAAACAAAACTCGCCTGCCAACATTTTGATGGCAGATTGCAGGAGCCACTTTGCACCATCAAACTAGCCCGACTTGGCCCTGGTGCCACCATGGTCTGGGAACCATCCTGCGTATCGTGGATTCTAATTTGCCAGCCGGCCACTCCCAGCCATAGGCCCCCAAACACAAACAACGGCGCTTTCCCCTGGAAAACAAAACTCGCCTGCCAACTTTTTGATGGCAGATTGCAGGAGCCGCTTGGTACTATCAAATCAGACCAACGTGGCACTGGTGCCACCATGAGTCTGGTAACCATCCTGCCTATCGTAGCTTTTCAGGAGCCAGCCAGTCACTCCCAGCCATAGGCCCCCAGACAAAAACCTCGGCCCGTTTCCCTTGCAAACAAAAGTAAGCTGCCCCGCTTCTGGATGGAAGATTGCAGGAGCCACTTGGTACTATCAAACAAGCCCGACTTGGAACTGGTGCCACCTCTGGTCTGGGAACCATCCTGCGTATCGTGGATTCTAAGGAGCCAGCCGGCCACTCCCAGCCACAGGCCGCCAAAAAAAATCAACGGCACTTTTCCCTGGAAAACAATACTCGTCTGCCAACTTTTTGATGGCAGATTGCAGGAGCCGCTTGGTACTATCAAATCAGCCCAACGTGGAACTGGTGCCACCATGAGTCTGGTAACCATCCTGCCTATCGTAGCTTTTCAGGAGCCAGCCAGTCACTCCCAGCCATAGGCCCCCAGACAAAAACCTCGGCCCGTTTCACTTGCAAACAAAAGTAAGCTACCCTGCTTCTGGATGGCAGATTGCAGGAGCCACTTGGTACTATCAAACCAGCCCGACTTGGAACTGGTGCCACCTCTGGTCTGGGAACCATCCTGCGTATCGTGGATTCTAAGGAGCCAGCCGGCCACTCCTAGCCACAGGCCACCAAAAAAAATCAACGGCACTTTTCCCTGGAAAACAAAACTCGCCTGCCAACATTTTGATGGCAGATTGCAGGAGCCGCTTGGTACTATCAAATCAGCCCAACGTGGCACTGGTGCCACCATGAGTCTGGTAACCATCCTGCCTATCGTAGCTTTTCAGGAGCCAGCCAGTCACTCCCAGCCATAGGCCCCCAGACAAAAACCTCGGCCCGTTTCCCTTGCAAACAAAAGTAAGCTGCCCCGCTTCTGGATGGCAGATTGCAGGAGCCACATGGTACTATCAAACAAGCCCGACTTGGAACTGGTGCCACCTCTGGTCTGGGAACCATCCTGCGTATCGTGGATTCTAAGGAGCCAGCCGGCCACTCCCAGCCACAGGCCGCCAAAAAAAATCAACGGCACTTTTCCCTGGAAAACAATACTCGTCTGCCAACTTTTTGATGGCAGATTGCAGGAGCCGCTTGGTACTATCAAATCAGCCCAACGTGGCACTGGTGCCACCATGAGTCTGGTAACCATCCTGCCTATCGTAGCTTTTCAGGAGCCAGCCAGTCACTCCCAGCCATAGGCCCCCAGACAAAAACCTCGGCCCGTTTCCCTTGCAAACAAAAGTAAGCTACCCTGCTTCTGGATGGCAGATTGCAGGAGCCACTTGGTACTATCAAACCAGCCCGACTTGGAACTGGTGCCACCTCTGGTCTGGGAACCATCCTGCGTATCGTGGATTCTAAGGAGCCAGCCGGCCACTCCTAGCCACAGGCCACCAAAAAAAATCAACGGCACTTTTCCCTGGAAAACAAAACTCGCCTGCCAACTTTTTAATGGCAGATTGCAGGAGCCGCTTGGTACTATCAAATCAGCCCAACTTGGCACTGGTGCCACCATGGGTCTGGTTACCATCCTGCCTATCGTAGCTTTTCAGGAGCCAGCCGGTCACTCCCAGCCATAGGCCCCCCGACAAAAACCTCGGCCCGTTTCCCTGGCAAACAAAAGTAAGCTGCCCCGCTTCTGGATGGCAGATTGCAGGAGCCACTTGGTACTATCAAACAAGCCCGACTTGGAACTGGTGTCACCTCTGGTCTGGGAACCATCCTGCGTATCGTGGATTCTAAGGAGCCAGCCGGCCACTCCCAGCCACAGGCCACCAAAAAAAATCAACAGCACTTTTCCCTGGAAAACAAAACTCGCCTGCCAACTTTTTGATGGCAGATTGCAGGAGCCGCTAGGTACTATCAAATCAGCCCAACTTGGCACTGGTGCCACCATGGGTCTGGGAACCATCCTGCCTATCGTAGCTTTTCAGGAGCCAGCCGGTCACTCCCAGCCATAGGCCCCCAGACACAAACCTCGGCCCGTTTCCCTGGCAAACAAAAGTAAGCTGCCCCGCTTCTGGATGGCAGATTGCAGGAGCCACTTGGTACTATCAAACCAGCCCGACTTGGAACTGGTGCCACCTCTGGTCTGGGAACCATCCTGCGTATCGTGGATTCTAACGAGCCAGCCGGCCACTCCCAGCCACAGTCCACCAAACACAAACAACGGCACTTTTCCCTGGAAAACAAAACTCGCCTGCAAACTTTTTCATGGCAGATTGCAGGAGCCACTTTGCACCATCAAACTAGCCCGACTTGGCACTGGTGCCACCATGGTCTGGGAACCATCCTGCGTATTGTGGATTCTAATTAGCCAGCCAGCCACTCCCAGCCATAGGCCCCCAAACACAAACAACGGCGCTTTCCCCTGGAAAACACAACTCGCCTGCCAACTTTTTCATGGCAGATTGCAGGAGCCACTTTGCACCATCAAACTAGCCAGACATGGCAATGGTGCCACCTCTGGTCTGGGAACCATCCTGCGTATCGTGGATTCTAAGGAGCCAGCCGGCCACTCCCAGCTATAGGCCCCCAAACACAAACAACGGCGCTTTTCCCTGGAAAACAAAACTCGCCTGCCAACTTTTTGATGGCAGATTGCAGGAGCCGCTTGGTACTATCAAATCAGCCCAACGTGGCACTGGTGCCACCATGAGTCTGGTAACCATCCTGCCTATCGTAGCTTTTCAGGAGCCAGCCGGTCACTTCCAGCCATAGGCCCCAGACACAAAGCACTGGGGGTTTCCCTGGCAAACCAAAGTATGCTACCCCGCTTCAGGATGGCAGATTGGAGGAGCCACTTTGCACCATCAAACCAGCCCGACTTGGCACTGGTGCCACCTCTGGTCTGGGAACCATCCTGCGTATCGTGGCTTCTAATTAGCCAGCCGGCCACTCCCAGCCACAGGCCCCCAAAAACAAACAACGGCGCTTTTCCCTGGAAAACAAAATTCGCCTGCCAACATTTTGATGGCAGATTGCAGGAGCCACTTTGCACCATCAAACCAGCCCGACTTGGCACTGGTGCCACCTCTGGTCTGGGAACCATCCTGCGTATCATGGATTCTAAGGAGCCAGCCGGCCACTCCCAGCCACAAGCCCCCAAACACAAACAACGACACTTTTCCCTGGAAAACAAAACTCGCCTGCCAACTTTTTGATGGCAGATTGCAGGAGCCGCTTGGTACTATCAAATAAGCCCAACTTGGCACTGGTGCCACCATGAGTCTGGTAACCATCCTGCCTATCGTAGCTTTTCAGGAGCCAGCCAGTCACTCCCAGCCATAGGCCCCCAGACACAAACCTCGGCCCGTTTCCCTGGCAAACAAAAGTAAGCTGCCCCGCTTCTGGATGGCAGATTACAGGAGCCACTTGCTACTATCAAACCAGCCTGACTTGGCACTGGTGCCACCTCTGGTCTGGGAACCATCCTGCGTATCGTGGATTCTAAGGAGCCAGCCGGCCACTCCCAGCCACAGTCCACCAAACACAAACAACGGCACTTTTCCCTGGAAAACAAAACTCGCCTGCCAACTATTTCATGGCAGATTGCAGGAGCCACTTTGCACCATCAAACTAGCCCGACATGGCACTGGTGCCACCATGGTCTGGCAACCATCCTGCGTATCGTGGATTCTAATTAGCCAGCCGGCCACCCCCAGCCATAGGCCACCAAACACAAACAACGGCGCTTTCCCCTGGAAAACAAAACTCGCCTGCCAAGTTTTTGATGGCAGATTGCAGGAGCCGCTTGGTACTATCAAATCAGCCCAACGTGGCACTGGTGCCACCATGAGTCTGGTAACCATCCTGCCTATCGTATCTTTTCAGGAGCCAGCCAGTCACTCCCAGCCATAGGCCCCCAGACACAAACCTCGGCCCGTTTCCCTGGCAAACAAAAGTAAGCTGCCCCGCTTCTGGATGGCAGATTGCAGGAGCCACTTTGTGGTATCAAACCAGCCTGACTTGGCACTGGTGCCACCTCTGGTCTGGGAACCATCCTGCGTATCGTGGATTCTAAGGAGCCAGCCGGCCACTCCCAGCCACAGGACCCCAAACACAAACAACGGCGCTTTTCCCTGGAAAACAAAACTGGCCTGCCAACTTTTTGATGGCAGATTGCAGGAACCACTTGGTACTATCAAACCAGCCCAACTTGGCACTGGTTCCACCATGGGTCTGGTAACCATCCTGCCTATCGTAGCTTTTCAGGAGCCAGCCGGTCACTTCCAGCCATAGGACTCAGATACAAAGCACTGGGGGTTTCACTGGCAAACAAAAGTATGCTACCCCGCTTCAGGATGGCAGATTGGAGGAGCCACTTTGCACCATCAAACCAGCCCGACTTGGCACTGGTGCCACCTCTGGTCTGGGAACCATTCTGCGTATCGTGGATTCTAATTAGCCAGCCGGCCACTCCCAGCCACAGGCCCCCAAACACAAACAACGGCGCTTTTCCCTGGAAAACAAAACTGGCATGCCAACTTTTTAATGGCAGATTGCAGGAGCCACTTTGCACCATCAAACTAGCCCGACTTGGCACTGGTGCCACCTCTGGTCTGGGAACCATCCTGCGTATCGTGGATTCTAATTAGCCAGCCGGCCACTCCCAGCCACAGGCCTCCAAACAAATACAACGGCGCTTTTCCCTGGAAAACAAAACTCGCCTGCCAACATTTTGATGGCAGATTGCAGGAGCCACTTTGCACCATCAAACCAGCCCGAATTGGCACTGGTGCCACCTCTGGTCTGGGAACCATCCTGCGTATCGTGGATTCTAAGGAGCCAGCCGGCCACTCCCAGCCACAGGCCTTCAAACAAAAACAACGGCGCTTTTCCCTGGAAAACAAAACTCGCCTGCCAACTTTTTGATGGCAGATTGCAGGAGCCACTTGGTACTATCAAACCAGCCCAACTTGGCACTGGTGCCACCATGGGTCTGGTCACCATCCTGCCTATCGTAGCTTTTCAGGAGCCAGCCGGTCACTCCCAGCCATAGGCCCCCAGACAAAAACCTCGGCCCGTTTCCCTGGCAAACAAAAGTAAGCTACCCCGCTTCTGGATGGCAGATTGCAGGAGCCACTTTGCACCATCAAACTAGCCTGACTTGGCACTGGTGCCACCTCTGGTCTGGGAACCATCCTGCGTATCGTGGATTCTAAGGAGCCAGCCGGCCACTCCCAGCCACAGGCCCCCAAACACAAACAACGACACTTTTCCCTGGAAAACAAAACTCGCCTGCCAACATTTTGATGGCAGATTGCAGGAGCCTCTTGGTACTATCAAATCAGCCCAACTTGGCACTGGTGCCACCATGAGTCTGGTAACCATCCTGCCTATCGTAGCTTTTCAGGAGCCAGCCGGTCACTCCCAGCCATAGGCCCCCAGACACAAACCTCGGCCTGTTTACCTGGCAAACAAAAGTAAGCTGCCCCGCTTCTGGATGGCAGATTGCAGGAGCCACTTGGTACTATCAAACCAGCCCGACTTGGAACTGGTGCCACCTCTGGTCTGGGAACCATCCTGCGTATCGTGGATTCTAAGGAGCCAGCCGGCCACTCCCAGCCACAGTCCACCAAACACAAACAACGGCACTTTTCCCTGGAAAACAAAACTCGCCTGCCAACTTTTTCATGGCAGATTGCAGGAGCCACTTTGCACCATCAAACTAGCCCGACTTGGCCCTGGTGCCACCATGGTCTGGGAACCATCCTGCGTATCGTGGATTCTAATTTGCCAGCCGGCCACTCCCAGCCATAGGCCCCCAAACACAAACAACGGCGCTTTCCCCTGGAAAACAAAACTCGCCTGCCAACTTTTTGATGGCAGATTGCAGGAGCCGCTTGGTACTATCAAATCAGCCCAACGTGGCACTGGTGCCACCATGAGTCTGGTAACCATCCTGCCTATCGTAGCTTTTCAGGAGCCAGCCAGTCACTCCCAGCCATAGGCCCCCAGACAAAAACCTCGGCCCGTTTCCCTTGCAAACAAAAGTAAGCTGCCCCGCTTCTGGATGGAAGATTGCAGGAGCCACTTGGTACTATCAAACAAGCCCGACTTGGAACTGGTGCCACCTCTGGTCTGGGAACCATCCTGCGTATCGTGGATTCTAAGGAGCCAGCCGGCCACTCCCAGCCACAGGCCGCCAAAAAAAATCAACGGCACTTTTCCCTGGAAAACAAAACTCGCCTGCCAACTTTTTGATGGCAGATTGCAGGAGCCGCTTGATACTATCAAATCAGCCCAACTTGGCACTGGTGCCACCATGGGTCTGGTAACCATCCTGCCTATCGTAGCTTTTCAGGAGCCAGCCGGTCACTCCCAGCCATAGGCCCCCAGACACAAACCTCGGCCCGTTTCCCTGGCAAACAAAAGTAAGCTGCCCCGCTTCTGGATGGCAGATTGCAGGAGCCACTTGGTACTATCAAACCAGCCCGACTTGGAACTGGTGCCACCTCTGGTCTGGGAACCATCCTGCGTATCGTGGATTCTAAGGAGCCAGCCGGCCACTCCCAGCCACAGTCCACCAAACACAAACAACGGCACTTTTCCCTGGAAAACAAAACTCGCCTGCCAACTTTTTCATGGCAGATTGCAGGAGCCACTTTGCACCATCAATCTAGCCCGACTTGGCACTGGTGCCACCATGGTCTGGGAACCATCCTGCGTATCGTGGATTCTAATTAGCCAGCCGGCCACTCCCAGCCATTGGCCCCCAAACACAAACAACGGCGCTTTCCCCTGGAAAACAAAACTCGCCTGCCAACTTTTTGATGGCAGATTGCAGGAGCCGCTTGGTACTATCAAATCAGCCCAACGTGGCACTGGTGCCACCATGAGTCTGGTAACCATCCTGCCTATCGTAGCTTTTCAGGAGCCAGCCAGTCACTCCCAGTCATAGGCCCCCAGACAAAAACCTCGGCCCGTTTCCCTTGCAAACAAAAGTAAGCTGCCCCGCTTCTGGATGGAAGATTGCAGGAGCCACTTGGTACTATCAAACAAGCCCGACTTGGAACTGGTGCCACCTCTGGTCTGGGAACCATCCTGCGTATCGTGGATTCTAAGGAGCCAGCCGGCCACTCCCAGCCACAGGCCACCAAAAAAAATCAACGGCACTTTTCCCTGGAAAACAAAACTCGCCTGCCAACTTTTTAATGGCAGATTGCAGGAGCCGCTTGGTACTATCAAATCAGCCCAACTTGGCACTGGTGCCACCATGGGTCTGGTTACCATCCTGCCTATCGTAGCTTTTCAGGAGCCAGCCGGTCACTCCCAGCCATAGGCCCCCAGACACAAACCTCGGCCCGTTTCCCTGGCAAACAAAAGTAAGCTACCCCGCTTCTGGATGGCAGATTGCAGGAGCCACTTGGTACTATCAAACCAGCCCGACTTGGAACTGGTGCCACCTCTGGTCTGGGAACCATCCTGCGTATCGTGGATTCTAAGGAGCCAGCCGGCCACTCCCAGCCACAGGCCACCAAAAAAAATCAACGGCACTTTTCCCTGGAAAACAAAACTCGCCTGCCAACTTTTTGATGGCAGATTGCAGGAGCCGCTTGGTACTATCAAATCAGCCCAACTTGGCACTGCTGCCACCATGGGTCTGGGAACCATCCTGCCTATCGTAGCTTTTCAGGAGCCAGCCGGTCACTCCCAGCCATAGGCCCCCAGACACAAACCTCGGCCCGTTTCCCTGGCAAACAAAAGTAAGCTGCCCCGCTTCTGGATGGCAGATTGCAGGAGCCACTTGGTACTATCAAACCAGCCCGACTTGGAACTGGTGCCACCTCTGGTCTGGGAACCATCCTGCGTATCGTGGATTCTAAGGAGCCAGCCGGCCACTCCCAGCCACAGTCCACCAAACACAAACAACGGCACTTTTCCCTGGAAAACAAAACTCGCCTGCAAACTTTTTCATGGCAGATTGCAGGAGCCACTTTGCACCATCAAACTAGCCCGACTTGGCACTGGTGCCACCATGGTCTGGGAACCATCCTGCGTATTGTGGATTCTAATTAGCCAGCCGGCCACTCCCAGCCATAGGCCCCCAAACACAAACAACGGCGCTTTCCCCTGGAAAACAAAACTCGCCTGCCAACTTTTTGATGGCAGATTGCAGGAGCCGCTTGGTACTATCAAATCAGCCCAACGTGGCACTGGTGCCACCATGAGTCTGGTAACCATCCTGCCTATCGTAGCTTTTCAGGAGCCAGCCAGTCACTCCCAGCCATAGGCCCCCAGACAAAAACCTCGGCCCGTTTCCCTTGCAAACAAAAGTAAGCTGCCCCGCTTCTGGATGGCAGATTGCAGGAGCCACTTGGTACTATCAAACAAGCCCGACTTGGAACTGGTGCCACCTCTGGTCTGGGAACCATCCTGCGTATCATGGATTCGAAGGAGCCAGCCGGCCACTCCCAGCCACAGGCCACCAAAAAAAATCAACGGCACTTTTCCCTGGAAAACAAAACTGGCCTGCCAACTTTTTGATGGCAGATTGCAGGAGCCGCTTGGTACTATCAAATCAGCCCAACTTGGCACTGGTGCCACCATGGGTCTGGTAACCATCCTGCCTATCGTAGCTTTTCAGGAGCCAGCTGGTCACTCCCAGCCATAGGCCCCCAGACACAAACCTCGGCCCGTTTCCCTGGCAAACAAAAGTAAGCTGCCCCGCTTCTGGATGGCAGATTGCAGGAGCCACTTGGTACTATCAAACCAGCCCGACTTGGAACTGGTGCCACCTCTGGTCTGGGAACCATCCTGCGTATCGTGGATTCTAACGAGCCAGCCGGCCACTCCCAGCCACAGTCCACCAAACACAAACAACAGCACTTTTCCCTGGAAAACAAAACTCGCCTGCAAACTTTTTCATGGCAGATTGCAGGAGCCACTTTGCACCATCAAACTAGCCCGACATGGCACTGGTGCCACCATGGTCTGGGAACCATCCTGCGTATCGTGGATTCTAAGGAGCCAGCCGGCCACTCCCAGCCATAGGCCCCCAAACACAAACAACGGCGCTTTCCCCTGGAAAACAAAACTCGCCTGCCAACATTTTGATGGCAGATTGCAGGAGCCGCTTGATACTATCAAATCAGCCCAACTTGGCACTGGTGCCACCATGGGTCTGGTAACCATCCTGCCTATCGTAGCTTTTCAGGAGCCAGCCGGTCACTCCCAGCCATAGGCCCCCAGACACAAACCTCGGCCCGTTTCCCTGGCAAACAAAAGTAAGCTGCCCCGCTTCTGGATGGCAGATTGCAGGAGCCACTTGGTACTATCAAACCAGCCCGACTTGGAACTGGTGCCACCTCTGGTCTGGGAACCATCCTGCGTATCGTGGATTCTAACGAGCCAGCCGGCCACTCCCAGCCACAGTCCACCAAACACAAACAACGGCACTTTTCCCTGGAAAACAAAACTCGCCTGCCAACTTTTTCATGGCAGATTGCAGGAGCCACTTTGCACCATCAAACTAGCCCGACTTGGCACTGGTGCCACCATGGTCTGGGAACCATCCTGCGTATCGTGGATTCTAATTAGCCAGCCGGCCACTCCCAGCCATAGGCCCCGAAACACAAACAACGGCGCTTTCCCCTGGAAAACAAAACTCGCCTGCCAACTTTTTGATGGCAGATTGCAGGAGCCGCTTGGTACTATCAAATCAGCCCAACGTGGCACTGGTGCCACCATGAGTCTGGTAACCATCCTGCCTATCGTAGCTTTTCAGGAGCCAGCCAGTCACTCCCAGTCATAGGCCCCCAGACAAAAACCTCGGCCCGTTTCCCTTGCAAACAAAAGTAAGCTGCCCCGCTTCTGGATGGAAGATTGCAGGAGCCACTTGGTACTATCAAACAAGCCCGACTTGGAACTGGTGCCACCTCTGGTCTGGGAACCATCCTGCGTATCGTGGATTCTAAGGAGCCAGCCGGCCACTCCCAGCCACAGGCCACCAAAAAAAATCAACGGCACTTTTCCCTGGAAAACAAAACTCGCCTGCCAACTTTTTAATGGCAGATTGCAGGAGCCGCTTGGTACTATCAAATCAGCCCAACTTCGCACTGGTGCCACCATGGGTCTGGTTACCATCCTGCCTATCGTAGCTTTTCAGGAGCCAGCTGGTCACTCCCAGCCATAGGCCCCCAGACACAAACCTCGGCCCGTTTCCCTGGCAAACAAAAGTAAGCTGCCCCGCTTCTGGATGGCAGATTGCAGGAGCCACTTGGTACTATCAAACCAGCCCGACTTGGAACTGGTGCCACCTCTGGCCTGGGAACCATCCTGCGTATCGTGGATTCTAAGGAGCCAGCCGGCCACTCCCAGCCACAGGCCACCAAAATAAATCAACGGCACTTTTCCCTGGAAAACAAAACTCGCCTGCCAACTTTTTGATGGCAGATTGCAGGAGCCGCTTGGTACTATTAAATCAGCCGAACTTGGCACTGGTGCCACCATGGGTCTGGGAACCATCCTGCCTATCGTAGCTTTTCAGGAGCCAGCTGGTCACTCCCAGCCATAGGCCCCCAGACACAAACCTCGGCCCATTTCCCTGGCAAACAAAAGTAAGCTGCCCCGCTTCTGGATGGCAGATTTCAGGAGCCACTTTGTGGTATCAAACCAGCCCAACCTGGCACTGGTGCCACCTCTGGTCTGGGAACCATCCTGCGTATCGTGGATTCTAAGGAACCAGCCGGCCACTCCCAGCCACAAGCCCCCAAACGCAAACAACGGCGCTTTCCCCTGGAAAACAAAACTCGCCTGCCAACTTTTTGATGGCAGATTGCAGGAGCCTCTTGGTACTATCAAATCAGCCCAACGTGGCACTGGTGCCACCATGGGTCTGGTAACCATCCTGCCTATCGTAGCTTTTCAGGAGCCAGCCAGTCACTCCCAGCCATAGGCCCCCAGACAAAAACCTCGGCCCGTTTCCCTTGCAAACAAAAGTAAGCTGCCCCGCTTCTGGATGGCAGATTGCAGGAGCCACTTGGTACTATCAAACAAGCCCGACTTGGAACTGGTGCCACCTCTGGTCTGGGAACCATCCTGCGTATCGTGGATTCTAAGGAGCCAGCCGGCCACTCCCAGCCACAGGCCGCCAAAAAAAATCAACGGCACTTTTCCCTGGAAAACAATACTCGCCTGCCAACTTTTTGATGGCAGATTGCAGGAGCCGCTTGATACTATCAAATCAGCCCAACTTGGCACTGGTGCCACCATGGGTCTGGTAACCATCCTGCCTATCGTAGCTTTTCAGGAACCAGCCGGTCACTCCCAGCCATAGGCCCCCAGACACAAACCTCGGCCCGTTTCCCTGGCAAACAAAAGTAAGCTGCCCCGCTTCTGGATGGCAGATTGCAGGAGCCACTTGGTACTATCAAACCAGCCCGACTTGGAACTGGTGCCACCTCTGGTCTGGGAACCATCCTGCGTATCGTGGATTCTAACGAGCCAGCCGGCCACTCCCAGCCACAGTCCACCAAACACAAACAACGGCACGTTTCCCTGGAAAACAAAACTCGCCTGCCAACTTTTTCATGGCAGATTGCAGGAGCCACTTTGCACCATCAAACTAGCCCGACTTGGCACTGGTGCCACCATGGTCTGGGAACCATCCTGCGTATTGTGGATTCTAATTAGCCAGCCGGCCACTCCCAGCCATAGGCACCCAAACACAAACAACGGGGCTTTCCCCTGGAAAACAAAACTCGCCTGCCAACTTTTTGATGGCAGATTGCAGGAGCCGCTTGGTACTATCAAATCAGCCCAACGTGGCACTGGTGCCACCATGAGTCTGGTAACCATCCTGCCTATCGTAGCTTTTCAGGAGCCAGCCAGTCACTCCCAGCCATAGGCCCCCAGACAAAAACCTCGGCCCGTTTCCCTTGCAAACAAAAGTAAGCTGCCCCGCTTCTGGATGGCAGATTGCAGGAGCCACTTGGTACTATCAAACAAGCCCGACTTGGAACTGGTGCCACCTCTGGTCTGGGAACCATCCTGCGTATCGTGGATTCTAAGGAGCCAGCCGGCCACTCCTAGCCACAGGCCACCAAAAAAAATCAACGGCACTTTTCCCTGGAAAACAAAACTCGCCTGCCAACTTTTTAATGGCAGATTGCAGGAGCCGCTTGGTACTATCAAATCAGCCCAACTTGGCACTGGTGCCACCATGGGTCTGGTTACCATCCTGCCTATCGTAGCTTTTCAGGAGCCAGCCGGTCACTCCCAGCCATAGGCCCCCAGACACAAACCTCGGCCCGTTTCCCTGGCAAACAAAAGTAAGCTACCCCGCTTCTGGATGGCAGATTGCAGGAGCCACTTGGTACTATCAAACCAGCCCGACTTGGAAGTGGTGCCACCTCTGGTCTGGGAACCATCCTGCGTATCGTGGATTCTAAGGAGCCAGCCGGCCACTCCCAGCCACAGGCCACCAAAAAAAATCAACGGCACTTTTCCCTGGAAAACAAAACTCGCCTGCCAACTTTTTGATGGCAGATTGCAGGAGCCGCTTGGTACTATCAAATCAGCCCAACTTGGCACTGCTGCCACCATGGGTCTGGTAACCATCCTGCCTATCGTAGCTTTTCAGGAGCCAGCCGGTCACTCCCAGCCATAGGCCCCCAGACACAAACCTCGGCCCGTTTCCCTGGCAAACAAAAGTAAGCTGCCCCGCTTCTGGATGGCAGATTGCAGGAGCCACTTGGTACTATCAAACCAGCCCGACTTGGAACTGGTGCCACCTCTGGTCTGGGAACCATCCTGCGTATCGTGGATTCTAAGGAGCCAGCCGGCCACTCCCAGCCACAGTCCACCAAACACAAACAACGGCACTTTTCCCTGGAAAACAAAACTCGCCTGCAAACTTTTTCATGGCAGATTGCAGGAGCCACTTTGCACCATCAAACTAGCCCGACTTGGCACTGGTGCCACCATGGTCTGGGAACCATCCTGCGTATTGTGGATTCTAATTAGCCAGCCGGCCACTCCCAGCCATAGGCCCCCAAACACAAACAACGGCGCTTTCCCCTGGAAAACAAAACTCGCCTGCCAACTTTTTGATGGCAGATTGCAGGAGCCGCTTGGTACTATCAAATCAGCCCAACGTGGCACTGGTGCCACCATGAGTCTGGTAACCATCCTGCCTATCGTAGCTTTTCAGGAGCCAGCCAGTCACTCCCAGCCATAGGCCCCCAGACAAAAACCTCGGCCCGTTTCCCTTGCAAACAAAAGTAAGCTGCCCCGCTTCTGGATGGCAGATTGCAGGAGCCACTTGGTACTATCAAACAAGCCCGACTTGGAACTGGTGCCACCTCTGGTCTGGGAACCATCCTGCGTATCATGGATTCGAAGGAGCCAGCCGGCCACTCCCAGCCACAGGCCACCAAAAAAAATCAACGGCACTTTTCCCTGGAAAACAAAACTGGCCTGCCAACTTTTTGATGGCAGATTGCAGGAGCCGCTTGGTACTATCAAATCAGCCCAACTTGGCACTGGTGCCACCATGGGTCTGGTAACCATCCTGCCTATCGTAGCTTTTCAGGAGCCAGCTGGTCACTCCCAGCCATAGGCCCCCAGACACAAACCTCGGCCCGTTTCCCTGGCAAACAAAAGTAAGCTGCCCCGCTTCTGGATGGCAGATTGCAGGAGCCACTTGGTACTATCAAACCAGCCCGACTTGGAACTGGTGCCACCTCTGGTCTGGGAACCATCCTGCGTATCGTGGATTCTAACGAGCCAGCCGGCCACTCCCAGCCACAGTCCACCAAACACAAACAACAGCACTTTTCCCTGGAAAACAAAACTCGCCTGCAAACTTTTTCATGGCAGATTGCAGGAGCCACTTTGCACCATCAAACTAGCCCGACATGGCACTGGTGCCACCATGGTCTGGGAACCATCCTGCGTATCGTGGATTCTAAGGAGCCAGCTGGCCACTCCCAGCCATAGGCCCCCAAACACAAACAACGGCGCTTTCCCCTGGAAAACAAAACTCGCCTGCCAACTTTTTGATGGCAGATTGCAGGAGCCGCTTGATACTATCAAATCAGCCCAACTTGGCACTGGTGCCACCATGGGTCTGGTAACCATCCTGCCTATCGTAGCTTTTCAGGAGCCAGCCGGTCACTCCCAGCCATAGGCCCCCAGACACAAACCTCGGCCCGTTTCCCTGGCAAACAAAAGTAAGCTGCCCCGCTTCTGGATGGCAGATTGCAGGAGCCACTTGATACTATCAAACCAGCCCGACTTGGAACTGGTGCCACCTCTGGTCTGGGAACCATCCTGCGTATCGTGGATTCTAACGAGCCAGCCGGCCACTCCCAGCCACAGTCCACCAAACACAAACAACGGCACTTTTCCCTGGAAAACAAAACTCGCCTGCCAACTTTTTCATGGCAGATTGCAGGAGCCACTTTGCACCATCAAACTAGCCCGACTTGGCACTGGTGCCACCATGGTCTGGGAACCATCCTGCGTATCGTGGATTCTAAGGAGCCAGCCGGCCACTCCCAGCCACAGGCCACCAAAAAAAATCAACGGCACTTTTCCCTGGAAAACAAAACTCGCCTGCCAAGTTTTTGATGGCAGATTCCAGGAGCCGCTTGGTACTATCAAATCAGCCCAACTTGGCACTGGTGCCACCATGGGTCTGGTAAACATCCTGCCTATCGTAGCTTTTCAGGAGCCAGCCGGTCACTCCCAGCCATAGGCCCCCAGACACAAACCTCGGCCCGTTTCCCTGGCAAACAAAAGTAAGCTGCCCCGCTTCTGGATGGCAGATTGCAGGAGCCACTTGGTACTATCAAACCAGCCCGACTTGGAACTGGTGCCACCTCTGGTCTGGGAACCATCCTGCGTATCGTGGATTCCAAGGAGGCAGCCGGCCACTCCCAAGCACAGGCCACCAAAAAAAATCAACGGCACTTTTCCCTGGAAAACAAAACTCGCCTGCCAACTTTTTGATGGCAGATTGCAGGAGCCGCTTGGTACTATCAAATCAGCCCAACTTGGCACTGGTGCCACCATGGGTCTGGTAACCATCCTGCCTATCGTAGCTTTTCAGGAGCCAGCCGGTCACTCCCAGCCATAGGCCCCCAGACACAAACCTCGGCCCGTTTCCCTGGCAAACAAAAGTAAGCTGCCCCGCTTCTGGATGGCAGATTGCAGGAGCCACTTGGTACTATCAAACCAGCCCGACTTGGAACTGGTGCCACCTCTGGTCTGGGAACCATGCTGCGTATCGTGGATTCTAAGGAGCCAGCCGGCCACTCCCAGCCACAGTCCACCAAACACAAACAACGGCACTTTTCCCTGGAAAACAAAACTCGCCTGCCAACTTTTTCATGGCAGATTGCAGGAGCCACTTTGCACCATCAAACTAGCCAGACATGGCACTGGTGCCACCACTGGTCTGGGAACCATCCTGCGTATCGTGGATTCTAAGGAGCCAGCCGGCCACTCCCAGCTATAGGCCCCCAAACACAAACAACGGCGCTTTTCCCTGGAAAACAAAACTCGCCTGCCAACTTTTTGATGGCAGATTGCAGGAGCCGCTTGGTACTATCAAATCAGCCCAACGTGGCACTGGTGCCACCATGAGTCTGGTAACCATCCTGCCTATCGTAGCTTTTCAGGAGCCAGCCGGTCACTTCCAGCCATAGGCCCCAGACACAAAGCACTGGGGGTTTCCCTGGCAAACAAAAGTATGCTACCCCGCTTCAGGATGGCAGATTGGAGGAGCCACTTTGCACCATCAAACCAGCCCGACTTGGCACTGGTGCCACCTCTGGTCTGGGAACCATCCTGCGTATCGTGGATTCTAAGGAGCCAGCTGGCCACTCCCAGCCACAGGCCCCCAAACACAAACAACGGCGCTTTTCCCTGGAAAAAAAAACTGGCATGCCAACTTCTTAATGGCAGATTGCAGGAGCCACTTTGCACCATCAAACTAGCCCGACTTGGCACTGGTGCCACATCTGGTCTGGGAACCTTCCTGCGTATCGTGGATTCTAATTAGCCAGCCGGCCACTCCCAGCCACAGGCCCCCGAACACAAACAACGGCGCTTTTCCCTGGAAAACAAAACTCGCCTGCCAACATTTTGATGGCAGATTGCAGGAGCCACTTTGCACCATCAAAGCAGCCCAACTTGGCACTGGTGCCACCTCTGGTCTGGGAACCATCCTGCGTATCGTGGATTCTAAGGAGCCAGCCGGCCACTCCCAGCCACAGGCCAACAAAAAAATCAACGGCACTTTTCCCTGGAAAACAAAACTCGCCTGCCAACTTTTTCATGGCAGATTGCAGGAGCCACATGATACTATCAAATCAGCCCAACTTGGCACTGGTGCCACCATGGGTCTGGTCACCATCCTGCCTATCGTAGCTTTTCAGGAGCCAGCCGGTCACTCCCAGCCATAGGCCCCCAGACACAAACCTCGGCCCGTTTCCCTGGCAAACAGATGTAAGCTGCCCCGCTTCTGGATGGCAGATTGCAGGAGCCACTTGGTACTATCAAACAAGCCCGACTTGGAACTGGTGCCACCTCTGGTCTGGGAACCATCCTGCGTATCGTGGATTCTAAGGAGCCAGCCGGCCACTCCCAGCCACAGTCCACCAAACACAAACAACGGCACTTTTCCCTGGAAAACAAAACTGGCCTGCCAACTTTTTCATGGCAGATTGCAGGAGCCACTTTGCACCATCAAACTAGCCCGACTTTGCACTGGTGCCACCATGTTCTGGGAACCATCCTGCGTATCGTGGATTCTAATTAGCCAGCCGGCCACTCCCAGCCATAGGCCCCCAAACACAAACAACGGCGCTGTCCCCTGGAAAACAAAACTCGCCTGCCAAATTTTTAATGGCAGATTGCAGGAGCCGCTTGGTACTATCAAATCAGCCCAACGTGGCTCTGGTGCCACCATGAGTCTGGTAAACATCCTGCCTATCGTAGCTTTTCAGGAGCCAGCCAGTCACTCCCAGCCATAGGCCCCAAGACAAAAACCTCGGCCCGTTTCCCTTGCAAACAAAAGTAAGCTGCCCCGCTTCTGGATGGCAGATTGCAGGAGCCACTTGGTACTATCAAACAAGCCCGACTTGGAACTGGTGCCACCTCTGGTCTGGGAACCATCCTGCGTATCGTGGATTCTAAGGAGCCAGCCGGCCACTCCCAGCCACAGGCCACCAAAAAAAATCAATGGCACTTTTCCCTGGAAAACAAAACTCGCCTGCCAACTTTTTGATGGCAGATTGCAGGAGCCGCTTGGTACTATCAAATCAGCCCAACTTGGCACTGGTGCCACCATGGATCTGGTAACCATCCTGCCTATCGTAGCTTTTCAGGAGCCAGCCGGTCACTCCCAGCCATAGGCCCCCAGACACAAACCTCGGCCCGTTTCCCTGGCAAACAAAAGTAAGCTGCCCCGCTTCTGGATGGCAGATTGCAGGAGCCACTTGGTACTATCAAACCAGCCCGACTTGGAACTGGTGCCACCTCTGGTCTGGGAACCATCCTGCGTATCGTGGATTCTAAGGAGCCAGCCGGCCACTCCCAGCCACAGTCCACCAAACACAAACAACAGCACTTTTCCCTGGAAAACAAAACTCGCCTGCTAACTTTTTCATGGCAGATTGCAGGAGCCACTTTGCACCATCAAACTAGCTTGACATGGCACTGGTGCCACCATGGGTCTGGTAACCATCCTGCGTATCGTGGATTCTAATTAGCCAGCCGGCCACTCCCAGCCATAGGCCCCCAAACACAAACAACGGCGCTTTTCCCTGGAAAACAAAACTCGCCTGCCAAATTTTGATGGCAGATTGGAGGAGCCGCTTGGTACTATCAAATCAGCCCAACGTGGCACTGGTGCCACCATGAGTCTGGTAACCATCCTGCCTATCGTAGCTTTTCAGGAGCCAGCCAGTCACTCCCAGCCATAGGCCCCCAGACACAAACATCGGCCCGTTTCCCTGGCAAACAAAAGTAAGCTGCCCCGCTTCTGGATGGCAGATTGCAGGAGCCACTTTGTGGTATCAAACCAGCCCAACTTGGCACTGGTGCCACCTCTGGTCTGGGAACCATCCTGCGTATCGTGGATTCTAAGGAGCCAGCCGGCCACTCCCAGCCACAGGACCCCAAACACAAACAACGGCGCTTTTCCCTGGAAAACAAAACTGGCCTGCCAACTTTTTGAGGGCAGATTGCAGGAACCACTTTGTACTATCAAACCAGCCCAACTTGGCACTGGTTCCACCATGGGTCTGGTAATCATCCTGCCTATCGTAGCTTTTCAGGAGCCAGCCGGTCACTTCCAGCCATAGGCCCCAGACACAAAGCACTGGGGGTTTCCCTGGCAAACAAAAGTAAGCTGCCCCGCTTCTGGATGGCAGATTGCAGGAGCCACTTTGCACCATCAAACTAGCCTGACTTGGCACTGGTGCCACCTCTGGTCTGGGAACCATCCTGCGTATCGTGGATTCTAAGGAGCCAGCCGGCCACTCCCAGTCACAAGCCTCCAAACACAAACAACGACACTTTTCCCTGGAAAACAAAACTCGCCTGCCAACTTTTTGATGGCAGATTGCAGGAGCCGCTTGGTACTATCAAATCAGCCCAACTTGGCACTGGTGCCACCATGAGTCTGGTAACCATCCTGCCTATAGTAGCTTTTCAGGAGCCAGCCGGTCACTCCCAGCCATAGGCCCCCAGACACAAACCTCGGCCCGTTTCCCTGGCAAACAAAAGTAAGCGGCCCCACTTCTGGATGGCAGATTGCAGGAGCCACTTGGTACTATCAAACCAGCCCGACTTGGAACTGGTGCCACCTCTGGTCTGGGAACCATCTTGCGTATCGTGAATTCTAAGGAGCCAGCAGGCCACTCCCAGCCACAGTCCACCAAACACAAACAACGGCACTTTTCCCTGGAAAACAAAACTCGCCTGCCAACTTTTTCATGGCAGATTGCAGGAGCCACTTTGCACCATCAAACTAGCCCGACTTGGCACTGGTGCCACCATGGTCTGGGAACCATCCTGCGTATCGTGGATTCTAATTAGCCAGCCGGCCACTCCCAGCCATAGGCCCCCAAACACAAACAACGGCGCTTTCCCCTGGAAAACAAAACTCGCCTGCCAACTATTTGATGGCAGATTGCAGGAGCCGCTTGGTACTATCAAATCAGCCCAACGTGGCACTGGTGCCACCATGAGTCTGGTAACCATCCTGCCTATCGTAGCTTTTCAGGAGCCAGCCGGTCACTCCCAGCCATAGGCCCCCAGACACAAACCTCGGCCCGTTTCCCTGGCAAACAAAAGTAAGCTGCCCCGCTTCTGGATGGCAGATTGCAGGAGCCACTTGATACTATCAAACAAGCCCGACTTGGAACTGGTGCCACCTCTGGTCTGGGAACCATCCTGCGTATCGTGGATTCTAAGGAGCCAGCCGGCCACTCCCAGCCACAGGCCACCAAAAAAAATCAACGGCACTTTTCCCTGGAAAACAAAACTCGCCTGCCAACTTTTTGATGGCAGATTGCAGGAGGTGCTTGGTACTATCAAATCAGCCCAACTTGGCACTGGTGCCACCATGGGTCTGGTAACCATCTTGCCTATCGTAGCTTTTCAGGAGCCAGCCGGTCACTCCCAGCCATAGGCCCCCAGACACAAACCTCGGCCCGTTTCCCTGGCAAACAAAAGTAAGCTGCCCCGCTTCTGGATGGCAGATTGCAGGAGCCACTTGGTACTATCAAACCAGCCCGACTTGGAACTGGTGCCACCTCTGGTCTGGGAACCATCCTGCGTATCGTGGATTCTAAGGAGCCAGCCGGCCACTCCCAGCCACAGTCCACCAAACACAAACAACGGCGCTTTTCCCTGGAAAACAAAACTCGCCTGCTAACTTTTTCATGGCAGATTGCAGGAGCCACTTTGCACCATCAAACTAGCCCGACTTGGCACTGGTGCCACCTCTGGTCTGGGAACCATCCTGTGTATCGTGGATTCTAATTAGCCAGCCGGCCACTCCCAGCCATAGGCCCCCAAACACAAACAACGGCGCTTTTCCCTGGAAAACAAAACTCGCCTGCCAATTTTTGATGGCAGATTGCAGGAGCCGCTTGGTACTATCAAATCAGCCCAACGTGGCACTGGTGCCACCATGAGTCTGGTAACCATCCTGCCTATCGTAGCTTTTCAGGAGCCAGCCAGTCACTCCCAGCCATAGGCCCCCAGACACAAACCTCGGCCCGTTTCCCTGGCAAACAAAAGTAAGCTGCCCCGCTTCTGGATGGCAGATTGCAGGAGCCACTTGGTACTATCAAACCAGCCCGACTTGGAACTGGTGCCACCTCTGGTCTGGGAACCATCCTGCGTATCGTGGATTCTAACGAGCCAGCCGGCCACTCCCAGCCACAGGCCACCAAACACAAACAACGGCACTTTTCCCTGGAAAACAAAACTCGCCTGCCAACTTTTTGATGGCAGATTGCAGGAGCCGCTTGATATTATCAAATCAGCCCAACTTGGCACTGGTGCCACCATGGGTCTCGTAACCATCCTGCGTATCGTAGCTTTTCAGGAGCCAGCCGGTCACTCCCAGCCATAGGCCCCCAGACACAAACCTCGGCCCGTTTCCCTGGCAAACAAAAGTAAGCTGCCCCGCTTCTGGATGGCAGATTGCAGGAGCCACTTGGTACTATCAAAGCAGCCCGACTTGGCACTGGTGCCACCTCTGGTCTGGGAACCATCCTGCGTATCGTGGATTCTAAGGAGCCAGCCGGCCACTCCCAGCCACAGTCCACCAAACACAAACAACGGCACTTTTCCCTGGAAAACAAAACTCGCCTGCCAACTTTTTCATGGCAGATTGCAGGAGCCACTTTGCACCATCAAACTAGCCCGACTTGGCCCTGGTGCCACCATGGTCTGGGAACCATCCTGCGTATCGTGGATTCTAATTAGCCAGCCGGCCACTCCCAGCCATAGGCCCCCAAACACAAACAACGGCGCTTTCCCCTGGAAAACAAAACTCGCCTGCCAACTTTTTGATGGCAGATTGCAGGAGCCGCTTGGTACTATCAAATCAGCCCAACGTGGCACTGGTGCCACCATGAGTCTGGTAACCATCCTGCCTATCGTAGCTTTTCAGGAGCCAGCCAGTCACTCCCAGCCATAGGCCCCCAGACAAAAACCTCGGCCCGTTTCCCTTGCAAACAAAAGTAAGCTGCCCCGCTTCTGGATGGCAGATTGCAGGAGCCACTTGGTACTATCAAACAAGCCCGACTTGGAACTGGTGCCACCTCTGGTCTGGGAACCATCCTGCGTATCGTGGATTCTAAGGAGCCAGCCGGCCACTCCCAGCCACAGGCCACCAAAAAAAATCAACGGCACTTTTCCCTGGAAAACAAAACTCGCCTGCCAACTTTTTGATGGCAGATTGCAGGAGCCGCTTGATACTATCAAATCAGCCCAACTTGGCACTGGTGCCACCATGGGTCTGGTTACCATCCTGCCTATCGTAGCTTTTCAGGAGCCAGCCGGTCACTCCCAGCCATAGGCCCCCAGACACAAACCTCGGCCCGTTTCCCTGGCAAACAAAAGTAAGCTGCCCCGCTTCTGGATGGCAGATTGCAGGAGCCACTTGGTACTATCAAACCAGCCCGACTTGGAACTGGTGCCACCTCTGGTCTGGGAACCATCCTGCGTATCGTGGATTCTAAGGAGCCAGCCGGCCACTCCCAGCCACAGTCCACCAAACACAAACAACGGCACTTTTCCCTGGAAAACAAAACTCGCCTGCCAACTTTTTCATGGCAGATTGCAGGAGCCACTTTTCACCATCAAACTAGCCCGACTTGGCACTGGTGCCACCTCTGGTCTGGGAACCATCCTGTGTATCGTGGATTCTAATTAGCCAGCCGGCCACTCCCAGCCATAGGCCCCCAAACACAAACAACGGCGCTTTTCCCTGGAAAACAAAACTCGCCTGCCAATTTTTGATGGCAGATTGCAGGAGCCGCTTGGTACTATCAAATCAGCCCAACGTGGCACTGGTGCCACCATGAGTCTGGTAACCATCCTGCCTATCGTAGCTTTTCAGGAGCCAGCCAGTCACTCCCAGCCATAGGCCCCCAGACACAAACCTCGGCCCGTTTCCCTGGCAAACAAAAGTAAGCTGCCCCGCTTCTGGATGGCAGATTGCAGGAGCCACTTGGTACTATCAAACCAGCCCGACTTGGAACTGGTGCCACCTCTGGTCTGGGAACCATCCTGCGTATCGTGGATTCTAAGGAGCCAGCCGGCCACTCCCAGCCACAGTCCACCAAACACAAACAAAGGCACTTTTCCCTGGAAAACAAAACTCGCCTGCCAACTTTTTCATGGCAGATTGCAGGAGCCACTTTGCACCATCAAACCAGCCCGACTTGGCACTGGTGCCACCATGGTCTGGGAACCATCCTGCGTATCGTGGATTCTAATTAGCCAGCCGGCCACTCCCAGCCATAGGCCCCCAAACAAAAACAACGACGCTTTCCCCTGGAAAACAAAACTCGCCTGCCAACTTTTTGATGGCAGATTGCAGGAGCCGCTTGGTACTATCAAATCAGCCCAACTTGGCACTGGTGCCACCATGAGTCTGGTAACCATCCTGCCTATCGTAGCTTTTCAGGAGCCAGCCAGTCACTCCCAGCCATAGGCCCCCAGACAAAATCCTCGGCCCGTTTCCCTTGCAAACAAAAGTAAGCTGCCCCGCTTCTGGATGGCAGATTGCAGGAGCCACTTGGTACTATGAAACAAGCCCGACTTGGAACTGGTGCCACCTCTGGTCTGGGAACCATCCTGCGTATCGTGGATTCTAAGGAGCCAGCCGGCCACTCCCAGCCACAGTCCACCAAACACAAACAACGGCACTTTTCCCTGGAAACAAAACTCGCCTGCTAACTTTTTCATGGCAGATTGCAGGAGCCACTTTGCAGCATCAAACTAGCCCTACATGGCACTGGTGACACCATGGTCTGGGAACCATCCTGCGTATGGTGGATTCTAATTAGCCAGCCGGCCACTCCCAGCCATAGGCCCCCAAACACAAACAACGGCGCTTTTCCCTGGAAAACAAAACTCGCCTGCCAACTTTTTGATGGCAGATTGCAGGAGCCGCTTGGTACTATCAAATCAGCCCAACGTGGCACTGGTGCCACCATGAGTCTGGTAACCATCCTGCCTATCGTAGCTTTTCAGGAGCCAGCCAGTCACTCCCAGCCATAGGCCCCCAGACACAAACCTCGGCCCGTTTCCCTTGCAAACAAAAGTAAGCTGCCCCGCTTCTGGATGGCAGATTGCAGGAGCCACTTGGTACTATCAAACAAGCCCGACTTGGAACTGGTGCCACCTCTGGTCTGGGAACCATCCTGCGTATCATGGATTCGAAGGAGCCAGCCGGCCACTCCCAGCCACAGGCCACCAAAAAAAATCAACGGCACTTTTCCCTGGAAAACAAAACTGGCCTGCCAACTATTTGATGGCAGATTGCAGGAGCCGCTTGGTACTATCAAATCAGCCCAACTTGGCACTGGTGCCACCATGGGTCTGGTAACCATCCTGCCTATCGTAGCTTTTCAGGAGCCAGCTGGTCACTCCCAGCCATAGGCCCCCAGACACAAACCTCGGCCCGTTTCCCTGGCAAACAAAAGTAAGCTGCCCCGCTTCTGGATGGCAGATTGCAGGAGCCACTTGGTACTATCAAACCAGCCCGACTTGGAACTGGTGCCACCTCTGGTCTGGGAACCATCCTGCGTATCGTGGATTCTAACGAGCCAGCCGGCCACTCCCAGCCACAGTCCACCAAACACAAACAACAGCACTTTTCCCTGGAAAACAAAACTCGCCTGCAAACTATTTCATGGCAGATTGCAGGAGCCACTTTGCACCATCAAACTAGCCCGACATGGCACTGGTGCCACCATGGTCTGGGAACCATCCTGCGTATCGTGGATTCTAAGGAGCCAGCCGGCCACTCCCAGCCATAGGCCCCCAAACACAAACAACGGCGCTTTCCCCTGGAAAACAAAACTCGCCTGCCAACTTTTTGATGGCAGATTGCAGGAGCCGCTTGATACTATCAAATCAGCCCAACTTGGCACTGGTGCCACCATGGGTCTGGTAACCATCCTGCCTATCGTAGCTTTTCAGGAGCCAGCCGGTCACTCCCAGCCATAGGCCCCAGACACAAAGCACTGGGGGTTTCACTGGCAAACCAAAGTATGCTACCCCGCTTCAGGATGGCAGATTGGAGGAGCCACTTTGCACCATCAAACCAGCCCGACTTGGCACTGGTGCCACCTCTGGTCTGGGAACCATCCTGCGTATCGTGGATTCTAAGGAGCCAGCTGGCCACTCCCAGCCACAGGCCCCCAAACACAAACAACGGCGCTTTTCCCTGGAAAACAAAACTGGCATGCCAACTATTTAATGGCAGATTGCAGGAGCCACTTTGCACCATCAAACTAGCCCGACTTGGCACTGGTGCCACCTCTGGTCTGGGAACCATCCTGCGTATCGTGGATTCTAATTAGCCAGCCGGCCACTCCCAGCCACAGGCCCCCGAACACAAACAACGGCGCTTTTCCCTGGAAAACAAAACTCGCCTGCCAACATTTTGATGGCAGATTGCAGGAGCCACTTTGCACCATCAAACTAGCCCGACTTGGCACTGGTGCCACCTCTGGTCTGGGAACCATCATGCGTATCGTGGATTCTAAGGAGCCAGCCGGCCACTCCCAGCCACAAGCCCCCAAACACAACAACGACACTTTTCCCTGGAAAAAAAAACTCGCCTGCCAACTTTTTGATGGCAGATTGCAGGAGCCACTTTGCACCATCAAACTAGCCCGACTTGGCACTGGTGCCACCATGGTCTGGGAACCATCCTGCGTATCGTGGATTCTAAGGAGCCAGCCGGCCACTCCTAGCCACAGGCCACCAAAAAAATCAACGGCACTTTTCCCTGGAAAACAAAACTCGCCTGCCAACTTTTTAATGTCAGATTGCAGGAGCCGCTTGGTACTATCAAATCAGCCCAACTTGGCACTGGTGCCACCATGGGTCTGGTAACCATCCTGCCTATTGTAGCTTTTCAGGAGCCAGCCGGTCACTCCCAGCCATAGGCCCCCAGACACAAACTCGGCCCGTTTCCCTGGAAAACAAAAGTAAGCTGCTCCGCTTCTGGATGGCAGATTGCAGGAGCCACTTGGTACTATCAAACCAGCCCGACTTGGAACTGGTGCCACCTCTGGTCTGGGAACCATCCTGCGTATCGTGGATTCCAAGGAGGCAGCCGGCCACTCCCAGCCACAGGCCACCAAAAAAAATCAACGGCACTTTTCCCTGGAAAACAAAACTCGCCTGCCAACTTTTTGATGGCAGATTGCAGGAGCCGCTTGGTACTATCAAATCAGCCCAACTTGGCACTGGTGCCACCATGGGTCTGGTAACCATCCTGCCTATCGTAGCTTTTCAGGAGCCAGCCGATCACTCCCAGCCATAGGCCCCCAGACACAAACCTCGGCCCGTTTCCCTGGCAAACAAAAGTAAGCTGCCCCGCTTCTGGATGGCAGATTGCAGGAGCCACTTGGTACTATCAAACCAGCCCGACTTGGAACTGGTGCCACCTCTGGTCTGGGAACCATCCTGCGTATCGTGGATTCTAAGGAGCCAGCCGGCCACTCCCAGCCACAGTCCACCAAACACAAACAACGGCACTTTTCCCTGGAAAACAAAACTCGCCTGCCAACTTTTTCATGGCAGATTGCAGGAGCCACTTTGCACCATCAAACTAGCCAGACATGGCACTGGTGCCACCTCTGGTCTGGGAACCATCCTGCGTATCGTGGATTCTAAGGAGCCAGCCGGCCACTCCCAGCTATAGGCCCCCAAACACAAACAACGGCGCTTTTCCCTGGAAAACAAAACTGGCCTGCCAACTTTTTGATGGCAGATTGCAGGAGCCACTTGGTACTATCAAATCAGCCCAACGTGGCACTGGTGCCACCATGAGTCTGGTAACCATCCTGCCTATCGTAGCTTTTCAGGAGCCAGCCGGTCACTTCCAGCCATAGGCCCCAGACACAAAGCACTGGGGGTTTCCCTGGCAAACAAAAGTATGCTACCCCGCTTCAGGATGGCAGATTGGAGGAGCCACTTTGCACCATCAAACCAGCCCGACTTGGCACTGGTGCCACCTCTGGTCTGGGAACCATCCTGCGTATCGTGGATTCTAAGGAGCCAGCTGGCCACTCCCAGCCACAGGCCCCCAAACACAAACAACGGCGCTTTTCCCTGGAAAAAAAAACTGGCATGCCAACTTCTTAATGGCAGATTGCAGGAGCCACTTTGCACCATCAAACTAGCCCGACTTGGCACTGGTGCCACATCTGGTCTGGGAACCATCCTGCGTATCGTGGATTCTAATTAGCCAGCCGGCCACTCCCTGCCACAGGCCCCCGAACACAAACAACGGCGCTTTTCCCTGGAAAACAAAACTCGCCTGCCAACATTTTGATGGCAGATTGCAGGAGCCACTTTGCACTATCAAAGCAGCCCGACTTGGCACTGGTGCCACCTCTGGTCTGGGAACCATCCTGCGTATCGTGGATTCTAAGGAGCCAGCCGGCCACTCCCAGCCACAGGCACCCAAACACAAACAACGGCGCTTTTCCCTGGAAAACAAAACTCGCCTGCCAACTTTTTGATGGCAGATTGCAGGAGCCACTTGGTACTATCAAACCAGCCCAACTTGGCACTGGTGCCACCATGGTTCTGGTCACCATCCTGCCTATCGTAGCTTTTCAGGAGCCAGCCGGACAGTCCCACCCATTGGCCTCCAGACAAAAACCTCGGCCCGTTTCCCTGGCAAACAAAAGTAAGCTACCCCGCTTCTGGATGGCAGATTGCAGGAGCCACTTTGCACCATCAAACTAGCCCGACTTGGCACTGGTGCCACCTCTGGTCTGGGAACCATCCTGCGTATCGTGGATTCTAAGGAGCCAGCCGGCCACTCCCAGCCACAGTCCACCAAACACAAACAATGGCACTTTTCCCTGGAAAACAAAACTCGCCTGCCAACTTTTTGATGGCAGATTGCAGGAGCCGCTTGGTACTATCAAATCAGCCCAACTTGGCACTGGTGCCACCATGAGTCTGGTAACCATCCTGCCTATAGTAGCTTTTCAGGAGCCAGCCGGTCACTCCCAGCCATAGGCCCCCAGACACAAACCTCGGCCCGTTTCCCTGGCAAACAAAAGTAAGCGGCCCCACTTCTGGATGGCAGATTGCAGGAGCCACTTGGTACTATCAAACCAGCCCGACTTGGAACTGGTGCCACCTCTGGTCTGGGAACCATCTTGCGTATCGTGAATTCTAAGGAGCCAGCAGGCCACTCCCAGCCACAGTCCACCAAACACAAACAACGGCACTTTTCCCTGGAAAACAAAACTGGCATGCCAACTATTTAATGGCAGATTGCAGGAGCCACTTTGCACCATCAAACTAGCCCGACTTGGCACTGGTGCCACCTCTGGTCTGGGAACCATCCTGCGTATCGTGGATTCTAATTAGCCAGCCGGCCACTCCCAGCCACAGGCCCCCGAACACAAACAACGGCGCTTTTCCCTGGAAAACAAAACTCGCCTGCCAACATTTTGATGGCAGATTGCAGGAGCCACTTTGCACCATCAAACTAGCCCGACTAGGCACTGGTGCCACCTCTGGTCTGGGAACCATCCTGCGTATCGTGGATTCTAAGGAGCCAGCCGGCCACTCCCAGCCACAAGCCCCCTAAAACAACAACGACACTTTTCCCTGGAAAAAAAAACTCGCCTGCCAACTTTTTCATGGCAGATTGCAGGAGCCACTTTGCACCATCAAACTAGCCCGACTTGGCACTGGTGCCACCATGGTCTGGGAACCATCCTGCGTATCGTGGATTCTAAGGAGCCAGCCGGCCACTCCTAGCCACAGGCCACCAAAAAAAATCAACGGCACTTTTCCCTGGAAAACAAAACTCGCCTGCCAAGTTTTTAATGTCAGATTGCAGGAGTCGCTTGGTACTATCAAATCAGCCCAACTTGGCACTGGTGCCACCATGGGTCTGGTAACCATCCTGCCTATTGTAGCTTTTCAGGAGCCAGCCGGTCACTCCCAGCCATAGGCCCCCAGACACAAACTCGGCCCGTTTCCCTGGAAAACAAAAGTAAGCTGCTCCGCTTCTGGATGGCAGATTGCAGGAGCCACTTGGTACTATCAAACCAGCCCGACTTGGAACTGGTGCCACCTCTGGTCTGGGAACCATCCTGCGTATCGTGGATTCCAAGGAGGCAGCCGGCCACTCCCAGCCACAGGCCACCAAAAAAAATCAACGGCACTTTTCCCTGGAAAACAAAACTCGCCTGCCAACTTTTTGATGGCAGATTGCAGGAGCCGCTTGGTACTATCAAATCAGCCCAACTTGGCACTGGTGCCACCATGGGTCTGGTAACCATCCTGCCTATCGTAGCTTTTCAGGAGCCAGCCGGTCACTCCCAGCCATAGGCCCCCAGACACAAACCTCGGCCCGTTTCCCTGGCAAACAAAAGTAAGCTGCCCCGCTTCTGGATGGCAGATTGCAGGAGCCACTTGGTACTATCAAACCAGCCCGACTTGGAACTGGTGCCACCTCTGGTCTGGGAACCATCCTGCGTATCGTGGATTCTAAGGAGCCAGCCGGCCACTCCCAGCCACAGTCCACCAAACACAAACAACGGCACTTTTCCCTGGAAAACAAAACTCGCCTGCCAACTTTTTCATGGCAGATTGCAGGAGCCACTTTGCACCATCAAACTAGCCAGACATGGCACTGGTGCCACCTCTGGTCTGGGAACCATCCTGCGTATCGTGGATTCTAAGGAGCCAGCCGGCCACTCCCAGCTATAGGCCCCCAAACACAAACAACGGCGCTTTTCCCTGGAAAACAAAACTGGCCTGCCAACTTTTTGATGGCAGATTGCAGGAGCCACTTGGTACTATCAAATCAGCCCAACGTGGCACTGGTGCCACCATGAGTCTGGTAACCATCCTGCCTACCGTAGCTTTTCAGGAGCCAGCCGGTCACTTCCAGCCATAGGCCCCAGACACAAAGCACTGGGGGTTTCCCTGGCAAACAAAAGTATGCTACCCCGCTTCAGGATGGCAGATTGGAGGAGCCACTTTGCACCATCAAACCAGCCCGACTTGGCACTGGTGCCACCTCTGGTCTGGGAACCATCCTGCGTATCGTGGATTCTAAGGAGCCAGCTGGCCACTCCCAGCCACAGGCCCCCAAACACAAACAACGGCGCTTTTCCCTGGAAAAAAAAAACTGGCATGCCAACTTCTTAATGGCAGATTGCAGGAGCCACTTTGCACCATCAAACTAGCCCGACTTGGCACTGGTGCCACATCTGGTCTGGGAACCATCCTGCGTATCGTGGATTCTAATTAGCCAGCCGGCCACTCCCAGCCACAGGCCCCCGAACACAAACAACGGCGCTTTTCCCTGGAAAACAAAACTCGCCTGCCAACATTTTGATGGCAGATTGCAGGAGCCACTTTGCACCATCAAAGCAGCCCGACTTGGCACTGGTGCCACCTCTGGTCTGGGAACCATCCTGCGTATCGTGGATTCTAAGGAGCCAGCCGGCCACTCCCAGCCACAGGCACCCAAACACAAACAACGGCGCTTTTCCCTGGAAAACAAAACTCGCCTGCCAACTTTTTGATGGCAGATTGCAGGAGCCACTTGGTACTATCAAACCAGCCCAACTTGGCACTGGTGCCACCATGGGTCTGGTCACCATCCTGCCTATCGTAGCTTTTCAGGAGCCAGCCGGACAGTCCCACCCATTGGCCTCCAGACAAAAACCTCGGCCCGTTTCCCTGGCAAACAAAAGTAAGCTACCCCGCTTCTGGATGGCAGATTGCAGGAGCCACTTTGCACCATCAAACTAGCCCGACTTGGCACTGGTGCCACCTCTGGTCTGGGAACCATCCTGCGTATCGTGGATTCTAAGGAGCCAGCCGGCCACTCCCAGCCACAGTCCACCAAACACAAACAACGGCAATTTTGCCTGGAAAACAAAACTCGCCTGCCAACTTTTTGATGGCAGATTGCAGGAGTCGCTTGGTACTATCAAATCAGCCCAACTTGGCACTGGTGCCACCATGAGTCTGGTAACCATCCTGCCTATAGTAGCTTTTCAGGAGCCAGCCGGTCACTCCCAGCCATAGGCCCCCAGACACAAACCTCGGCCCGTTTCCCTGGCAAACAAAAGTAAGCGGCCCCGCTTCTGGATGGCAGATTGCAGGAGCCACTTGGTACTATCAAACCAGCCCGACTTGGAACTGGTGCCACCTCTGGTCTGGGAACCATCTTGCGTATCGTGAATTCTAAGGAGCCAGCAGGCCACTCCCAGCCACAGTCCACCAAACACAAACAACGGCACTTTTCCCTGGAAAACAAAACTCGCCTGCCAACTTTTTCATGGCAGATTGCAGGAGCCACTTTGCACCATCAAACTAGCCCGACTTGGCACTGGTGCCACCATGGTCTGGGAACCATCCTGCGTATCGTGGATTCTAATTAGCCAGCCGGCCACTCCCAGCCATAGGCCCCCAAACACAAACAACGGCGCTTTCCCCTGGAAAACAAAACTCGCCTGCCAACTATTTGATGGCAGATTGCAGGAGCCGCTTGGTACTATCAAATCAGCCCAACGTGGCACTGGTGCCACCATGAGTCTGGTAACCATCCTGCCTATCGTAGCTTTTCAGGAGCCAGCCGGTCACTCCCAGCCATAGGCCCCCAGACACAAACCTCGGCCCGTTTCCCTGGCAAACAAAAGTAAGCTGCCCCGCTTCTGGATGGCAGATTGCAGGAGCCACTTGATACTATCAAACAAGCCCGACTTGGAACTGGTGCCACCTCTGGTCTGGGAACCATCCTGCGTATCGTGGATTCTAAGGAGCCAGCCGGCCACTCCCAGCCACAGGCCACCAAAAAAAATCAACGGCACTTTTCCCTGGAAAACAAAACTCGCCTGCCAACTTTTTGATGGCAGATTTCAGGAGGTGCTTGGTACTATCAAATCAGCCCAACTTGGCACTGGTGCCACCATGGGTCTGGTAACCATCTTGCCTATCGTAGCTTTTCAGGAGCCAGCCGGTCACTCCCAGCCATAGGCCCCCAGACACAAACCTCGGCCCGTTTCCCTGGCAAACAAAAGTAAGCTGCCCCGCTTCTGGATGGCAGATTGCAGGAGCCACTTGGTACTATCAAACCAGCCCGACTTGGAACTGGTGCCACCTCTGGTCTGGGAACCATCCTGCGTATCGTGGATTCTAAGGAGCCAGCCGGCCACTCCCAGCCACAGTCCACCAAACACAAACAACGGCACTTTTCCCTGGAAAACAAAACTCGCCTGCTAACTTTTTCATGGCAGATTGCAGGAGCCACTTTGCACCATCAAACTAGCCCGACTTGGCACTGGTGCCACCTCTGGTCTGGGAACCATCCTGTGTATCGTGGATTCTTATTAGCCAGCCGGCCACTCCCAGCCATAGGCCCCCAAACACAAACAACGGCGCTTTTCCCTGGAAAACAAAACTCGCCTGCCAACTTTTTGATGGCAGATTGCAGGAGCCGCTTGGTACTATCAAATCAGCCCAACGTGGCACTGGTGCCACCATGAGTCTGGTAACCATCCTGCCTATCGTAGCTTTTCAGGAGCCAGCCAGTCACTCCCAGCCATAGGCCCCCAGACACAAACCTCGGCCCGTTTCCCTGGCAAACAAAAGTAAGCTGCCCCGCTTCTGGATGGCAGATTGCAGGAGCCACTTGGTACTATCAAACCAGCCCGACTTGGAACTGGTGCCACCTCTGGTCTGGGAACCATCCTGCGTATCGTGGATTCTAAGGAGCCAGCCGGCCACTCCCAGCCACAGGCCACCAAACACAAACAACGGCACTTTTCCCTGGAAAACAAAACTCGCCTGCCAACTTTTTGATGGAGGATTGCAGGAGCCGCTTGATATTATCAAATCAGCCCAACTTGGCACTGGTGCCACCATGGGTCTCGTAACCATCCTGCGTATCGTAGCTTTTCAGGAGCCAGCCGGTCACTCCCAGCCATAGGCCCCCAGACACAAACCTCGGCCCGTTTCCCTGGCAAACAAAAGTAAGCTGCCCCGCTTCTGGATGGCAGATTGCAGGAGCCACTTGGTACTATCAAACCAGCCCGACTTGGCACTGGTGCCACCTCTGGTCTGGGAACCATCCTGCGTATCGTGGATTCTAAGGAGCCAGCCGGCCACTCCCAGCCACAGTCCACCAAACACAAACAACGGCACTTTTCCCTGGAAAACAAAACTCGCCTGCCAACTTTTTCATGGCAGATTGCAGGAGCCACTTTGCACCATCAAACTAGCCCGACTTGGCACTGGTGCCACCATGGTCTGGGAACCATCCTGCGTATCGTGGATTCTAATTAGCCAGCCGGCCACTCCCAGCCATAGGCCCCCAAACACAAACAACGGCGCTTTCCCCTGGAAAACAAAACTCGCCTGCCAACTTTTTGATGGCAGATTGCAGGAGCCGCTTGGTACTATCAAATCAGCCCAACGTGGCACTGGTGCCACCATGAGTCTGGTAACCATCCTGCCTATCGTAGCTTTTCAGGAGCCAGCCAGTCACTCCCAGCCATAGGCCCCCAGACAAAAACCTCGGCCCGTTTCCCTTGCAAACAAAAGTAAGCTGCCCCGCTTCTGGATGGCAGATTGCAGGAGCCACTTGGTACTATCAAACAAGCCCGACTTGGAACTGGTGCCACCTCTGGTCTGGGAACCATCCTGCGTATCGTGGATTCTAAGGAGCCAGCCGGCCACTCCCAGCCACAGGCCACCAAAAAAAATCAACGGCACTTTTCCCTGGAAAACAAAACTCGCCTGCCAACTTTTTGATGGCAGATTGCAGGAGCCGCTTGATACTATCAAATCAGCCCAACTTGGCACTGGTGCCACCATGAGTCTGGGAACCATCCTGCCTATCGTAGCTTTTCAGGAGCCAGCCGGTCACTCCCAGCCATAGGCCCCCAGACACAAACCTCGGCCCGTTTCCCTGGCAAACAAAAGTAAGCTGCCCCGCTTCTGGATGGCAGATTGCAGGAGCCACTTGGTACTATCAAACCAGCCCGACTTGGAACTGGTGCCACCTCTGGTCTGGGAACCATCCTGCGTATCGTGGATTCTAAGGAGCCAGCCGGCCACTCCCAGCCACAGTCCACCAAACACAAACAACGGCACTTTTCCCTGGAAAACAAAACTCGCCTGCCAACTTTTTCATGGCAGATTGCAGGAGCCATTTTTCACCATCAAACTAGCCCGACTTGGCACTGGTGCCACCTCTGGTCTGGGAACCATCCTGTGTATCGTGGATTCTAATTAGCCAGCCGGCCACTCCCAGCCATAGGCCCCCAAACACAAACAACGGCGCTTTTCCCTGGAAAACAAAACTCGCCTGCCAATTTTTGATGGCAGATTGCAGGAGCCGCTTGGTACTATCAAATCAGCCCAACGTGGCACTGGTGCCACCATGAGTCTGGTAACCATCCTGCCTATCGTAGCTTTTCAGGAGCCAGCCAGTCACTCCCAGCCATAGGCCCCCAGACACAAACCTCGGCCCGTTTCCCTGGCAAACAAAAGTAAGCTGCCCCGCTTCTGGATGGCAGATTGCAGGAGCCACTTGGTACTATCAAACCAGCCCGACTTGGAACTGGTGCCACCTCTGGTCTGGGAACCATCCTGCGTATCGTGGATTCTAAGGAGCCAGCCGGCCACTCCCAGCCACAGGCCACCAAAAAAAATCAACGGCACTTTTCCCTGGAAAACAAAACCCGCCTGCCAACTTTTTGATGGCAGATTGCAGGAGCCGCTTGATATTATCAAATCAGCCCAACTTGGCACTGGTGCCACCATGGGTCTCGTAACCATCCTGCGTATCGTAGCTTTTCAGGAGCCAGCCGGTCACTCCCAGCCATAGGCCCCCAGACACAAACCTCGGCCCGTTTCCCTGGCAAACAAAAGTAAGCTGCCCCGCTTCTGGATGGCAGATTGCAGGAGCCACTTGGTACTATCAAACCAGCCCGACTTGGAACTGGTGCCACCTCTGGTCTGGGAACCATCCTGCGTATCGTGGATTCTAAGGAGCCAGCCGGCCACTCCCAGCCACAGTCCACCAAACACAAACAAAGGCACTTTTCCCTGGAAAACAAAACTCGCCTGCCAACTTTTTCATGGCAGATTGCAGGAGCCACTTTGCACCATCAAACCAGCCCGACTTGGCACTGGTGCCACCATGGTCTGGGAACCATCCTGCGTATCGTGGATTCTAATTAGCCAGCCGGCCACTCCCAGCCATAGGCCCCCAAACAAAAACAACGACGCTTTCCCCTGGAAAACAAAACTCGCCTGCCAACTTTTTGATGGCAGATTGCAGGAGCCGCTTGGTACTATCAAATCAGCCCAACTTGGCACTGGTGCCACCATGAGTCTGGTAACCATCCTGCCTATCGTAGCTTTTCAGGAGCCAGCCAGTCACTCCCAGCCATAGGCCCCCAGACAAAATCCTCGGCCCGTTTCCCTTGCAAACAAAAGTAAGCTGCCCCGCTTCTGGATGGCAGATTGCAGGAGCCACTTGGTACTATCAAACAAGCCCGACTTGGAACTGGTGCCACCTCTGGTCTGGGAACCATCCTGCGTATCGTGGATTCTAAGGAGCCAGCCGGCCACTCCCAGCCACAGTCCACCAAACACAAACAACGGCACTTTTCCCTGGAAACAAAACTCGCCTGCTAACTTTTTCATGGCAGATTGCAGGAGCCACTTTGCAGCATCAAACTAGCCCTACATGGCACTGGTGACACCATGGTCTGGGAACCATCCTGCGTATCGTGGATTCTAATTAGCCAGCCGGCCACTCCCAGCCATAGGCCCCCAAACACAAACAACGGCGCTTTTCCCTGGAAAACAAAACTCGCCTGCCAACTTTTTGATGGCAGATTGCAGGAGCCGCTTGGTACTATCAAATCAGCCCAACTTGGCACTGGTGCCACCATGAGTCTGGTAACCATCCTGCCTATCGTAGCTTTTCAGGAGCCAGCCAGTCACTCCCAGCCATAGGCCCCCAGACACAAACCTCGGCCCGTTTCCCTGGCAAACAAAAGTAAGCTGCCCCGCTTCTGGATGGCAGATTGCAGGAGCCACTTTGTGGTATCAAACCAGCCCAACTTGGCACTGGTGCCACCTCTGGTCTGGGAACCATCCTGCGTATCGTGGATTCTAAGGAGCCAGCCGGCCACTCCCAGCCACAGGACCCCAAACAAAAACAACGGCGCTTTTCCCTGGAAAACAAAACTGGCCTGCCAACTTTTTGATGGCAGATTGCAGGAACCACTTGGTACTATCAAACCAGCCCAACTTGGCACTGGTTCCACCATGGGTCTGGTAACCATCCTGCCTATCGTAGCTTTTCAGGAGCCAGCCGGTCACTTCCAGCCATAGGCCCCCAGACACAAAGCACTGGGGGTTTCCCTGGCAAACAAAAGTATGCTACCCCGCTTCAGGATGGCAGATTGGAGGAGCCACTTTGCACCATCAAACCAGCCCGACTTGGCACTGGTGCCACCTCTGGTCTGGGAACCATCCTGCGTATCATGGATTCTAAGGAGCCAGCCGGCTACTCCCAGCCACAGTCCACCAAACACAAACAACGGCACTTTTCCCTGGAAAACAAAACTCGCCTGCCAACTTTTTGATGGCAGATTGCAGGAGCCGCTTGATATTATCAAATCAGCCCAACTTGGCACTGGTGCCACCATGGGTCTCGTAACCATCCTGCGTATCGTAGCTTTTCAGGAGCCAGCCGGTCACTCCCAGCCATAGGCCCCCAGACACAAACCTCGGCCCGTTTCCCTGGCAAACAAAAGTAAGCTGCCCCGCTTCTGGATGGCAGATTGCAGGAGCCACTTTGTACTATCAAACCAGCCCGACTTGGCACTGGTGCCACCTCTGGTCTGGGAACCATCCTGCGTATCGTGGATTCTAAGGAGCCAGCCGGCCACTCCCAGCCACAGTCCACCAAACACAAACAACGGCACTTTTCCCTGGAAAACAAAACTCGCCTGCCAACTTTTTCATGGCAGATTGCAGGAGCCACTTTGCACCATCAAACTAGCCCGACTTGGCCCTGGTGCCACCATGGTCTGGGAACCATCCTGCGTATCGTGGATTCTAATTTGCCAGCCGGCCACTCCCAGCCATAGGCCCCCAAACACAAACAACGGCGCTTTCCCCTGGAAAACAAAACTCGCCTGCCAACTTTTTGATGGCAGATTGCAGGAGCCGCTTGGTACTATCAAATCAGCCCAACGTGGCACTGGTGCCACCATGAGTCTGGTAACCATCCTGCCTATCGTAGCTTTTCAGGAGCCAGCCAGTCACTCCCAGCCATAGGCCCCCAGACAAAAACCTCGGCCCGTTTCCCTTGCAAACAAAAGTAAGCTGCCCCGCTTCTGGATGGCAGATTGCAGGAGCCACTTGGTACTATCAAACAAGCCCGACTTGGAACTGGTGCCACCTCTGGTCTGGGAACCATCCTGCGTATCGTGGATTCTAAGGAGCCAGCCGGCCACTCCCAGCCACAGGCCACCAAAAAAAAATCAACGGCACTTTTCCCTGGAAAACAAAACTCGCCTGCCAACTTTTTGATGGCAGATTGCAGGAGCCGCTTGATACTATCAAATCAGCCCAACTTGGCACTGGTGCCACCATGAGTCTGGGAACCATCCTGCCTATCGTAGCTTTTCAGGAGCCAGCCGGTCACTCCCAGCCATAGGCCCCCAGACACAAACCTCGGCCCGTTTCCCTGGCAAACAAAAGTAAGCTGCCCCGCTTCTGGATGGCAGATTGCAGGAGCCACTTGGTACTATCAAACCAGCCCGACTTGGAACTGGTGCCACCTCTGGTCTGGGAACCATCCTGCGTATCGTGGATTCTAAGGAGCCAGCCGGCCACTCCCAGCCACAGTCCACCAAACACAAACAACGGCACTTTTCCCTGGAAAACAAAACTCGCCTGCCAACTTTTTAATGGCAGATTGCAGGAGCCACTTTTCACCATCAAACTAGCCCGACTTGGCACTGGTGCCACCTCTGGTCTGGGAACCATCCTGTGTATCGTGGATTCTAATTAGCCAGCCGGCCACTCCCAGCCATAGGCCCCCAAACACAAACAACGGCGCTTTTCCCTGGAAAACAAAACTCGCCTGCCAATTTTTGATGGCAGATTGCAGGAGCCGCTTGGTACTATCAAATCAGCCCAACGTGGCACTGGTGCCACCATGAGTCTGGTCACCATCCTGCCTATCGTAGCTTTTCAGGAGCCAGCCAGTCACTCCCAGCCATAGGCCCCCAGACACAAACCTCGGCCCGTTTCCCTGGCAAACAAAAGTAAGCTGCCCCGCTTCTGGATGGCAGATTGCAGGAGCCACTTGGTACTATCAAACCAGCCCGACTTGGAACTGGTGCCACCTCTGGTCTGGGAACCATCCTGCATATCGTGGATTCTAAGGAGCCAGCCGGCCACTCCCAGCCACAGGCCACCAAAAAAAATCAACGGCACTTTTCCCTGGAAAACAAAACCCGCCTGCCAACTTTTTGATGGCAGATTGCAGGAGCCGCTTGATATTATCAAATCAGCCCAACTTGGCACTGGTGCCACCATGGGTCTCGTAACCATCCTGCGTATCGTAGCTTTTCAGGAGGCAGCCGGTCACTCCCAGCCATAGGCCCCCAGACACAAACCTCGGCCCGTTTCCCTGGCAAACAAAAGTAAGCTGCCCCGCTTCTGGATGGCAGATTGCAGGAGCCACTTGGTACTATCAAACCAGCCCGACTTGGAACTGGTGCCACCTCTGGTCTGGGAACCATCCTGCGTATCGTGGATTCTAAGGAGCCAGCCGGCCACTCCCAGCCACAGTCCACCAAACACAAACAAAGGCACTTTTCCCTGGAAAACAAAACTCGCCTGCCAACTTTTTCATGGCAGATTGCAGGAGCCACTTTGCACCATCAAACCAGCCCGACTTGGCACTGGTGCCACCATGGTCTGGGAACCATCCTGCGTATCGTGGATTCTAATTAGCCAGCCGGCCACTCCCAGCCATAGGCCCCCAAACAAAAACAACGACGCTTTCCCCTGGAAAACAAAACTCGCCTGCCAACTTTTTGATGGCAGATTGCAGGAGCCGCTTGGTACTATCAAATCAGCCCAACTTGGCACTGGTGCCACCATGAGTCTGGTAACCATCCTGCCTATCGTAGCTTTTCAGGAGCCAGCCAGTCACTCCCAGCCATAGGCCCCCAGACAAAATCCTCGGCCCGTTTCCCTTGCAAACAAAAGTAAGCTGCCCCGCTTCTGGATGGCAGATTGCAGGAGCCACTTGGTACTATCAAACAAGCCCGACTTGGAACTGGTGCCACCTCTGGTCTGGGAACCATCCTGCGTATCGTGGATTCTAAGGAGCCAGCCGGCCACTCCCAGCCACAGTCCACCAAACACAAACAACGGCACTTTTCCCTGGAAACAAAACTCGCCTGCTAACTTTTTCATTGCAGATTGCAGGAGCCACTTTGCAGCATCAAACTAGCCCTACATGGCACTGGTGACACCATGGTCTGGGAACCATCCTGCGTATCGTGGATTCTAATTAGCCAGCCGGCCACTCCCAGCCATAGGCCCCCAAACACAAACAACGGCGCTTTCCCCTGGAAAACAAAACTCGCCTGCCAACTTTTTGATGGCAGATTGCAGGAGCCGCTTGGTACTATCAAATCAGCCCAACGTGGCACTGGTGCCACCATGAGTCTGGTAACCATCCTGCCTATCGTAGCTTTTCAGGAGCCAGCCAGTCACTCCCAGCCATAGGCCCCCAGACACAAACCTCGGCCCGTTTCCCTGGCAAACAAAAGTAAGCTGCCCCGCTTCTGGATGGCAGATTGCAGGAGCCACTTTGTGGTATCAAACCAGCCCAACTTGGCACTGGTGCCACCTCTGGTCTGGGAACCATCCTGCGTATCGTGGATTCTAAGGAGCCAGCCGGCCACTCCCAGCCACAGGACCCCAAACACAAACAACAGCGCTTTTCCCTGGAAAACAAAACTGGCCTGCCAACTTTTTGATGGCAGATTGCAGGAACCACTTGGTACTATCAAACCAGCCCAACTTGGCACTGGTTCCACCATGGGTCTGGTAACCATCCTGCCTATCGTAGCTTTTCAGGAGCCAGCCGGTCACTTCCAGCCATAGGCCCCCAGACACAAAGCACTGGGGGTTTCCCTGGCAAACAAAAGTATGCTACCCCGCTTCAGGATGGCAGATTGGAGGAGCCACTTTGCACCATCAAACCAGCCCGACTTGGCACTGGTGCCACCTCTGGTCTGGGAACCATCCTGCGTATCGTGGATTCTAATTAGCCAGCCGGCCACTCCCAGCCATATGCCCCCAAAAAAAAACCACGGCCCTTTTCCCTGGAAAACAAAACTCGCCTGCCAACTTTTTGATGGCAGATTGCAGGAGCCACTTTGCACCATCAAACCAGCCCGACTTGGCACTGGTGCCACCTCTGGTCTGGGAACCATCCTGCGTATCGTGGATTCTAAGGAGCCAGCCGGCCACTCCCAGCCACAGGCCACCAAAAAAAATCAACGGCACTTTTCCCTGGAAAACAAAACTCGCCTGCCAACTTTTTGATGGCAGATTGCAGGAGCCGCTTGATACTATCAAATCAGCCCAACTTGGCACTGGTGCCACCATGGGTCTGGTCACCATCCTGCCTATCGTAGCTTTTCAGGAGCCAGCCGGTCACTCCCAGCCATAGGCCCCCAGACACAAACCTCGGCCCGTTTCCCTGGCAAACAAAAGTAAGCTGCCCCGCTTCTGGATGGCAGATTGCAGGAGCCACTTGGTACTATCAAACCAGCCCGATTTGGCAATGGTGCCACCTCTGGTCTGGGAACCATCCTGCGTATCGTGGATTCTAAGGAGCCAGCCGGCCACTCCCAGCCACAGTCCACCAAACACAAACAACGGCACTTTTCCCTGGAAAACAAAACTCGCCTGCCAACTTTTTCATGGCAGATTGCAGGAGCCGCTTGATATTATCAAATCAGCCCAACTTGGCACTGGTGCCACCATGGGTCTCGTAACCATCCTGCGTATCGTAGCTTTTCAGGAGCCAGCCGGTCACTCCCAGCCATAGGCCCCCAGACACAAACCTCGGCCCGTTTCCCTGGCAAACAAAAGTAAGCTGCCCCGCTTCTGGATGGCAGATTGCAGGAGCCACTTTGTACTATCAAACCAGCCCGACTTGGCACTGGTGCCACCTCTGGTCTGGGAACCATCCTGCGTATCGTGGATTCTAAGGAGCCAGCCGGCCACTCCCAGCCACAGTCCACCAAACACAAACAACGGCACTTTTCCCTGGAAAACAAAACTCGCCTGCCAACTTTTTCATGGCAGATTGCAGGAGCCACTTTGCACCATCAAACTAGCCCGACTTGGCCCTGGTGCCACCATGGTCTGGGAACCATCCTGCGTATCGTGGATTCTAATTTGCCAGCCGGCCACTCCCAGCCATAGGCCCCCAAACACAAACAACGGCGCTTTCCCCTGGAAAACAAAACTCGCCTGCCAACTTTTTGATGGCAGATTGCAGGAGCCGCTTGGTACTATCAAATCAGCCCAACGTGGCACTGGTGCCACCATGAGTCTGGTAACCATCCTGCCTATCGTAGCTTTTCAGGAGCCAGCCAGTCACTCCCAGCCATAGGCCCCCAGACAAAAACCTCGGCCCGTTTCCCTTGCAAACAAAAGTAAGCTGCCCCGCTTCTGGATGGCAGATTGCAGGAGCCACTTGGTACTATCAAACAAGCCCGACTTGGAACTGGTGCCACCTCTGGTCTGGGAACCATCCTGCGTATCGTGGATTCTAAGGAGCCAGCCGGCCACTCCCAGCCACAGGCCACCAAAAAAAATCAACGGCACTTTTCCCTGGAAAACAAAACTCGCCTGCCAACTTTTTGATGGCAGATTGCAGGAGCCGCTTGATACTATCAAATCAGCCCAACTTGGCACTGGTGCCACCATGAGTCTGGGAACCATCCTGCCTATCGTAGCTTTTCAGGAGCCAGCCGGTCACTCCCAGCCATAGGCCCCCAGACACAAACCTCGGCCCGTTTCCCTGGCAAACAAAAGTAAGCTGCCCCGCTTCTGGATGGCAGATTGCAGGAGCCACTTGGTACTATCAAACCAGCCCGACTTGGAACTGGTGCCACCTCTGGTCTGGGAACCATCCTGCGTATCGTGGATTCTAAGGAGCCAGCCGGCCACTCCCAGCCACAGTCCACCAAACACAAACAACGGCACTTTTCCCTGGAAAACAAAACTCGCCTGCCAACTTTTTAATGGCAGATTGCAGGAGCCACTTTTCACCATCAAACTAGCCCGACTTGGCACTGGTGCCACCTCTGGTCTGGGAACCATCCTGTGTATCGTGGATTCTAATTAGCCAGCCGGCCACTCCCAGCCATAGGCCCCCAAACACAAACAACGGCGCTTTTCCCTGGAAAACAAAACTCGCCTGCCAATTTTTGATGGCAGATTGCAGGAGCCGCTTGGTACTATCAAATCAGCCCAACGTGGCACTGGTGCCACCATGAGTCTGGTCACCATCCTGCCTATCGTAGCTTTTCAGGAGCCAGCCAGTCACTCCCAGCCATAGGCCCCCAGACACAAACCTCGGCCCGTTTCCCTGGCAAACAAAAGTAAGCTGCCCCGCTTCTGGATGGCAGATTGCAGGAGCCACTTGGTACTATCAAACCAGCCCGACTTGGAACTGGTGCCACCTCTGGTCTGGGAACCATCCTGCATATCGTGGATTCTAAGGAGCCAGCCGGCCACTCCCAGCCACAGGCCACCAAAAAAAATCAACGGCACTTTTCCCTGGAAAACAAAACCCGCCTGCCAACTTTTTGATGGCAGATTGCAGGAGCCGCTTGATATTATCAAATCAGCCCAACTTGGCACTGGTGCCACCATGGGTCTCGTAACCATCCTGCGTATCGTAGCTTTTCAGGAGGCAGCCGGTCACTCCCAGCCATAGGCCCCCAGACACAAACCTCGGCCCGTTTCCCTGGCAAACAAAAGTAAGCTGCCCCGCTTCTGGATGGCAGATTGCAGGAGCCACTTGGTACTATCAAACCAGCCCGACTTGGAACTGGTGCCACCTCTGGTCTGGGAACCATCCTGCGTATCGTGGATTCTAAGGAACCAGCCGGCCACTCCCAGCCACAGTCCACCAAACACAAACAAAGGCACTTTTCCCTGGAAAACAAAACTCGCCTGCCAACTTTTTCATGGCAGATTGCAGGAGCCACTTTGCACCATCAAACCAGCCCGACTTGGCACTGGTGCCACCATGGTCTGGGAACCATCCTGCGTATCGTGGATTCTAATTAGCCAGCCGGCCACTCCCAGCCATAGGCCCCCAAACAAAAACAACGACGCTTTCCCCTGGAAAACAAAACTCGCCTGCCAACTTTTTGATGGCAGATTGCAGGAGCCGCTTGGTACTATCAAATCAGCCCAACTTGGCACTGGTGCCACCATGAGTCTGGTAACCATCCTGCCTATCGTAGCTTTTCAGGAGCCAGCCAGTCACTCCCAGCCATAGGCCCCCAGACAAAATCCTCGGCCCGTTTCCCTTGCAAACAAAAGTAAGCTGCCCCGCTTCTGGATGGCAGATTGCAGGAGCCACTTGGTACTATCAAACAAGCCCGACTTGGAACTGGTGCCACCTCTGGTCTGGGAACCATCCTGCGTATCGTGGATTCTAAGGAGCCAGCCGGCCACTCCCAGCCACAGTCCACCAAACACAAACAACGGCACTTTTCCCTGGAAACAAAACTCGCCTGCTAACTTTTTCATTGCAGATTGCAGGAGCCACTTTGCAGCATCAAACTAGCCCTACATGGCACTGGTGACACCATGGTCTGGGAACCATCCTGCGTATCGTGGATTCTAATTAGCCAGCCGGCCACTCCCAGCCATAGGCCCCCAAACACAAACAACGGCGCTTTCCCCTGGAAAACAAAACTCGCCTGCCAACTTTTTGATGGCAGATTGCAGGAGCCGCTTGGTACTATCAAATCAGCCCAACGTGGCACTGGTGCCACCATGAGTCTGGTAACCATCCTGCCTATCGTAGCTTTTCAGGAGCCAGCCAGTCACTCCCAGCCATAGGCCCCCAGACACAAACCTCGGCCCGTTTCCCTGGCAAACAAAAGTAAGCTGCCCCGCTTCTGGATGGCAGATTGCAGGAGCCACTTTGTGGTATCAAACCAGCCCAACTTGGCACTGGTGCCACCTCTGGTCTGGGAACCATCCTGCGTATCGTGGATTCTAAGGAGCCAGCCGGCCACTCCCAGCCACAGGACCCCAAACACAAACAACAGCGCTTTTCCCTGGAAAACAAAACTGGCCTGCCAACTTTTTGATGGCAGATTGCAGGAACCACTTGGTACTATCAAACCAGCCCAACTTGGCACTGGTTCCACCATGGGTCTGGTAACCATCCTGCCTATCGTAGCTTTTCAGGAGCCAGCCGGTCACTTCCAGCCATAGGCCCCCAGACACAAAGCACTGGGGGTTTCCCTGGCAAACAAAAGTATGCTACCCCGCTTCAGGATGGCAGATTGGAGGAGCCACTTTGCACCATCAAACCAGCCCGACTTGGCACTGGTGCCACCTCTGGTCTGGGAACCATCCTGCGTATCGTGGATTCTAATTAGCCAGCCGGCCACTCCCAGCCATATGCCCCCAAAAAAAAACCACGGCCCTTTTCCCTGGAAAACAAAACTCGCCTGCCAACTTTTTGATGGCAGATTGCAGGAGCCACTTTGCACCATCAAACCAGCCCGACTTGGCACTGGTGCCACCTCTGGTCTGGGAACCATCCTGCGTATCGTGGATTCTAAGGAGCCAGCCGGCCACTCCCAGCCACAGGCCACCAAAAAAAATCAACGGCACTTTTCCCTGGAAAACAAAACTCGCCTGCCAACTTTTTGATGGCAGATTGCAGGAGCCGCTTGATACTATCAAATCAGCCCAACTTGGCACTGGTGCCACCATGGGTCTGGTCACCATCCTGCCTATCGTAGCTTTTCAGGAGCCAGCCGGTCACTCCCAGCCATAGGCCCCCAGACACAAACCTCGGCCCGTTTCCCTGGCAAACAAAAGTAAGCTGCCCCGCTTCTGGATGGCAGATTGCAGGAGCCACTTGGTACTATCAAACCAGCCCGATTTGGCAATGGTGCCACCTCTGGTCTGGGAACCATCCTGCGTATCGTGGATTCTAAGGAGCCAGCCGGCCACTCCCAGCCACAGTCCACCAAACACAAACAACGGCACTTTTCCCTGGAAAACAAAACTCGCCTGCCAACTTTTTCATGGCAGATTGCAGGAGCCACTTTGCACCATCAAACTAGCCCGACATGGCACTGGTGCCACCTCTGGTCTGGGAACCATCCTGCGTATCGTGGATTCTAATTAGCCAGCCGGTCACTCCCAGCCATAGGCCCCCAAACACAAACAACGGCGCTTTCCCCTGGAATACAAAACTCACCTGCCAACTTTTTGATGGCAGATTGCAGCAGCCGCTTGGTACTATCAAATCAGCCCAACGTGGCACTGGTGCCACCATGAGTCTGGTAACCATCCTGCCTATCGTAGCTTTTCAGGAGCCAGGCGGTCACTACCAGCCATAGGCCCCAGACAAAAAGCACTGGGGGTTTCCCTGGCAAACAAAAGTATGCTACCCCGCTTCAGGATGGCAGATTGGAGGAGCCACTTTGCACCATCAAACCAGCCCTACTTGGCACTGGTGCCACCTCTGGTCTGGGAACCATCCTGCGTATCGTGGATTCTAAGGAGCCAGCTGGCCACTCCCAGCCACAGGCCCCCAAACACAAACAACGGCGCTTTTCCCTGGAAAAAAAAACTGGCATGCCAACTTTTTAATGGCAGATTGCAGGAGCCACTTTGCACCATCAAACTAGCCCGACTTGGCACTGGTGCCACCTCTGGTCTGGGAACCATCCTGCGTATCGTGGATTCTAATTAGCCAGCCGGCCACTCCCAGCCACAGACCCCCAAACACTAACAACGGCGCGTTTCCCTGGAAAACAAAACTCGCCGTCCAACATTTTGATGGTAGATTGCAGGAGCCACTTTGCACCATCAAACCAGCCTGACTTGGCACTGGTGCCACCATGGGTCTGGGAACCATCCTGCGTATCGTGGATTCTAAGGAGCCAGCCGGCCACTCCCAGCCACAGGCCCCCAAACACAAACAACGGCGCTTTTCCCTGGAAAACAAAACTCGCCTGCCAACTTTTTGATGGCAGATTGCAGGAGCCACTTGGTACTATCAAACCAGCCCAACTTGGCACTGGTGCCACCATGGGTCTGGTCACCATCCTGCCTATCGTAGCTTTTCAGGAGCCAGCCGGACAGTCCCACCCATAGGCCCCCAGACAAAAACCTCGGCCCGTTTCCCTGGCAAACAAAAGTAAGCTACCCCGCTTCTGGATGGCAGATTGCAGGAACCACTTTGCACCATCAAACTAGCCTGACTTGGCACTGGTGCCACCTCTGGTCTGGGAACCATCCTGCGTATCGTGGATTCTAAGGAGCCAGCCGGCCACTCCCAGCCACAGGCCACCAAAAAAAATCAACGGCACTTTTCCCTGGAAAACAAAACTCGCCTGCCGAATTTTGATGGCAGATTGCAGGAGCCGCTTGGTACTATCAAATCAGCCCAACTTGGCACTGGTGCCACCATGGGTCTGGTAACCATCCTGCCTATCGTAGCTTTTCAGGAGCCAGCCGGTCACTTCAAGCCATAGGCCCCCAGACACAAACCTCGGCCCGTTTCCCTGGCAAACAAAAGTAAGCTGCCCCGCTTCTGGATGGCAGATTGCAGGAGCCACTTGGTACTATCAAACCAGCCCGACTTGGAACTGGTGCCACCTCTGGTCTGGGAACCATCCTGCGTATCGTGGATTCTAAGGAGCCAGCCGGCCACTCCCAGCCACAGTCCACCAAACGCAAACAACGGCACTTTTCCCTGGAAAACAAAACTCGCCTGCCAACTTTTTCATGGCAGATTGCAGGAGCCACTTTGCACCATCAAACTAGCCCGACTTGGCACTGGTGCCACCATGGTCTGGGAACCATCCTGCGTATCGTGGATTCTAAGGAGCCAGCCGGCCACTCCCAGCCATAGGCCCCCAAACACAAACAACGGCGCTTTTCCCTGGAAAACAAAACTCGCCTGCAAACATTTGATGGCAGATTGCAGGAGCCGCTTGGTACTATCAAATCAGTCCAATTTGGCACTGGTTCCACCATGAGTCTGGTAACCATCCTGCCTATCGTAGCTTTTCAGGAGCCAGCCGGTCACTCCCAGCCAGAGGCCCCCAGACACAAACCTCGGCCCGTTTCCCTGGCAAAAAAAAGTAAGCTGCCCCGCTTCTTGATGGCAGATTGCAGGAGCCACTTGGTACTATCAAACAAGCCCGACTTGGAACTGGTGCCACCTCTGGTCTGGGAACCATCCTGCGTATCGTTGATTCTAAGGAGCCAGCCGGCCACTCCCAGCCACAGGCCACCAAACAAAATCAACGGAACTTTTCCCTGGAAAACAAAACCCGCCTGCCAACTTTTTGATGGCAGATTGCAGGAGCCACTTTTCCCCATCAAATTAGCCCGACTTGGCACTGGTGCCACCTCTGGTCTGGGAACCATCCTGCCTATGGTAGCTTTTCAGGAGCCAGCCGGTCACTCCCAGCCATAGGCCCCCAGACACAAACCTCGGCCCGTTTCCCTGGCAAACAAAAGTAAGCTGCCCCGCTTCTGGATGGCAGATTGCAGGAGCTATTTAGTACTATCAAACCAGCCCGACTTGGCACTGGTGCCACCTTGGCTCTGGGAACCCTCCTGCCTATTGTGGATTTTCAGGGGTCAGCCGGCCACTCTCAGCCATATGCCCTCAAACACAAACCACGGCCCTTTTCTCTGGCAAACAAAACTCAACTGCCCCTCTTCTGGATGGCAAATTGCAGGACGCACTTGGTACTACAAAAACAGCACAACTTGGCACTGGTGCCACCTTGGGTCTGGTCACCATCCTGCGTATCGAGCATTTTAAGGAGCCAGCCGGCCACTCCCAGCCATATGCCCCCAAAAACAAACCACAGCCCTTTTCTCTGGCAAAAAAAACTCAGCTGCCCCGCTTCTGGATGGCAGATTGCAGGAGCCACTTTGCACCATCAAACCAGCCCGACTTGGCACTGGTGCCACCTCTGGTCTCTGAACCATCCTGCGTATCGTGGATTATAAGGAGACAGCTGGCCACTCCCAGCCACAGGCTCCCAAACACAAACAACGGCGCTTTTCCCTGGAAAACAAAACAGGCCTGCCAACTTTTTAATGGCAGATTGCAGGAGCCACTTTGCACCATCAAACTAGCTCGACTTGGCACTGGTGCCACCTCTGGTCTGGGAACCATCCTGCGTATCGTGGATTCTAATTAGCCAGCGGGCCACTCCCAGCCATAGGCCCCCAAACACAAACAACGGCGCTTTTCCCGGGAAAACAAATCTCGCCTGCCAACATTTTGATGGGAGATTGCAGGAGCCACTTTGCACAATCAAACCAGCCCGACTTGGCACTGGTGCCACCTCTGGTCTGGGAACCATCCTGCGTATCGTGGATTCTAAGGAGCCACCCGGCCACTCCCAGCCACAGGCCCCCAAACACAAACAACGGCGCTTTTCCCTGGAAAACAAAACTCGCCTGCCAACTTTGTGATGGCAGATTGCAGGAGCCACTTGGTACTATCAAACCAGCCCAACTTGGCACTGGTGACACCATGGGTCTGGTCACCATCCTGCCTATCGTAGCTTTTCAGGAGCCAGCCGGTCACTCCCACCCATAGGCCCCCTGACACAAACCTCGGCCCGTTTCCCTGGCAAACAAAAGTAAGCTGCCCCGCTTCTGGATGGCAGATTGCAGGAGCCACTTGGTACTATCAAAGCAGCCCGACTTGGCACTGGTGCCACCTCTGGTCTGGGAACCATCCTGCGTATCGTGGATTCTAAGGAGCCAGCCGGCCACTCCCAGCCACAGTCCACCAAACACAAACAACGGCGCTTTTCCCTGGAAAACAAAACTGGCCTGGCAGCTTTTTGATGGCAGATTGCAGGAACCACTTTGTACTATCAAACCAGCCCAACTTGGCACTGGTTCCACCATGGGTCTGGTAACCATCCTGCCTATCGTAGCTTTTCAGGAGCCAGCCAGTCACTTCCAGCCATAGGCCCCAGACACAAAGCACTGGGGGTTTCCCTGGCAAACAAAAGTATGCTACCCTGCTTCAGGATGGCAGATGGGAGGAGCCACTTTGCACCATTAAACCAGCCCGACTTGGCACTGGTGCCACCTCTGGTCTGGGAACCATCCTGCGTCTCGTGGATTCTAAGGAGCCAGCCGGCCACTCCCAGCCACAGTCCACCAAACACAAACAACGGCACTTTTCCCTGGAAAACAAAACTCGCCTGCTAACTTTTTCATGGCAGATTGCAGGAGCCACTTTGCACCATCAAACTAGCCCGACTTGGCACTGGTGCCACCTCTGGTCTGGGAACCATCCTGCGAATCGTGGATTCTAATTAGCCAGCCGGCCACTCCCAGCCACAGGCCCCCAAACACAAACAACGGCGCTTTTCCCTGGAAAACAAAACTCGCCTGCCAACTTTTTGATGGCAGATTGCAGGAGCCGCTTGGTACTATCAAATCAGCCCAACGTGGCCCTGGTGCCACCATGAGTCTGGTAACCATCCTGCCTATCGTAGCTTTTCAGGAGCCAGCCAGTCACTCCCAGCCATAGGCCCCAGACACAAACGTCGGCCCGTTTCCCTGGCAAACAAAAGTAAGCTGCCCCGCTTCTGGATGGCAGATTGCAGGAGCCACTTGGTACTATCAAACAAGCCCGACTTGGAACTGGTGCCACCTCTGGTCTGGGAACCATCCTGCGTATCGTTGATTCTAAGGAGCCAGCCGGCCACTCCCAGCCACAGGCCACCAAACAAAATCAACGGCACTTTTCCCTGGAAAACAAAACCCGCCTGCCAACTTTTTGATGGCAGATTGCAGGAGCCACTTTTCCCAATCAAACTAGCCCGACTTGGCACTGGTGCCACCTCTGGTCTGGGAACCATCCTGCCTATGGTAGCTTTTCAGGAGCCAGCCGGTCACTCCCAGCCATAGGCCCCCAGACACAAACCTCGGCCCGTTTCCCTGGCAAACAAAATTAAGCTGCCCCGCTCCTGGATGGCAGATTGCAGGAGCTATTTAGTACTGTCATACCAGCCCGACTAGGCACTGGTGCCACCTTGGCTCTGGGAACCATCCTGCCTATTGTGGATTTTCAGGGGTCAGCCGGCCACTCTCAGCCATATGCCCTCAAACACAAACCACGGCCCTTTTCTCTGGCAAACAAAACTCAAATGCCCTTCTTCTGGATGGCAAATTGCAGGACGCACTTGGTACTACAAAAACAGCACAACTTGGCACTGGTGCCACCTTGGGTCTGGTCACCATCCTGCGTATCGAGCATTTTAAGGAGCCAGCCGGCCACTCCCAGCCATATGCCCCCAAAAACAAACCACGGCCCTTTTCTCTGGCAAACAAGACTCAGCTGCCCCGCTTCTGGATGGCAGATTGCAGGAGCCACTTTGCACCATCAAACCAGCCCGACTTGGCACTGGTGCCACCTCTGGTCTCTGAACCATCCTGCGTATCGTGGATTATAAGGAGACAGCTGGCCACTCCCAGCCACAGGCTCCGAAACACAAATAACGGCGCTTTTCCCTGGAAAACAAAACAGGCCTGCCAACTTTTTAATGGCAGATTGCAGGAGCCACTTTGCACCATCAAACTAGCCCGACTTGGCACTGGTGCCACCTCTGGTCTGGGAACCATCCTGCGTATCGTGGATTCTAATTAGCCAGCGGGCCACTCCCAGCCATAGGCCCCCAAACACAAACAACGGCGCTTTTCCCGGGAAAACAAAACTCGCCTGCCAACATTTTGATGGGAGATTGCAGGAGCCACTTTGCACCATCAAACCAGCCCGACTTGGCACTGGTGCCACCTCTGGTCTGGGAACCATGCTGCGTATCGTGGATTCTAAGGAGCCACCCGGCCACTCCCAGCCACAGGCCCCCAAACACAAACAACGGCGCTTTTCCCTGGAAAACAAAACTGGCATGCCAACTTTTTAATGGCAGATTGCAGGAGCCACTTTGCACCATCAAACTAGCCCGACTTGGCACTGGTGCCACCTCTGGTCTGGGAACCATCCTGCGTATCGTGGATTCTAATTAGCCAGCCGGCCACTCCCAGCCACAGGCCCCCAAACACAAACAACGGCGCTTTTCCCTGGAAAACAAAACTCGCCTGCCAACATTTTGATGGCAGATTGCAGGAGCCACTTTGCACCATCAAACCAGCCCGACTTGGCACTGGTGCCACCTCTGGTCTGGGAACCATCCAGCGTATCGTGGATTCTAAGGAGCCAGCCGGCCACTCCCAGCCACAGGCCCCCAAACAGAAACAACGGTGCTTTTCCCTGGAAAACAAAACTCGCCTGCCAACTTTTTGATGGCAGATTGCAGGAGCCACTTGGCACTATCAAACCAGCCCAACTTGGCACTGGTGCCACCATGGGTCTGGTCACCATCCTGCCTATCGTAGCTTTTCAGGAGCCAGCCGGACAGTCCGACCCATAGGCCCCCAGACAAAACCTTGGCCCGTTTCCCTGGCAAACAAAAGTAAGCTGCCCCGCTTCTGGATGGCAGATTGCAGGAGCCACTTGGTACTATCAAACAAGCCCAACTTGGAACTGGTGCCACCTCTGGTCTGGGAACCATCCTGCGTATCGTGGATTCTAAGGAGCCAGCCGGCCACTCCCAGCCACAGGCCACTAAACAAAATCAACGGCACTTTTCCCTGGAAAACAAAACCCGCCTGCCAACTTTTTGATGGCAGATTGCAGGAGCCACTTTTCACCATCAAACTAGCCCGACTTGGCACTGGTGCCACCTCTGGTCTGGGAACCATCCTGCCTATGGTAGCTTTTCAGGAGCCAGCCGGTCACTCCCAGCCATAGGCCCCCAGACAGAAACCTCGGCCCGTTTCCCTGGCAAACAAAAGTAAGCTACCCCGCTTCTGGATGGCAGATTGCAGGAGCTATTAAGTACTATCAAACCAGCCGGACTTGGCACTGGCGCCACCTTGGCTCTGGGAACCATCCTGCCTATTGTGGATTTTCAGGGGTCAGCCGGCCACTCTCAGCCATATGCCCTCAAACACAAACCACGGCCCTTTTCTCTGGCAAACAAAACTCAACTGCCCCTCTTCTGGATGGCAAATTGCAGGACACACTTGGTACTACAAAAACAGCACAACTTGGCACTGGTGCCACCTTGGGTCTGGTCACTATCCTGCGTATCGAGCATTTTAAGGGGACAGCCGGCCACTCCCAGCCATATGCCCCCAAAAAAAAACCACGGCCCTTTTCTCTGGCAAACAAAACGCAGCTGCCCCGCTTCTGGATGGCAGATTGCAGGAGCCACTTTGCACCATCAAACCAGCCCGACTTGGCACTGTTGCCACCATGGTCTGGGAACCATCCTGCGTATCGTGGATTCTAATTAGCCAGCCGGCCACTCCCAGCTATAGTCCCCCAAACACAAACAACGGCGCTTTTCCCTGGAAAACAAAACTCGCCTGCCAACTTTTTGATGGCAGATTGCAGGAGCCGCTTGGTACTATCAAATCAGCCCAACGTGGCCCTGGTGCCACCATGAGTCTGGTAACCATCCTGCCTATCGTAGCTTTTCAGGAGCCAGCCAGTCACTCCCAGCCATAGGCCCCAGACACAAACGTCGGCCCGTTTCCCTGGCAAACAAAAGTAAGCTGCCCCGCTTCTGGATGGCAGATTGCAGGAGCCACTTGGTACTATCAAACAAGCCCGACTTGGAACTGGTGCCACCTCTGGTCTGGGAACCATCCTGTGTATCGTTGATTCTAAGGAGCCAGCCGGCCACTCCCAGCCACAGGCCACCAAACAAAATCAACGGCACTTTTCCCTGGAAAACAAAACCCGCCTGCCAACTTTTTGATGGCAGATTGCAGGAGCCACTTTTCCCAATCAAACTAGCCCGACTTGGCACTGGTGCCACCTCTGGTCTGGGAACCATCCTGCCTATGGTAGCTTTTCAGGAGCCAGCCGGTCACTCCCAGCCATAGGCCCCCAGACACAAACCTCGGCCCGTTTCCCTGGCAAACAAAATTAAGCTGCCCCGCTCCTGGATGGCAGATTGCAGGAGCTATTTAGTACTGTCATACCAGCCCGACTAGGCACTGGTGCCACCTTGGCTCTGGGAACCATCCTGCCTATTGAGGATTTTCAGGGGTCAGCCGGCCACTCTCAGCCATATGCCCTCAAACACAAACCACGGCCCTTTTCTCTGGCAAACAAAACTCAAATGCCCTTCTTCTGGATGGCAAATTGCAGGACGCACTTGGTACTACAAAAACAGCACAACTTGGCACTGGTGCCACCTTGGGTCTGGTCACCATCCTGCGTATCGAGCATTTTAAGGAGCCAGCCGGCCACTCCCAGCCATATGCCCCCAAAAACAAACCACGGCCCTTTTCTCTGGCAAACAAGACTCAGCTGCCCCGCTTCTGGATGGCAGATTGCAGGAGCCACTTTGCACCATCAAACCAGCCCGACTTGGCACTGGTGCCACCTCTGGTCTCTGAACCATCCTGCGTATCGTGGATTATAAGGAGACAGCTGGCCACTCCCAGCCACAGGCTCCGAAACACAAACAACGGCGCTTTTCCCTGGAAAACAAAACAGGCCTGCCAACTTTTTAATGGCAGATTGCAGGAGCCACTTTGCACCATCAAACTAGCCCGACTTGGCACTGGTGCCACCTCTGGTCTGGGAACCATCCTGCGTATCGTGGATTCTAATTAGCCAGCGGGCCACTCCCAGCCATAGGCCCCCAAACACAAACAACGGCGCTTTTCCCGGGAAAACAAAACTCGCCTGCCAACATTTTGATGGGAGATTGCAGGAGCCACTTTGCACCATCAAACCAGCCCGACTTGGCACTGGTGCCACCTCTGGTCTGGGAACCATGCTGCGTATCGTGGATTCTAAGGAGCCACCCGGCCACTCCCAGCCACAGGCCCCCAAACACAAACAACGGCGCTTTTCCCTGGAAAACAAAACTCGCCTGCCAACTTTGTGATGGCAGATTGCAGGAGCCACTTGGTACTATCAAACCAGCCCAACTTGGCACTGGTGACACCATGGGTCTGGTCACCATCCTGCCTATCATAGCTTTTCAGGAGCCAGCCGGTCAGTCCCACCCATAGGCCCCCAGAAAAAACCTCGGCCCGTTTCCCTGGCAAACAAAAGTAAGCTACCCCGCTTCTGGATGGCAGATTGCAGGAGCCACTTTGCACCATCAAACTAGCCCGACTTGGCACTGGTGCCACCTCTGGTCTGGGAACCATCCTGCGTATCGTGGATTCTAAGGAGCCAGCCGGCCACTCCCAGCCACAGGCCCCCAAACACAAACAACGGCGCTTTTCCCTGGAAAACAAAACTCGCCTGCCAACTTTTTGATGGAAGATTGCAGGAGCCGCTTGGTACTATCAAATCAGCCCAACTTGGCACTGGTGCCACCTCTGGTCTGGTAACCATCCTGCCTATCGTAGCTTTTCAGGAGCCAGCCAGTCACTCCCAGCCATAGGCCCCCAGACACAAACCTCGGCCCGTTTCCCTGGCAAACAAAAGTAAGCTGCCCCGCTTCTGGATGGCAGATTGCAGGAGCCACTTGGTACTATCAAACCAGCCCAACTTGGCACTGGTTCCACCATGGGTCTGGTAACCATCCTGGCTATCGTAGCTTTTCAGGAGCCAGCCGGTCACTTCCAGCCATAGGCCCCCTGACACAAACCTCGGCCCGTTTCCCTGGCAAACAAAAGTAAGCTGCCCCGCTTCTGGATGGCAGATTGCAGGAGCCACTTTGTGGTATCCAACCAGCCCAACTTGGCACTGGTGCAAACTCTGGTCTGGGAACCATCCTGCGTATCGTGGATTCTAAGGAGCCAGCCGGCCACTCCCAGCCACAGGACCCCAAACACAAACAACGGCGCTTTTCCCTGGAAAACAAAACGGGCCTGCCAACTTTTTGATGGCAGATTGCAGGAACCACTTGGTACTATCAAACCAGCCCAACTTGGCACTGGTTCCACCATGGGTCTGGTAACCATCCTGCCTATCGTAGCTTTTCAGGAGCCAGCCGGTCACTTCCAGCCATAGGCCCCAGACACAAAGCACTGGGGGTTTCCCTGGCAAACAAAAGTATGCTACCCTGCTTCAGGATGGCAGATTGGAGGAGCCACCATGCACCATCAAACCAGCCCGACTTGGCACTGGTGCCACCTCTGGTCTCTGAACCATCCTGCGTATCGTGGATTATAAGGAGCCAGCTGGCCACTCCCAGCCACAGGCCCCCAAACACAAACAACGGCGCTTTTCCCTGGAAAACAAAACTGGCATGCCAACTTTTTAATGGCAGATTGCAGGAGCCACTTTGCACCATCAAACTAGCCCGACTTGGCACTGGTGCCACCTCTGGTCTGGGAACCATCCTGCGTATCGTGGATTCTAATTAGCCAGCCGGCCACTCCCAGCCACAGGCCCCCAAACACAAACAACGGCGCTTTTCCCTGGAAAACAAAACTCGCCTGCCAACATTTTGATGGCAGATTGCAGGAGCCACTTTGCACCATCAAACCAGCCCGACTTGGCACTGGTGCCACCTCTGGTCTGGGAACCATCCAGCGTATCGTGGATTCTAAGGAGCCAGCCGGCCACTCCCAGCCACAGGCCCCCAAACACAAACAACGGCGCTTTTCCCTGGAAAACAAAACTCGCCTGCCAACTTTTTGATGGCAGATTGCAGGAGCCACTTGGCACTATCAAACCAGCCCAACTTGGCACTGGTGCCACCATGGGTCTGGTCACCATCCTGCCTATCGTAGCTTTTCAGGAGCCAGCCGGACAGTCCGACCCATAGGCCCCCAGACAAAACCTTGGCCCGTTTCCCTGGCAAACAAAAGTAAGCTACCCCGCTTCTGGATGGCAGATTGCAGGAGCCACTTGGTACTATCAAACAAGCCCAACTTGGAACTGGTGCCACCTCTGGTCTGGGAACCATCCTGCGTATCGTGGATTCTAAGGAGCCAGCCGGCCACTCCCAGCCACAGGCCACTAAACAAAATCAACGGCACTTTTCCCTGGAAAACAAAACCCGCCTGCCAACTTTTTGATGGCAGATTGCAGGAGCCACTTTTCACCATCAAACTAGCCCGACTTGGCACTGGTGCCACCTCTGGTCTGGGAACCATCCTGCCTATGGTAGCTTTTCAGGAGCCAGCCGGTCACTCCCAGCCATAGGCCCCCAGACAGAAACCTCGGCCCGTTTCCCTGGCAAACAAAATTAAGCTGCCCCGCTTCTGGATGGCAGATTGCAGGAGCTATTAAGTACTATCAAACCAGCCGGACTTGGCACTGGCGCCACCTTGGCTCTGGGAACCATCCTGCCTATTGTGGATTTTCAGGGGTCAGCCGGCCACTCTCAGCCATATGCCCTCAAACACAAACCACGGCCCTTTTCTCTGGCAAACAAAACTCAACTGCCCCTCTTCTGGATGGCAAATTGCAGGACACACTTGGTACTACAAAAACAGCACAACTTGGCACTGGTGCCACCTTGGGTCTGGTCACTATCCTGCGTATCGAGCATTTTAAGGAGACAGCCGGCCACTCCCAGCCATATGCCCCCAAAAAAAAACCACGGCCCTTTTCTCTGGCAAACAAAACGCAGCTGCCCCGCTTCTGGATGGCAGATTGCAGGAGCCACTTTGCACCATCAAACTAGCCCGACTTGGCACTGTTGCCACCATGGTCTGGGAACCATCCTGCGTATCGTGGATTCTAATTAGCCAGCCGGCCACTCCCAGCTATAGTCCCCCAAACACAAACAACGGCGCTTTTCCCTGGAAAACAAAACTCGCCTGCCAACTTTTGGATGGCACATTGCAGGAGCCGCTTGGTACTTTCAAATCAGCCCAACGTGGCACTGGTGCCACCATGAGTCTGGTAACCATCCTGCCTATCGTAGCTTTTCAGGAGCCAGCCAGTCACTCCCAGCCATAGGCCCCCAGACAAAAACCTCGGCCCGTTTCCCTTGCAAACAAAAGTAAGCTGCCCCGCTTCTGGATGGAAGATTGCAGGAGCCACTTGGTACTATCAAACAAGCCCGACTTGGAACTGGTGCCACCTCTGGTCTGGGAACCATCCTGCGTATCGTGGATTCTAAGGAGCCAGCCGGCCACTCCCAGCCACAGGCCACCAAAAAAAATCAACGGCACTTTTCCCTGGAAAACAAAACTGGCCTGCCAACTTTTTGATGGCAGATTGCAGGAGCCGCTTGATACTATCAAATCAGCCCAACTTGCCACTGGTGCCACCATGGGTCTGGTAACCATCCTGCCTATCGTAGCTTTTCAGGAGCCAGCCGGTCACTCCCAGCCATAGGCCCCCAGACACAAACCTCGGCCCGTTTCCCTGGCAAACAAAAGTAAGCTGCCCCGCTTCTGGATGGCAGATTGCAGGAGCCACTTGGTACTATCAAACCAGCCCGACTTGGAACTGGTGCCACCTCTGGTCTGGGAACCATCCTGCGTATCGTGGATTCTAAGGAGCCAGCCGGCCACTCCCAGCCACAGGCCCCCAAACACAAACAACGGCACTTTTCCCTGGAAAACAAAACTCGCCTGAAAACTTTTTCATGGCAGATTGCAGGAGCCACTTTGCACCATCAAACTAGCCCGACTTGGCACTGGTGCCACCTCTGCTCTGGGAACCATCCTGCGTATCGTGGATTCTAATTAGCCAGCGGGCCACTCCCAGCCATAGGCCCCCAAACACAAACAACGGCGCTTTTCCCGGGAAAACAAAACTCGCCTGCCAACATTTTGATGGGAGATTGCAGGAGCCACTTTGCACCATCAAACCAGCCCGACTTGGCACTGGTGCCACCTCTGGTCTGGGAACCATCCTGCGTATCGTGGATTCTAATTAGCCAGCCGGCCACTCCCAGCCATAGGCCCCCAAACACAAACAACGGCGCTTTTCCCTGGAAAACAAAACTCGCCTGCCAACTTTTTGATGGCAGATTGCAGGAGCCACTTGGTACTATCAAACCAGCCCAACTTGGCACTGGTGCCACCATGGGTCTGGTCACCATCCTGCCTATCGTAGCTTTTCAGGAGCCAGCCGGACAGTCCCACCCATAGGCCCCCAGACAAAAACCTCGGCCCGTTTCCCTGGCAAACAAAAGTAAGCTACCCCGCTTCTGGATGGCAGATTGCAGGAGCCACTTTGCACCATGAAACTAGCCCGACTTGGCACTGGTGCCACCTCTGGTCTGGGAACCATCCTGCGTATCGTGGATTCTAAGGAGCCAGCCGGCCACGCCAAGCCATATGCCCCCAAACACAAAAAACGGCGCTTTTCCCTGAAAAACAAAACTCGCCTGCCAACTTTTTGATGGCAGATTGCAGGAGACGCTTGGTACTATCAAATCAGCCCAACTTGGCACTGGTGCCACCTCTGGTCTGGTAACCATCCTGCCTATCGTAGCTTTTCAGGAGCCAGCCGGTCACTCCCAGCCATAGGCCCCCAGACACAAAGCTCGGCCCGTTTCCCTGGCAAACAAAAGTAAGCTGCCCCGCTTCTGGATGGCAGATTACAGGAGCTATTTAGTACTATCAAACCAGCCCGACTTGGCACTGGTGCCACCTTGGGTCTGGGAACCATCCTGCCTATTGTTTATTTTCAGGGGTCAGCCGGCCACTCTCAGCCATATGCCCTCAAACACAAACCACGGCCCTTTTCTCTGGCAAACAAAACTCAACTGCCCCTCTTCTGGATGGCAAATTGCAGGATGCACTTGGTACTACAAAAACAGCAGAACTTGGCACTGGTGCCACCTTGGGTCTGGTCACCATCCTGCGTATCGAGCATTTTAAGAAGCCAGCCGGCCACTTCCAGCCATATGCCCCCCAAAAAAAACCACTGCCCTTTTCTCTGGCAAACAAAACTCAGCTGCCCCGCTTCTGGATGGCAGATTGCAGGAGCCACTTTGCACCATCAAACCAGCCCGACTTGGCACTGGTGCCACCTCTGGTCTGGGAACCATCCTGCGTATCGTGGATTATAAGGAGCCAGCTGGCCACTCCCAGCCACAGGCCAACAAAAATATCAACGGCACTTTTCCCTGGAAAACAAAACTCGCCTGCCAACTTTTTGATGACAGATTGCAGGAGCCGCTTGATACTATCAAATCAGCCCAACTTGGCACTGGCGCCACCATGGGTCTGGTCACCATCCTGCCTATCGTAGCTTTTCAGGAGCCAGCCGGAGAGTCCCACCCATAGGCCCCCAGACAAAAACCTCGGCCCGTTTCCCTGGCAAACAAAAGTAAGGTACCCCGCTTCTGGATGGCAGATTGCAGGAGCCACTTTGCACCATCAAACTAGCCTGACTTGGCACTGGTGCCACCTCTGGTCTGGGAACCATCCTGCGTATCGTGGATTCTAAGGAGCCAGCCGGCCACTCCCAGCCACAAGCCCCCAAACACAAACAACGACACTTTTCCCTGGAAAACAAAACTCGCCTGCCAACTTTTTGATGGCAGATTGCAGGAGCCGCTTGGTACTATCAAATCAGCCCAACTTGGCACTGGTGCCACCATGAGTCTGGTAACCATCCTGCCTATCGTAGCTTTTCAGGAGCCAGCCGGTCACTCCCAGCCATAGGCCCCCAGACACAAACCTCGGCCCGTTTCCCTTGCAAACAAAAGTAAGCTGCCCCGCTTCTGGATGGCAGATTGCAGGAGCCACTTGGTACTATCAAACCAGCCCGACTTGGCACTGGTGCCACCTCTGGTCTGGGAACCATCCTGCGTATCGTGGATTCTAAGGAGCCAGCCGGCCACTCCCAGCCACAGGCCCCCAAACACAAACAACGGCACTTTTCCCTGGAAAACAAAACTCGCCTGCAAACTTTTTCATGGCAGATTGCAGGAGCCACTTTGCACCAACAAACTAGCCCGACATGGCACTGGTGCCACCTCTGGTCTGGGAACCATCCTGCGTATCGTGGATTCTAATTAGCCAGCCGGCCACTCCCAGCCATAGGCCCCCAAACACAAACAACGGCGCTTTTCCCTGGAAAACAAAACTCGCCTGCCAACTTTTTGATGGGAGATTGCAGGAGGTGCTTGGTACTATCAAATCAGCCCAACGTGGCCCTGGTGCCACCATGAGTCTGGTAACCATCCTGCCTATCGTAGCTTTTCAGGAGTCAGACAGTCACTCCCAGCCATAGGCCCCCAGACACAAACCTCGGCCCGTTTCCCTTGCAAACAAAATTAAGCTGCCTCGCTTCTGGATGGCAGATTGCAGGAGCCACTTGGTACTATCAAACAAGCCCGACTTGGAACTGGTAGTACCTCTGGTCTGGGAACCATCCTGCGTATCGTGGATTATAAGGAGCCAGCCGGCCACTCCCCACCACAGGCCAGCAAACAAAATCAACGGCACTTTTCCCTGGAAAACAAAACTCGCCTGCCAACTTTTTGATGGCAGATTGCAGGAGCCACTTTTCACCATCAAACTAGCCTGACTTGGCACTGGTGCCACCTCTGGTCTGGTAACCATCCTGCCTATCGTAGCTTTTCAGGAGCCAGCCGGTCACTCGCAGCCATAGGCCCCGAGACACAAACCTCGGCCCGTTTCCCTGGCAAACAAAATTAAGCTGCCCCGCTCCTGGATGGCAGATTGCAGGAGCTATTAAGTACTATCAAACCAGCCCGACTTGGCACTGGTGCCACCTTGGGTCTGGGAACCATCCTGCCTATTGTTTATTTTCAGGGGTCAGCTGGCCACTCTCAGCCATATGCCCTCAAACACAAACCACGGCCCTTTTCTCTGGCAAACAAAACTCAACTGCCCCTCTTCTGGATGGCAAATTGCAGGACGCACTTGGTACTACAAAAAGAGCACAACTTGGCACTGGTGCCTCCTTGGGTCTGGTCACCATCCTGCGTATCGAGCATTTTAAGAAGCCAGCCGGCCAATCCCAGCCATATGCCCCCAAAAAAAAACCACGGCCCTTTTCTCTGGGAAACAAAATTCAGCTGCCCCGCTTCTGGATGGCAGATTGCAGGAGCCACTTTGCACCATCAAACCAGCCCGACTTGGCACTGGTGCCACCTCTGGTCTGGGAACCATCCTGCGTATCGTGGATTATAAGGAGCCAGCTGGCCACTCCCAGCCACAGGCCACCAAAAATATCAACGGCACTTTTCCCTGGAAAACAAAACTCGCCTGCCAACTTTTTGATGACAGATTGCAGGAGCCGCTTGATGCTATCAAATCAGCCCAACTTGGCACTGGTGCCACCATGAGTCTGGTAACCATCCTGCCTATCGTAGCTTTTCAGGAGCCAGCCGGTCACTCCCAGCCATAGGCCCCCAGACACAAACCTCGGCACGTTTCCCTGGCAAACAAAAGTAAGCTGCCCCGCTTCTGGATGGCAGATTGCAGGAGCCACTTGGTACTATCAAACCAGCCCGACTTGGCACTGGTGCCACCTCAGGTCTGGGAACCATCCTGCGTATCGTGGATTCGAAGGAGCCAGCCGGCCACTCCCAGCCACAGTCCACCAAACACAAACAACGGCACTTTTCCCTGGAAAACAAAACTCGCCTGCCAACTTTTTCATGGCAGATTGCAGGAGCCACTTTGCACCATCAAACTAGCCAGACTTGGCACTGGTGCCACCATGGTCTGGGAACAATCCTGCCTATCGTAGCTTTTCAGGAGTCAGCCAGTCACTCCCAGCCATAGGCCCCCAGACACAAACCTCGGCCCGTTTCCCTTGCAAACAAAATTAAGCTGCCTCGCTTCTGGATGGCAGATTGCAGGAGCCACTTGGTACTATCAAACAAGCCCGACTTGGAACTGGTACCACCTCTGGTCTGGGAACCATCCTGCGTATCGTGGATTATAAGGAGCCAGCCGGCCACTCCCCACCACAGGCCAGCAAACAAAATCAACGACACTTTTCCCTGGAAAACAAAACTCGCCTGCCAACTTTTTGATGGCAGATTGCAGGAGCCACTTTTCACCATCAAACTAGCCTGACTTGGCATTGGTGCCACCTCTGGTCTGGTAACCATCCTGCCTATCGTAGCTTTTCAGGAGCCAGCCGGTCACTCGCAGCCATAGGCCCCGAGACACAAACCTCGGCCCGTTTCCCTGGCAAACAAAATTAAGCTGCCCCGCTTCTGGATGGCAGATTGCAGGAGCTATTAAGTACTATCAAACCAGCCCGACTTGGCACTGGTGCCACCTTGGGTCTGGGAACCATCCTGCCTATTGTTTATTTTCAGGGGTCAGCCGGCCACTCTCAGCCATATGCCCTCAAACACAAACCACGGCCCTTTTCTCTGGCAAACAAAACTCAACTGCCCCTCTTCTGGATGGCAAATTGCAGGACGCACTTGGTACTACAAAAACAGCACAACTTGGCACTGGTGCCCCCTTGGGTCTGGTCACCATCCTGCGTATCGAGCATTTTAAGAAGCCAGCCGGCCAATCCCAGCCATATGCCCCCCAAAAAAAAACCACGGCCCTTTTCTCTGGGAAACAAAATTCAGCTGCCCCGCTTCTGGATGGCAGATTGCAGGAGCCACTTTGCACCATCAAACCAGCCCGACTTGGCACTGGTGCCACCTCTGGTCTGGGAACCATCCTGCGTATCGTGGATTATAAGGAGCCAGCTGGCCACTCCCAGCCACAGGCCACCAAAAATATCAACGGCACTTTTCCCTGGAAAACAAAACTCGCCTGCCAACTTTTTGATGACAGATTGCAGGAGCCGCTTGATGCTATCAAATCAGCCCAACTTGGCACTGGTGCCACCATGAGTCTGGTAACCATCCTGCCTATCGTAGCTTTTCAGGAGCCAGCCGGTCACTCCCAGCCATAGGCCCCCAGACACAAACCTCGGCACGTTTCCCTGGCAAACAAAAGTAAGCTGCCCCGCTTCTGGATGGCAGATTGCAGGAGCCACTTGGTACTATCAAACCAGCCCGACTTGGCACTGGTGCCACCTCAGGTCTGGGAACCATCCTGCGTATCGTGGATTCGAAGGAGCCAGCCGGCCACTCCCAGCCACAGTCTACCAAACACAAACAACGGCACTTTTCCCTGGAAAACAAAACTCGCCTGCCAACTTTTTCATGGCAGATTGCAGGAGCCACTTTGCACCATCAAACTAGCCAGACTTGGCACTGGTGCCACCATGGTCTGGGAACAATCCTGCGTATCGTGGATTCTAATTAGCCAGCCGGCCACTCCCAGCCATAGGCCCCCAAACACAAACAACGGCGCTTTCCCCTGGAAAACAAAACTCGCCTGCCAACTTTTTGATGGCAGATTGCAGGAGCCGCTTGATACTATCAAATCAGCCCAACATGGCACTGGTGCCACCATGAGTCTGGTAACCATCCTGCCTATCGTAGCTTTTCAGGAGCCAGGCAGTCACTCCCAGCCATAGGCCCCCAGACACAAACCTCGGCCCGTTTCCCTGGCAAACAAAAGTAAGCTGCCCCGCTTCTGGATGGCAGATTGCAGGAGCCACTTTGTGGTATCCAACCAGCCCAACTTGGCACTGGTGCCACCTCTGGTCTGGGAACCATCCTGCGTATCGTGGATTCTAAGGAGCCAGCCGGCCACTCCCAGCCACAGGCCCCCAAACACAAACAACGGCGCTTTTCCCTGGAAAACAAAACTGGCCTGCCAACTTTTTGATGGCAGATTGCAGGAACCACTTGGTACTATCAAACCAGCCCAACTTGGCACTGGTTCCACCATGGGTCTGGTAACCATCCTGCCTATCGTAGCTTTTCAGGAGCCAGCCGGTCACTTCCAGCCATAGGCCCCAGACACAAAGCACTGGGGGTTTCCCTGGCAAACAAAAGTATGCTACCCTGCTTCAGGATGGCAGTTTGGAGGAGCCACTTTGCACCATCAAACCAGCCCGACTTGGCACTGGTGCCACCTCTGGTCTGGGAACCATCCTGCGTATCGTGGATTCTAAGGAGCCAGCTGGCCACTCCCAGCCACAGGCCCCCAAACACAAACAACGGCGCTTTTCCCTGGAAAACAAAACTGGCATGCCAACTTTTTAATGGCAGATTGCAGGAGCCACTTTGCACCATCAAACTAGCCCGACTTGGCACTGGTGCCAACTCTGGTCTGGGAACCATCCTGCGTATCGTGGATTCTAATTAGCCAGCCGGCCACTCCCAGCCACAGGCCCCCAAACACAAACAACGGCGCTTTTCCCTGGAAAACAAAACTCGCCTGCCAACATTTTGATGGCAGATTGCAGGAGCCACTTTGCACCATCAAACCAGCCCGACTTGGCACTGGTGCCACCTCTGGTCTGGGAACCATCCAGCGCATCGTGGATTCTAAGGAGCCAGCCGGCCACTCCCAGCCACAGGCCCCCAAACACAAACAACGGCGCTTTTCCCTGGAAAACAAAACTCGCCTGCCAAATTTTTGATGGCAGATTGCAGGAGGCACTTGGTACTATCAAACCAGCCCAACTTGACACTGGTGCCACCATGGGTCTGGTCACCATCCTGCCTATCGTAGCTTTTCAGGAGCCAGCCGGACAGTCCCACGCATAGGCCCCCAGACAAAAACCTCGGCCCGTTTCCCTGGCAAACAAAAGTAAGGTACCCCGCTTCTGGATGGCAGATTGCAGGAGCCACTTTGCACCATCAAACAAGCCTGACTTGGCACTGGTGCCACCTCTGGTCTGGGAACCATCCTGCGTATCGTGGATTCTAAGGAGCCAGCCGGCCACTCCCAGCCACAAGCCCCCAAACACAAACAACGACACTTTTCCCTGGAAAACAAAACTCGCCTGCCAACTTTTAGATGGCAGATTGCAGGAGCCGCTTGGTACTATCAAATCAGCCCAACTTGGCACTGGTGCCACCATGAGTCTGGTAACCATCCTGCCTATCGTTGCTTTTCAGGAGCCAGCCAGTCACTCCCAGCCATAGGCCCCCAGACACAAACCTCGGCCCGTTTCCCTTGCAAACAAAAGTAAGCTGCCCCGCTTCTGGATGGCAGATTGCAGGAGCCACTTGGTACTATCAAAGCAGCCCGACTTGGCACTGGTGCCACCTCTGGTCTGGGAACCATCCTGCGTATCGTGCATTCTAAGGAGCCAGCCGGCCACTCCCAGCCACAGGCCCCCAAACACAAACAACGGCGCTTTTCCCTGGAAAACAAAACTCGCCTGCCAACATTTTGATGGCAGATTGCAGGAGCCACTTTGCACCATCAAACCAGCCCGACTTGGCACTGGTGCCACCTCTGGTCTGGGAACCATCCAGCGTATCGTGGATTCTAAGGAGCCAGCCGGCCACTCCCAGCCACAGGCCCCCAAACACAAACAACGGCGCTTTTCCCTGGAAAACAAAACTCGCCTGCCAACTTTTTGATGGCAGATTGCAGGAGCCACTTGGTACTATCAAATCAGCCCAACTTGACACTGGTGCCACCATGGGTCTGGTCACCATCCTGCCTATCGTAGCTTTTCAGGAGCCAGCCGGACAGTCCCACCCATAGGCCCCCAGACAAAAACCTCGGCCCGTTTCCCTGGCAAACAAAAGTAAGCTACCCCGCTTCTGGATGGCAGATTGCAGGAGCCACTTTGCACCATCAAACTAGCCTGACTTGGCACTGGTGCCACCTCTGGTCTGGGAACCATCCTGCGTATCGTGGATTCTAAGGAGCCAGCCGGCCACTCCCAGCCACAAGCCCCCAAACACAAACAACGACACTTTTCCCTGGAAAACAAAACTCGCCTGCCAACTTTTTGATGGCAGATTGCAGGAGCCGCTTGGTACTATCAAATCAGCCCAACTTGGCACTGGTGCCACCATGAGTCTGGTAACCATCCTGCCTATCGTAGCTTTTCAGGAGCCAGCCAGTCACTCCCAGCCATAGGCCCCCAGACACAAACCTCGGCCCGTTTCCCTTGCAAACAAAAGTAAGCTGCCCCGCTTCTGGATGGCAGATTGCAGGAGCCACTTGGTACTATCAAACCAGCCCGACTTGGCACTGGTGCCACCTCTGGTCTGGGAACCATCCTGCGTATCGTGCATTCTAAGGAGCCAGCCGGCCACTCCCAGCCACAGGCCCCCAAACACAAACAACGGCGCTTTTCCCTGGAAAACAAAACTCGCCTGCCAACATTTTGATGGCAGATTGCAGGAGCCACTTTGCACCATCAAACCAGCCCGACTTGGCACTGGTGCCACCTCTGGTCTGGGAACCATCCAGCGTATCGTGGATTCTAAGGAGCCAGCCGGCCACTCCCAGCCACAGGCCCCCAAACACAAACAACGGCGCTTTTCCCTGGAAAACAAAACTCGCCTGCCAACTTTTTGATGGGAGATTGCAGGAGGTGCTTGGTACTATCAAATCAGCCCAACGTGGCCCTGGTGCCACCATGAGTCTGGTAACCATCCTGCCTATCGTAGCTTTTCAGGAGTCAGCCAGTCACTCCCAGCCATAGGCCCCCAGACACAAACCTCGGCCCGTTTCCCTTGCAAACAAAATTAAGCTGCCCCGCTTCTGGATGGCAGATTGCAGGAGCCACTTGGTACTATCAAACAAGCCCGACTTGGAACTGGTACCACCTCTGGTCTGGGAACCATCCTGCGTATCGTGGATTTTAAGGAGCCAGCCGGCCACTCCCCACCACAGGCCAGCAAACAAAATCAACGGCACTTTTCCCTGGAAAACAAAACTCGCCTGCCAACTTTTTGATGGCAGATTGCAGGAGCCACTTTTCAGCATCAAACTAGCCTGACTTGGCACTGGTGCCACCTCTGGTCTGGTAACCATCCTGCCTATCGTAGCTTTTCAGGAGCCAGCCGGTCACTCGCAGCCATAGGCCCCGAGACACAAACCTCGGCCCGTTTCCCTGGCAAACAAAATTAAGCTGCCCCGCTTCTGGATGGCAGATTGCAGGAGCTATTAAGTACTATCAAACCAGCCCGACTTGGCACTGGTGCCACCTTGGGTCTGGGAACCATCCTGCCTATTGTTTATTTTCAGGGGTCAGCCGGCCACTCTCACCCATATGCCCTCAAACACAAACCACGGCCCTTTTCTCTGGCAAACAAAACTCAACTGCCCCTATTCTGGATGGCAAATTGCAGGACGCACTTGGTACTACAAAAACAGCACAACTTGGCACTGGTGCCCCCTTGGGTCTGGTCACCATCCTGCGTATCGAGCATTTTAAGAAGCCAGCCGGCCAATCCCAGCCATATGCCCCCAAAAAAAAAACCACGGCCCTTTTCTCTGGGAAACCAAATTCAGCTGCCCCGCTTCTGGATGGCAGATTGCAGGAGCCACTTTGCACCATCAAACCAGCCCGACTTGGCACTGGTGCCACCTCTGGTCTGGGAACCATCCTGCGTATCGTGGATTATAAGGAGCCAGCTGGCCACTCCCAGCCACAGGCCACCAAAAATATCAACGGCGCTTTTCCCTGGAAAACAAAACTCGCCTGCCAACTTTTTGATGACAGATTGCAGGAGCCGCTTGATGCTATCAAATCAGCCCAACTTGGCACTGGTGCCACCATGAGTCTGGTAACCATCCTGCCTATCGTAGCTTTTCAGGAGCCAGCCGGTCACTCCCAGCCATAGGCCCCCAGACACAAACCTCGGCACGTTTCCCTGGCAAACAAAAGTAAGCTGCCCCGCTTCTGGATGGCAGATTGCAGGAGCCACTTGGTACAATCAAACCAGCCCGACTTGGCACTGGTGCCACCTCAGGTCTGGGAACCATCCTGCGTATCGTGGATTCGAAGGAGCCAGCCGGCCACTCCCAGCCACAGTCCACCAAACACAAACAACGGCACTTTTCCCTGGAAAACAAAACTCGCCTGCCAACTATTTCATGGCAGATTGCAGGAGCCACTTTGCACCATCAAACTAGCCAGACTTGGCACTGGTGCCACCATGGTCTGGGAACAATCCTGCGTATCGTGGATTCTAATTAGCCAGCCGGCCACTCCCAGCCATAGGCCCCCAAACACAAACAACGGCGCTTTCCCCTGGAAAACAAAACTCGCCTGCCAACATTTGATGGCAGATTGCAGGAGCCGCTTGATACTATCAAATCAGCCCAACGTGGCACTGGTGCCACCATGAGTCTGGTAACCATCCTGCCTATCGTAGCTTTTCAGGAGCCAGCCAGTCACTCCCAGCCATAGGCCCCCAGACACAAACCTCGGCCCGTTTCCCTGGCAAACAAAAGTAAGCTGCCTTGCTTCTGGATGGCAGATTGCAGGAGCCAATTTGTGGTATCCAACCAGCCCAACTTGGCACTGGTGCCACCTCTGGTCTGGGAACCATCCTGCGTATCGTGGATTCTAAGGAGCCAGCCGGCCACTCCCAGCCACAGGACCCCAAACACAAACAACGGCGCTTTTCCCTGGAAAACAAAACTGGCCTGCCAACTTTTTGATGGCAGATTGCAGGAACCACTTGGTACTATCAAACCAGCCCAACTTGGCACTGGTTCCACCATGGGTCTGGTAACCATCCTGCCTATCGTAGCTTTTCAGGAGCCAGCCGGTCACTTCCAGCCATAGGCCCCAGACACAAAGCACTGGGGGTTTCCCTGGCAAACAAAAGTATGCTACCCTGCTTCAGGATGGCAGATTGGAGGAGCCACTTTGCACCATCAAACCAGCCCGACTTGGCACTGGTGCCACCTCTGGTCTGGGAACCATCCTGCGTATCGTGGATTCTAAGGAGCCAGCTGGCCACTCCCAGCCACAGGCCCCCAAACACAAACAACGGCGCTTTTCCCTGGAAAACAAAACTGGCATGCCAACTTTTTAATGGCAGATTGCAGGAGCCACTTGGCACCATCAAACTAGCCCGACTTGGCACTGGTGCCACCTCTGGTCTGGGAACCATCCTGCGTATCGTGGATTCTAATTAGCCAGCCGGCCACTCCCAGCCACAGGCCCCCAAACACAAACAACGGCGCTTTTCCCTGGAAAACAAAACTCGCCTGCCAACATTTTGATGGCAGATTGCAGGAGCCACTTTGCACCATCAAACCAGCCCGACTTGGCACTGGTGCCACCTCTGGTCTGGGAACCATCCAGCGTATCGTGGATTCTAAGGAGCCAGCCGGCCACTCCCAGCCACAGGCCCCCAAACACAAACAACGGCGCTTTTCCCTGGAAAACAAAACTCGCCTGCCAACTTTTTGATGGCAGATTGCAGGAGCCACTTGGTACTATCAAACCAGCCCAACTTGACACTGGTGCCACCATGGGTCTGGTCACCATCCTGCCTATCGTAGCTTTTCAGGAGCCAGCCGGACAGTCCCACGCATAGGCCCTCAGGCAAAAACCTCGGCCCGTTTCCCTGGCAAACAAAAGTAAGGTACCCCGCTTCTGGATGGCAGATTGCAGGAGCCACTTTGCACCATCAAACAAGCCTGACTTGGCACTGGTGCCACCTCTGGTCTGGGAACCATCCTGCGTATCGTGGATTCTAAGGAGCCAGCCGGCCACTCCCAGCCACAAGCCCCCAAACACAAACAACGACACTTTTCCCTGGAAAACAAAACTCGCCTGCCAACTTTTAGATGGCAGATTGCAGGAGCCGCTTGGTACTATCAAATCAGCCCAACTTGGCACTGGTGCCACCATGAGTCTGGTAACCATCCTGGCTATCGTAGCTTTTCAGGAGCCAGCCAGTCACTCCCAGCCATAGGCCCCCAGACACAAACCTCGGCCCGTTTCCCTTGCAAACAAAAGTAAGCTGCCCCGCTTCTGGATGGCAGATTGCAGGAGCCACTTGGTACTATCAAAGCAGCCCGACTTGGCACTGGTGCCACCTCTGGTCTGGGAACCATCTTGCGTATCGTGCATTCTAAGGAGCCAGCCGGCCACTCCCAGCCACAGGCCCCCAAACACAAACAACAGCACTTTTCCCTGGAAAACAGAACTCGCCTGCCAACATTTTCATGGCAGATTGCAGGAGCCACTTTGCACCATCAAACTAGCCCGACTTGGCACTGGTGCCACCATGGTCTGGGAACCATCCTGCGTATCGTGGATTCTAATTTGCCAGCCGGCCACTCCCAGCCATAGGCCCCCAAACACAAACAACGGCGCTTTCCCCTGGAAAACAAAACTCGCCTGCCAACTTTTTGATGGCAGATTGCAGGAGCCGCTTGGTACTATCAAATCAGCCCAACGTGGCACTGGTGCCACCATGAGTCTGGTAACCATCCTGCCTATCGTAGCTTTTCAGGAGCCAGCCAGTCACTCCCAGCCATAGGCCCCCAGACAAAAACCTCGGCCCGTTTCCCTGGCAAACAAAAGTAAGCTACCCCGCTTCTGGATGGCAGATTGCAGGAGCCACTTTGTGGTATCCAACCAGCCCAACTTGGCACTGGTGCCACCTCTGGTCTGGGAACCATCCTGCGTATCGTGGATTCTAAGGAGCCAGCCGGCCACTCCCAGCCACAGGACCCCAAACACAAACAACGGCGCTTTTCCCTGGAAAACAAAACTGGCCTGCCAACTTTTTGATGGCAGATTGCAGGAACCACTTGGTACTATCAAACCAGCCCAACTTGGCACTGGTTCCACCATGGGTCTGGTAACCATCCTGCCTATCGTAGCTTTTCAGGAGCCAGGCGGTCACTTCCAGCCATAGGCCCCAGACAAAAAGCACTGGGGGTTTCCCTGGCAAACAAAAGTATGCTACCCGGCTTCAGGATGGCAGATTGGAGGAGCCACTTTGCACCATCAAACCAGCCCGACTTGGCACTGGTGCCACCTCTGGTCTGGGAACCATCCTGCGTATCGTGGATTCTAAGGAGCCAGCTGGCCACTCCCAGCCACAGGCCCCCAAACACAAACAACGGCGCTTTTCCCTGGAAAACAAAACTGGCATGCCAACTTTTTAATGGCAGATTGCAGGAGCCACTTTGCACCAACAAACCAGCCCGACTTGGCACTGGTGCCACCTCTGGTCTGGGAACCATCCAGCGTATCATGGATTCTAAGGAGCCAGCCGGCCACTCCCAGCCACAGGACCCCAAACACAAACAACGGCGCTTTTCCCTGGAAAACAAAACTCGCCTGCCAACTTTTTGATGGCAGATTGCAGGAGCCACTAGGTACTATCAAACCAGCCCAACTTGACACTGGTGCCACCATGGGTCTGGTCACCATCCTGCCTATCGTAGCTTTTCAGGAGCCAGCCGGACCGTCCCACCCATAGGCCCCCAGACAAAAACCTCGGCCCGTTTCCCTGGCAAAAAAAAGTAAGCTACCCCGCTTCTGGATGGCAGATTGCAGGAGCCACTTGGTACTATCAAACAAGCCCAACTTGGAACTGGTGCCACCTCTGGTCTGGGAACCATCCTGCGTATCGTGGATTCTAAGGAGCCAGCCGGCCACTCCCAGCCACAGGCCACCAAACAAAATCAACGGCACTTTTCCCTGGAAAACAAAACCCGCCTGCCAACTTTTTGAAGGCAGATTGCAGGAGCCACTTTTCCCCATCAAACTAGCCCGACTTGGCACTGGTGCCACCTCTGGTCTGGGAACCATCCTGCCTATGGTAGCTTTTCAGGAGCCAGCCGGTCACTCCCAGCCATAGGCCCCCAGACACAAACCTCGGCCCGTTTCCCTGGCAAACAAAATTAAGCTGCCCCGATCCTGGATGGCAGATTGCAGGAGCTATTTAGTACTATCAAATCAGCCCGACTTGGCACTGGCGCCACCTTGGCTCTGGGAACCATCCTGCCTATTGTGGATTTTCAGGGGTCAGCCGGCCACTCTCAGCCATATGCCCTCAAACACAAACCACGGCCCTTTTCTCTGGCAAACAAAACTCAACTGCCCCTCTTCTGGATGGCAAATTGCAGGACGCACTTGGTACTACAAAAACAGCACAACTTGGCACTGGTGCCACCTTGGGTCTGGTCACCATCCTGCGTATCGAGCATTTTAAGGAGCCAGCCGGCCACTCCCAGCCATATGCCCCCAAAAACAAACCACGGCCCTTTTCTCTGGCAAACAAAACTCAGCTGCCCCGCTTCTGGATGGCAGATTGCAGGAGCCACTTTGCACCATCAAACCAGCCCGACTTGGCACTGGTGCCACCTCTGGTCTGTGAACCATCCTGCGTATCGTGGATTATAAGGAGACAGCTGGCCACTCCCAGCCACAGGCCCCCAAACACAAACAGCGGCGCTTTTCCCTGGAAAACAAAACTCGCCTGCCAACTTTTTAATGGCAGATTGCAGGAGCCACTTTGCAACATCAAATCAGCCCGACTTGGCACTGGTGCCACCTCTGCTCTGGGAACCATCCTGCGTATCGTGGATTCTAATTAGCCAGCGGGCCACTCCCAGCCATAGGCCCCCAAACACAAACAACGGCGCTTTTCCCTGGAAAACACAACTCGCCTGCCAACATTTTGATGGGAGATTGCAGGAGCCTCTTTGCACCATCAAACCAGCCCGACTTGGCACTGGTGCCACCTCTGGTCTGGGAACCATCCTGCGTATTGTGGATTCTAAGGAGCCACCCGGCCACGCCCAGCCACAGGCCCCCAAACACAAACAACGGGGCTTTTCCCTGGAAAACAAAACTCGCCTGCCAACTTTGTGATGGCAGATTGCAGGAGCCACTTGGTACTATCAAACCAGCCCAACTTGGCACTGGTGCCACCATGGGTCTGGTCACCATCCTGCCTATCGTAGCATTTCAGGAGCCAGCCGGTCAGTCCCACCCATAGGCTCCCAGAAAAAACCTCGTCCCGTTTCCCTGGCAAACAAAAGTAAGCTACCCCGCTTCTGGATGGCAGATTGCAGGAGCCACTTTGCACCATCAAACTAGCCCGACTTGGCACTGGTGCCACCTCTGGTCTGGGAACCATCCTGCGTATCGTGGATTCTAAGGAGACAGCCGGCCACTCCCAGCCATATGCCCCCAAACAAAAACAACGGCGCTTTTCCCTGGAAAACAAAACTCGCCTGCCAACTTTTTGATGGCAGATTGCAGGAGCCGCTTGGTACTATCAAATCAGCCCAACTTGGCACTGGTGCCACCATGGGTCTGGTCACCATCCTGCCTATCGTAGCTTTTCAGGTGCCAGCCGGTCAGTCCCACCCATAGGCCCCCAGACACAAACCTCGGCCCGTTTCCCTGGCAAACAAAAGTAAGCTGCCCCGCTTCTGGATGGCAGATTGCAGGAGCCACTTGGTACTATCAAACCAGCCCGACTTGGAACTGGTGCCACCTCTGGTCTGGGAACCATCCTGCGTATCGTGGATTCTAAGGGGCCAGCCGGCCACTCCCAGCCACAGTCCACCAAACACAAACAACGGCACTTTTCCCTGGAAAACAGAACTCGCCTGCCAACTTTTTCATGGCAGATTGCAGGAGCCACTTTGCACCATCAAACTAGGCCGACTTGGCACTGTTGCCACCATGGTCTGGGAACCATCCTGCGTATCGTGGATTCTAATTAGCCAGCCGGCCACTCTCAGCCATAGGCACCCAAAAACAAACAATGGCGCTTTCCCCTGGAAAACAAAACTCGCCTGGAAACTTTTGGACGGCAGATTGCAGGAGCCGCTTGGTACTTTCAAATCAGCCCAACGTGGCACTGGTGCCACCATGAGTCTGGTAACCATCCTGCCTATCGTAGCTTTTCAGGAGCCAGCCAGTCACTCCCAGCCATAGGCCCCCAGACAAAAACCTCGGCCCGTTTCCCTTGCAAACAAAAGTAAGCTACCCCGCTTCTGGATGGCAGATTGCAGGAGCCACTTGGTACTATCAAACAAGCCCGACTTGGAACTGGTGCCACCTCTGGTCTGGGAACCATCCTGCGTATCGTGGATTATAAGGAGCCAGCCGGCCACTCCCAGCCACAGGCCACCAAAAAAAATCAACGGCACTTTTCCCTGGAAAACAAAACTCGCCTGCCAACTTTTTGATGGCAGATTGCAGGAGCCGCTTGATACTATCAAATCAGCCCAACTTGGCACTGGTGCCACCATGGGTCTGGTAACCATCCTGCCTATCGTAGCTTTTCAGGAGCCAGCCGGTCACTCCCAGCCATAGGCCCCCAGACAAAATCCTCGGCCCTTTTCCCTTGCAAACAAAAGTAAGCTACCCCACTTCTGGATGGCAGATTGCAGGAGCCACTTGGTACTATCAAACCAGCCCGACTTGGAACTGGTGCCACCTCTGGTCTGGGAACCATCCTGCGTATCGTGGATTCTAAGGAGCCAGCCGGCCACTGCCAGCCACAGGCCCCCAAACACAAACAACGGCACTTTTCCCTGGAAAACAAAACTCGCCTGCAAACTTTTTCATGGCAGATTGCAGGAGCCACTTTGCACCATCAAACTAGCCCGACATGGCACTGGTGCCACCTCTGGTGTGGGAACCATCCTGCGTATCGTGGATTCTAATTAGCCAGCCGGCCACTCCAAGCCATAGGCCCCCAAACACAAACAATGGCGCTTTTCCCTGGAAAACAAAACTCGCCTGCCAACTTTTTGATGGCAGATTGCAGGAGCCGCTTGGTAGTATCAAATCAGCCCAACGTGGCACTGGTGCCACCATGAGTCTGGTAACCATCCTGCCTATCGTAGCTTTTCAGGAGCCAGCCAGTCACTCCCAGCCATAGGCCCCCAGACACAAACCTCGGCCCGTTTCCCTGGAAACAAAAGTAAGCTGCCCCGCTTCTGGATGGCAGATTGCAGGAGCCACTTGGTACTATCAAACAAGCCCGACTTGGAACTGGTACCACCTCTGGTCTGGGAACCATCCTGCGTATCATGGATTCTAAGGAGCCAGCCGGCCACTCCTCGCCACAGGCCACCAAACAAAATCAACGGCAGTTTTCCCTGGAATACAATACTCGCCTGCCAACTTTTTGATGGCAGATTGCAGGAACCACTTTTCACCATCAAACTAGCCAGACTTGGCACTGGTGCCACCTCTGGTCTGGGAACCATCCTGCCTATCGTAGCTTTTCAGGAGCCAGCCGGTCACTCCCAGCCATAGGCCCCCTGACACAAACCTCGGCCCGTTTCCCTGGCAAACAAAAGTAAGCTGCCCCGCTTCTGGATGGCAGATTGCAGGAGCTATTTAGTACTATCAAACCAGCCCGACTTGGCACTGGTGCCACCTTGGGTCTGGGAACCATCCTGCCTATTGTTTATTTTCAGGGGTCAGCCGGCCACTCTCAGCCATATGCCCTCAAACACAAACCACGGCCCTTTTCTCTGGCAAACAAAACTCAACTGCCCCTCTTCTGGATGGAAAATTGCAGGACGCACTTGGTACTACAAAAACAGCACAACTTGGCACTGGTGCCACCTTGGGTCTGGTCACCATCCTGCGTATCGAGCATTTTAAGAAGCCAGCCGGCCACTCCCAGCCATATGCCCCCAAAAAAAAAGCACGGCCCTTTTCTCTGGCAAACAAAACTCAGCTGCCCCGCTTCTGGATGGCAGATTGCAGGAGCCACTTTGCACCATCAAACCAGCCCGACTTGGCACTGGTGCCACCTCTGGTCTGTGAACCATCCTGCGTATCGTGGATTATAAGGAGCCAGCTGGCCACTCCCAGCCACAGGCCACCAAAAATATCAACGGCACTTTTCCCTGGAAAACAAAACTCGCCTGCCAACTTTTTGATGACATATTGCAGGAGCCGCTTGATACTATCAAATCAGCCCAACTTGGCACTGGTGCCACCTCTGGTCTGGTAACCATCCTGCCTATCGTAGCTTTTCAGGAGCCAGCCGGTCACTCCCAGCCATAGGCCCCCAGACACAAACCTCGGCCCGTTTCCCTGGCAAACAAAAGTAAGCTGCCCCGCTTCTGGATGGCAGATTGCAGGAGCCACTTGGTACTATCAAACCAGCCTAACTTGGCACTGGTGCCACCTCTGGTCTGGGAACCATCCTGCGTATCGTGGATTCTAAGGAGCCAGCCGGCCACTCCCAGCCACAGGACCCCAAACACAAACAACGGCGCTTTTCCCTGGAAAACAAAACTGGCCTGCCAACTTTTTGATGGCAGATTGCAGGAACCACTTGGTACTATCAAACCAGCCCAACTTGGCACTGGTTCCACCATGGGTCTGGTAACCATCCTGCCTATCGTAGCTTTTCAGGAGCCAGCCGGTCACTTCCAGCCATAGGCCCCAGACACAAAGCACTGGGGGTTTCCCTGGCAAACAAAAGTATGCTACCCTGCTTCAGGATGGCAGATTGGAGGAGCCACTTTGCACCATCAAACCAGCCCGACTTGGCACTGGTGCCACCTCTGGTCTGGGAACCATCCTGCGTATCGTGGATTCTAAGGAGCCAGCTGGCCACTCCCAGCCACAGGCCTCCAAACAAAAACAACGGCGCTTTTCCCTGGAAAACAAAACTGGCATGCCAACTTTTTAATGGCAGATTGCAGGAGCCACTTGGTACTATCAAACCAGCCCAACTTGACACTGGTGCCACCATGGGTCTGGTCACCATCCTGCCTATCGTAGCTTTTCAGGAGCCAGCCGGACAGTCCCACCCATAGGCCCCCAGACAAAACCTCGGCCCGTTTCCCTGGCAAACAAAAGTAAGCTGCCCCGCTTCTGGATGGCAGATTGCAGGAGCCACTTGGTACTATCAAACCAGCCCGACTTGGCACTGGTGCCACCTCTGGTCTGGGAACCAACCTGCGTATCGTGCATTCTAAGGAGCCAGCCGGCCACTCCCAGCCACAGTCCACCAAACACAAACAACGGCACTTTTCCCTGGAAAACAGAACTCGCCTGCCAACTTTTTCATGGCAGATTGCAGGAGCCACTTGGCACCATCAAACTAGCCCGACTTGGCACTGGTGCCACCATGGTCTGGGAACCATCCTGCGTATCGTGGATTCTAATTAGCCAGCCGGCCACTCCCAGCCATAGGCCCCCAAACACAAACAACGGCGCTTTGCCCTGGAAAACAAAACTCGCCTGCCAACATTTTGATGGCAGATTGCAGGAGCCACTTGGTACTATCAAACCAGCCCAACTTGACACTGGTGCCACCATGGGTCTGGTCACCATCCTGCCTATCGTAGCTTTTCAGGAGCCAGCCGGACAGTCCCACCCATAGGCCCCCAGACAAAAACCTCGGCCCGTTTCCCTGGCAAACAAAAGTAAGCTACCCCGCTTCTGGATGGCAGATTGCAGGAGCCACTTTGCACCATCAAAGTAGCCTGACTTGGCACTGGTGCCACCTCTGGTCTGGGAACCATCCTGCGTATCGTGGATTCTATGGAGCCAGCCGGCCACTCCCAGCCACAAGCCCCCAAACACAAACAATGACACTTTTCCCTGGAAAACAAAACTCGCCTGCCAACTTTTTGATAGCAAATTGCAGGAGCCGCTTGGTACTATCAAATCAGCCCAACTTGGCACTGGTGCCACCATGAGTCTGGTAAACACCCTGCCTATCGTAGCTTTTCAGGAGCCAGCCGGTCACTCCCAGCCATAGGCCCCCAGACACGAACCTCGGCCCGTTTCCCTGGCAAACAAAAGTAAGCTGCCCCGCTTCTGGATGGCAGATTGCAGGAGCCACTTGGTACTATCAAACCAGCCCGACTTGGCACTGGTGCCACCTCTGGTCTGGGAACCATCCTGCGTATCGTGCATTCTAAGGAGCCAGCCGGCCACTCCCAGCCACAGTCCACCAAACACAAACAACGGCACTTTTCCCTGGCAACAGAACTCGCCTGCCAACTTTTTCATGGCAGATTGCAGGAGCCACTTTGCACCATCAAACTAGCCCGACTTGGCACTGGTGCCACCATGGGTCTGGGAACCATCCTGCGTATCGTGGATTCTAATGAGCCAGCCGGCCACTCCCAGCCATAGGCCCCCAAACACAAACAATGGCGCTTTCCCCTGGAAAACAAAACTCGCCTGCCAACTTTTTGATGGCAGATTGCAGGAGCCGCTTGGTACTATCAAATCAGCCCAACGTGGCACTGGTGCCACCATGAGTCTGGTAACCATCCTGCCTATCGTAGCTTTTCAGGAGCCAGCCAGTCACTCCCAGCCATAGGCCTCCAGACAAAAACCTCGGCCCGTTTCCCTTGCAAACACAAGTAAGCTGCCCCGCTTCTGGATGGCAGATTGCAGGAGCCACTTGGTACTATCAAACAAGCCCGACTTGGAACTGGTGCCACCTCTGGTCTGGGAACCATCCTGCGTATCGTGGATTCTAAGGAGCCAGCCGGCCACTCCCAGCCACAGGCCACCAAAAAAAATCAACGGCAATTTTCCCTGGAAAACAAAACTCGCCTGCCAACTTTTTGATGGCAGATTGCAGGAGCCGCTTGATACTATCAAATCAGCCCAACTTGGCACTGGTGCCACCATGGGTCTGGTAACCATCCTGCCTATCGCAGCTTTTCAGGAGCCAGCCGGTCACTCCCAGCCATAGGCCCCCAGACACAAACCTCGGCCCGTTTCCCTGGCAAACAAAAGTAAGCTGCCCCGCTTCTGGATGGCAGATTGCAGGAGCCACTTGGTACTATCAAACCAGCCCGACTTGGAACTGGTGCCACCTCTGGTCTGGGAACCATCCTGCGTATCGTGGATTCTAAGGAGCCAGCCGGCCACTCCCAGCCACAGTCCACCAATCACAAACAACGGCACTTTTCCCTGGAAAACAAAACTCGCCTGCTAATTTTTTCATGGCAGATTGCAGGAGCCACTTTGCACCATCAAACTAGCCCGACTTGGCACTGGTGCCACCTCTGGTCTGGGAACCATCCTGCGTATCGTGGATTCTAATTAGCCAGCCGGCCACTCCCAGACATAGGCCCCCAAACATAAACAACGGCGCTTTTCCCTGGAAAACAAAACTCGCCTGCCAACTTTTTGATGGCAGATTGCAGGAGCCGCTTGGTAGTATCAAATCAGCCCAACGTGGCACTGGTGCCACCATGAGTCTGGTAACCATCCTGCCTATCGTAGCTTTTCAGGAGCCAGCCAGTCACTCCCAGCCATAGGCCCCCAGACACAAACCTCGGCCCGTTCCCCTGGCAAAAAAAAGTAAGCTGCCCCGCTTCTGGATGGCAGATTGCAGGAGCCACTTGGTACTATCAAACAAGCCCGACTTGGCACTGGTGCCACCTCTGGTCTGGGAACCATCCTGCGTATCGTGGATTCTAAGGAGCCAGCCGGCCACTCCCAGCCACAGGCCACCAAACAAAATCAACGGCACTTTTCCCTGGAAAACAAAACTCGCCTGCCAACTTTTTGATGGCAGATTGCAGGAGCCACTTTTCACCATCAAATTAGCCCGACTTGGCACTGCTGCCACCATGGGTCTGGTCACCATCCTGCCTATCGTAGCTTTTCAGGAGCCAGCTGGCCACTCCCAGCCATAGGCCCCCAGACACAAACCTCGGCCCGTTCCCCTGGCAAACAAAAATAAGCTGCCCCGCTTCTGGATGGCAGATTGCAGGAGCTATTTAGTACTATCAAACCAGCCCGACTTGGCACTGGTGCCACCTTGGCTCTGGGAACCATCCTGCCTATTGTGGATTTTCAGGGGTCAGCCGGCCACTCTCAGCCGTATGCCCTCAAACACAAAGCACGGACCTTTTCTCTGGCAAACAAAACTCAACTGCCCCTCTTCTGGATGGCAAATTGCAGGACGCACTTGGTACTACAAAAACAGCACAACTTGGCACTGGTGCCACCTTGGGTCTGGTCACCATCCTGCGTATCGAGCATTTTAAGGAGCCAGCCGGCCACTCCCAGCCATATGCCCCCAAAAAAAAACCACGGCCCTTTTTCTCTGGCAAAAAAAACTCAGCTGCCCCGCTTCTGGATGGCAGATTGCAGGAGCCACTTTGCACCATCAAACCAGCCCGACTTGGCACTGGTGCCACCTCTGGTCTGGGAACCATCCTGCGTATCGTGGATTATAAGGAGCCAGCTGGCCACTCCCAGCCACAGGCCCCCAAACAAAAACAACGGCGCTTTTCCCTGGAAAACAAAACTCGCCTGCCAACTTTTTAATGGCAGATTGCAGGAGCCACTTTGCACCATCAAACTAGCCCGACTTGGCACTGGTGCCACCTGTGGTCTGGGAACCATCCTGCGTATCGTGGATTCTAATTAGCCAGCCGGCCACTCCCAGCCACAGGCCCCCAAACACAAACAACGGCGCTTTTCCCTGGAAAACAAAACTCGCCTGCCAAATTTTTCATGGCAGATTGCAGGAGCCACTTTGCACCATCAAACCAGCCCGACTTGGCACTGGTGCCACCTCTGGTCTGGGAACCATCCTGCGTATCGTGGATTCTAATTAGCCAGCCGGCCACTCCCAGCCACAGGCCCCCAAACACAAACAACGGCGCTTTTCCCTGGAAAACAAAACTCGCCTGCCAACTTTGTGATGGCAGATTGCAGGAGCCACTTGGTACTATCAAACCAGCCCAACTTGGCACTGCTGCCACCATGGGTCTGGTCACCATCCTGCCTATCTTAGCTTTTCAGGAGCCAGCCGGTCAGTCCCAGCCATAGGCCCCCAGAAAAAAACCTCGGCCCGTTTCCCTGGCAAACAAAAGTAAGCTACCCCGCTTCTGGATGGCAGATTGCAGGAGCCACTTTGCACCATCAAACTAGCCCGACTTGGCACTGGTGCCACCTCTGGTCTGGGAACCATCCTGCGTATCGTGGATTCTAAGGAGCCAGCCGGCCACTCCCAGCCATATGCCCTCAAACACAAACAACGGCGCTTTTCCCTGGAAAACAAAACTCGCCTGCCAACTTTTTGATGGCAGATTGCAGGAGCCGCTTGGTACTATCAAATCAGCCCAACTTGGCACTGGTGCCACCATGGGTCTGGTAAACATCCTGCCTATCGTAGCTTTTCAGGAGCCAGCCGGTCACTCCCAGCCATAGGCCCCCAGACACAAACCTCGGCCCGTTTCCCTGGCAAACAAAAGTAAGCTGCCCCGCTTCTGGATGGCAGATTGCAGGAGCCACTTGGTACTATCAAACCAGCCCGACTTGGCACTGGTGCCACCTCTGGTCTGGGAACCATCCTGCGTATCGTGGATTCTAAGGAGCCAGCCGGCCACTCCCAGCCACAGTCCACCAAACACAAACAACGGCACTTTTCCCGGGAAAACAAAACTCGCCTGCCAACTTTTTCATGGCAGATTGCAGGAGCCGCTTTGCAACATCAAACTAGCCCGACTTGGCACTGGTGCCACCATGGTCTGGGAACCATCCTGCGTATCGTGGATTCTAATTAGCCAGCCGGCCACTCCCAGCCATAGGCACCCAAACACAAACAATGGCGCTTTCCCCTGGAAAACAAAACTCGCCTGCCAACTTTTTGATGGCAGATTGCAGGAGCCGCTTGGTAGTATCAAATCAGCCCAACGTGGCACTGGTGCCACCATGAGTCTGGGAACCATCCTGCCTATCGTAGCTTTTCAGGAGCCAGCCAGTCACTCCCAGCCATAGGCCCCCAGACAAAAACCTCGGCCCGTTTCCCTTGCAAACAAAAGTAAGCTACCCCGCTTCTGGATGGCAGATTGCAGGAGCCACTTGGTACTATCAAACAAGCCCGACTTGGAACTGGTGCCACCTCTGGTCTGGGAACCATCCTGCATATCGTGGATTCTAAGGAGCCAGCCGGCCACTCCCAGCCACAGGCCACCAAAAAAAATCAACGGCACTTTTCCCTGGAAAACAAAACTGGCCTGCCAACTTTTTGATGGCAGATTGCAGGAGCCGCTTGATACTATCAAATCAGCCCAACTTGGCACTGGTGCCACCATGGGTCTGGTAACCATCCTGCCTATCGTAGCTTTTCAGGAGCCAGCCGGTCACTCCCAGCCATAGGCCCCCAGACACAAACCTCGGCCAGTTTCCCTGGCAAACAAAAGTAAGCTGCCCCGCTTCTGGATGGCAGATTGCAGGAGCCACTTGGTACTATCAAACCAGCCTGACTTGGAACTGGTGCCACCTGTGGTCTGGGAACCATCCTGCGTATCGTGGATTCTAAGGAGCCAGCCGGCCACTCCCAGCCACAGGCCCCCAAACACAAACGACGGCACTTTTCCCTGGAAAACAAAACTCGCCTGCTTACTTTTTCATGGCAGATTGCAGGAGCAACTTTGCACCATCAAACTAGCCCGACATGGCACTGGTGCCACCTCTGGTCTGGGAACCATCCTGCGTATCGTGGATTCTAATTAGCCAGCCGGCCACTCCCAGCCATAGGCACCCAAACACAAACAACGGCGCTTTTCCCTGGAAAACAAAACTCGCCTGAATACTTTTTGATGGCAGATTGCAGGAGCCACTTTTCACCATCAAACTAGCCCGACTTGGCACTGGTGCCACCTCTGGTCTGGGAACCATCCTGCCTATCGTAGCTTTTCAGGAGCCAGCCGGTCACTCCCAGCCATAGGCCCCCAGACACAAACCTCGGCCCGTTTCCCTGGCAAACAAAATTAAGCTGCCCCGCTTCTGCATGGCAGATTGCAGGAGCTATTTTGTACTATCAAACCAGCCCGACTTGGCACTGGTGCCACCTTGGCTCTGGGAACCATCCTGCCTATTGTGGATTTTCAGGGGTCAGCCGGCCACTCTCAGCCATATGCCCTCAAACACAAACCACGGCCCTTTTCTCTGGCAAACAAAACTCAACTGCCCCTCTTCTGGATGGCAAATTGCAGGACGCACTTGGTACTACAAAAACAGCACAACTTGGCACTGGTGCCACCTTGTGTCTGGTCACCATCCTACGTATCGAGCATTTTAAGGAGCCAGCCGGCCACTCCCAGCCATATGCCCCCAAAAAAAAACCACGGCCCTTTTCTCTGGCAAACAAAACTCAGCTGCCCCGCTTCTGGATGGCAGATTGCAGGAGCCACTTTGCACCATCAAACCAGCCCGACTTGGCACTGGTGCCACCTCTGGTCTGGGAATAATCCTGCGTATCGTGGATTATAATGAGACAGCTGGCCACTCCCAGCCACAGGCCCCCAAACACAAACAACGGCGCTTTTCCCTGGAAAACAAAACTGGCCTGCCAACTTTTTCATGGCAGATTGCAGGAGCCACTTTGCACCATCAAACTAGCCCGACTTGGCACTGGTGCCACCTCTGGTCTTGGAACCATCCTGCGTATCGTGGATTCTACTTAGCCAGCCGGCCACTCCCAGCCATAGGCCCCCAAACACAAACAACGGCGCAATTCCCTGGAAAACAAAAGTCGCCTGCGAAGATTTTGATGGCAGATTGCAGGAGCCACTTTGCACCATCAAACCAGCCTTACTTGGCACTGGTGCCACCTCTAGTCTGGGAACCATCCTGCGTATCGTGGATTCTAAGGAGCCAGCCGGCCACTCCCAGCCACAGGCCCCCAAACACAAACAACGGCGCTTTTCCCTGGAAAACAAAACTCGCCTGCCAACTTTGTGATGGCAGATTGCAGGAGCCACTTGGTACTATCAAACCAGCCCAACTTGGCACTGGTGCCACCATGGGTCTGGTCACCATCCTGCCTATCGTAGCTTTTAGGAGCCAGCCGGTCAGTCCCAGCCATAGGCCCCCAGACAAAAACCTCGGCCCGTTTCCCTGGCAAACAAAAGTAAGCTACCCCGCTTCTGGATGGCGGATTGCAGGAGCCACTTTGCACCATCAAACTAGCCCGACTTGGCACTGGTGCCACCTCTGGTCTGGGAACCATCCTGCGTATCGTGGATTCTAAGGAGCCAGCCGGCCACTCCCAGCCATATGCCCCCAAACACAAGCAGCGGCGCTTTTCCCTGGAAAACAAAACCCGCCTGCCAACATTTTGATGGCAGATTGCAGGAGCCGCTTGGTACTATCAAACCAGCCCAACTTGGCACTGGTGCCACCATGAGTCTGGTAAACATCCTGCCTATCGTAGCTTTTCAGGAGCCAGCCAGTCACTCCCAGCCATAGGCCCCCAGACACAAACCTCGGCCCGTTTCCCTGGCAAACAAAAGTAAGCTGCCCCGCTTCTGGATGGCAGATTGCAGGAGCCACTTGGTACTATCAAACAAGCCCGACTTGGAACTGGTACCACCTCTGGTCTGGGAACCATCCTGCGTATCGTGGATTCTAAGGAGCCAGCCGGCCACTCCCAGCCACAGGCCACCAAACAAAATCAACGGCACTTTTCCCTGGAAAACAAAACTCGCCTGCCAACTTTTTGATGGCAGATTGCAGGAGCCACTTTTCAACATCAAACTAGCCAGACTTGGCACTGGTGCCACCTCTGGTCTGGGAACCATCCTGCCTATCGTAGCTTTTCAGGAGCCAGCCAGTCACTCCCAGCCATAGGCCCCCAGACACAAACCTCGGCCCGTTCCCCTGGCAAAAAAAAGTAAGCTGCCCCGCTTCTGGATGGCAGATTGCAGGAGCCACTTGGTACTATCAAACCAGCCCGACTTGGAACTGGTGCCACCTCTGGTCTGGGAACCATCCTGCGTATCGTGGATTCTAAGGAGCCAGCCGGCCACTCCCAGCCACAGTCCACCAATCACAAACAACGGCACTTTTCCCTGGAACACAAAACTCGCCTGCTAACTTTTTCATGGCAGATTGCAGGAGCCACTTTACACCATCAAACTAGCCCGACATGGCACTGGTGCCACCTCTGGTCTGGGAACCATCCTGCGTATCGTGGATTCTAATTAGCCAGCCGGCCACTCCCAGACATAGGCCCCCAAACATAAACAACGGCGCTTTTCCCTGGAAAACAAAACTCGCCTGCCAACTTTTTGATGGCAGATTGCAGGAGCCGCTTGGTAGTATCAAATCAGCCCAACGTGGCACTGGTGCCACCATGAGTCTGGTAACCGTCCTGCCTATCGTAGCTTTTCAGGAGCCAGCCAGTCACTCCCAGCCATAGGCCCCCAGACACAAACCTCGGCCCGTTTACCTGGCAAACAAAAGTAAGCTGCCCCGCTTCTGGATGGCAGATTGCAGGAGCCACTTGGTACTATCAAACAAGCCCGACTTGGAACTGGTGCCACCTATGGTCTGGGAACCATCCTGCGTATCGTGGATTCTAAGGAGCCAGCCGGCCACTCCCAGCCACAGGCCACCAAACAAAATCAACGGCACTTTTCCCTGGAAAACAAAACTCGCCTGCCAACTTTTTGATGGCAGATTGCAGGAGCCACTTTTCACCATCAAATTAGCCCGACTTGGCACTGCTGCCACCATGGGTCTGGTCACCATCCTGCCTATCGTAGCTTTTCAGGAGCCAGCCGGTCACTCCCAGCCATGGACACCCAGACACAAATCTCTGCCCGTTTCCCTGGCAAACAAAAGTAAGCTGCCCCGCTTCTGGATGGCAGATTGCAGGAGCTATTTAGTACTATCAAACCAGCCCGACTTGGCACTGGTGCCACCTTGGCTCTGGGAACCATCCTGCCTATTGTGGATTTCCAGGGGTCAGCCGGCCACTCTCAGCCGTATGCCCTCAAACACAAAGCACGGCCATTTTCTCTGGCAAACAAAACTCAACTGCCCCTCTTCTGGATGGCAAATTGCAGGACGCACTTGGTACTACAAAAACAGCACAACTTGGCACTGGTGCCACCTTGGGTCTGGTCACCATCCTGCGTATCGAGCATTTTAAGGAGCCAGCCGGCCACTCCCAGCCATATGCCCCCAAAAAAAAACCACGGCCCTTTTTCTCTGGCAAACAAAACTCAGCTGCCCCGCTTCTGGATGGCAGATTGCAGGAGCCACTTTGCACCATCAAACCAGCCCGACTTGGCACTGGTGCCACCTCTGGTCTGGGAACCATCCTGCGTATCGTGGATTCTAATTAGCCAGCCGGCCACTCCCAGCCACAGGCCCCCAAACACAAACAACGGCGCTTTTCCCTGGAAAACAAAACTCGCCTGCCAACTTTGTGATGGCAGATTGCAGGAGCCACTTGGTACTATCAAACCAGCCCAACTTGGCACTGCTGCCACCATGGGTCTGGTCACCATCCTGCCTATCTTAGCTTTTCAGGAGCCAGCCGGTCAGTCCCAGCCATAGGCCCCCAGAAAAAAACCTCGGCCCGTTTCCCTGGCAAACAAAAGTAAGCTACCCCGCTTCTGGATGGCAGATTGCAGGAGCCACTTTGCACCATCAAACTAGCCCGACTTGGCACTGGTGCCACCTCTGGTCTGGGAACCATCCTGCGTATCGTGGATTCTAAGGAGCCAGCCGGCCACTCCCAGCCATATGCCCTCAAACACAAACAACGGCGCTTTTCCCTGGAAAACAAAACTCGCCTGCCAACTTTTTGATGGCAGATTGCAGGAGCCGCTTGGTACTATCAAATCAGCCCAACTTGGCACTGGTGCCACCATGGGTCTGGTAAACATCCTGCCTATCGTAGCTTTTCAGGAGCCAGCCGGTCACTCCCAGCCATAGGCCCCCAGACAAAAACCGCGGCCCGTTTCCCTTGCAAACAAAAGTAAGCTACCCCGCTTCTGGATGGCAGATTGCAGGAGCCACTTGGTACTATCAAACAAGCCCGACTTGGAACTGGTGCCACCTCTGGTCTGGGAACCATCCTGCATATCGTGGATTCTAAGGAGCCAGCCGGCCACTCCCAGCCACAGGCCACCAAAAAAAATCAACGGCACTTTTCCCTGGAAAACAAAACTGGCCTGCCAACTTTTTGATGGCAGATTGCAGGAGCCGCTTGATACTATCAAATCAGCCCAACTTGGCACTGGTGCCACCATGGGTCTGGTCACCATCCTGCCTATCGTAGCTTTTCAGGAGCCAGCCGGTCACTCCCAGCCATAGGCCCCCAGACACAAACCTCGGCCAGTTTCCCTGGCAAACAAAAGTAAGCTGCCCCGCTTCTGGATGGCAGATTGCAGGAGCCACTTGGTACTATCAAACCAGCCTGACTTGGAACTGGTGCCACCTCTGGTCTGGGAACCATCCTGCGTATCGTGGATTCTAAGGAGCCAGCTGGCCACTCCCAGCCACAGGCCCCCAAACACAAACGACGGCACTTTTCCCTGGAAAACAAAACTCGCCTGCTTACTTTTTGATGGCAGATTGCAGGAGCAACTTTGCACCCTCAAACAAGCCCGACATGGCACTGGTGCCACCTCTGGTCTGGGAACCATCCTGCGTATCGTGGATTCTAATTAGCCAGCCGGCCACTCCCAGCCATAGGCCCCCAAACACAAACAACGGCGCTTTTCCCTGGAAAACAAAACTCGCCTGCCAACTTTTTGATGGCAGATTGCAGGAGCCACTTTTCACCATCAAACTAGCCCGACTTGGCACTGGTGCCACCATGAGTCTGGGAACCATCCTGCCTATCGTAGCTTTTCAGGAGCCAGCCGGTCACTCCCAGCCATAGGCCCCCAGACACAAACCTCGGCCCGTTTCCCTGGCAAACAAAATTAAGCTGCCCCGCTTCTGGATGGCAGATTGCAGGAGCTATTTAGTACTATCAAACTAGCCCGACTTGGCACTGGTGCCACCTTGGCTCTGGGAACCATCCTGCCTATTGTGGATTTTCAGGGGTCAGCCGGCCACTCTCAGCCATATGCCCTCAAACACAAACCACGGCCCTTTTCTCTGGCAAACAAAACTCAACGGCCCCTCTTCTGGATGGCAAATTGCAGGACGCACTTGGTACTACAAAAACAGCAGAACTTGGCACTGGTGCCACATTGTGTCTGGTCACCATCCTACGTATCGAGCATTTTAAGGAGCCAGCCGGCCACTCCCAGCCATATGCCCCCAAAAAAAAACCACGGCCCTTTTCTCTGGCAAACAAAACTCAGCTGCCCCGCTTCTGGATGGCAGATTGCAGGAGCCACTTTGCACCATCAAACCAGCCCGACTTGGCACTGGTGCCACCTCTGGTCTGGGAATCATCCTGCGTATCGTGGATTATAATGAGACAGCTGGCCACTCCCAGCCACAGGCCCCCAAACACAAACAACGGCGCTTTTCCCTGGAAAACAAAACTGGCCTGCCAACTTTTTAATGGCAGATTGCAGGAGCCACTTTGCACCATCAAACTAGCCCGACTTGGCACTGGTGCCACCTCTGGTCTTGGAACCATCCTGCGTATCGTGGATTCTAATTAGCCAGCCGGCCACTCCCAGCCATAGGCCCCCAAACACAAACAACGGCGCAATTCCCTGGAAAACAAAACTCGCCTGCGAAGATTTTGATGGCAGATTGCAGGAGCCACTTTGCACCATCAAACCAGCCTTACTTGGCACTGGTGCCACCTTTAGTCTGGGAACCATCCTGCGTATCGTGGATTCTAAGGAGCCAGCCGGCCACTCCCAGCCACAGGCCCCCAAACACAAACAACGGCGCTTTTCCCTGGAAAACAAAACTCGCCTGCCAACTTTGTGATGGCAGATTGCAGGAGCCACTTGGTACTATCAAACCAGCCCAACTTGGCACTGGTGCCACCATGGGTCTGGTCACCATCCTGCCTATCGTAGCTTTTAGGAGCCAGCCGGTCAGTCCTAGCCATAGGCCCCCAGACAAAAACCTCGGCCCGTTTCCCTGGCAAACAAAAGTAAGCTACCCCGCTTCTGGATGGCAGATTGCAGGAGCCACTTTGCACCATCCAACTAGCCCGACTTGGCACTGGTGCCACCTCTGGTCTGGGAACCATCCTGCGTATCGTGGATTCTAAGGAGCCAGCCGGCCACTCCCAGACATATGCCCCCAAACACAAGCAACGGCGCTTTTCCCTGGAAAACAAAACTCGCCTGCCAACATTTTGATGGCAGATTGCAGGAGCCGCTTGGTACTATCAAACCAGCCCAACTTGGCACTGGTGCCACCATGAGTCTGGTAAACATCCTGCCTATCGTAGCTTTTCAGGAGCCAGCCAGTCACTCCCAGCCATAGGCCCCCAGACACAAACCTCGGCCAGTTTCCCTGGCAAACAAAAGTAAGCTGCCCCGCTTCTGGATGGCAGATTGCAGGAGCCACTTGGTACTATCAAACAAGCCCGACTTGGAACTGGTACCACCTCTGGTCTGGGAACCATCCTGCGTATCGTGGATTCTAAGGAGCCAGCCGGCCACTCCTAGCCACAGGCCACCAAACAAACTCAACGGCACTTTTCCCTGGAAAACAAAACTCGCCTGCCAACTTTTTGATGGCAGATTGCAGGAGCCACTTTTCAACATCAAACTAGCCAGACTTGGCACTGGTGCCACCTCTGGTCTGGGAACCATCCTGCCTATCGTAGCTTTTCAGGAGCCAGCCAGTCACTCCCAGCCATAGGCCCCCAGACACAAACCTCGGCCCGTTCCCCTGGCAAAAAAAAGTAAGCTGCCCCGCTTCTGGATGGCAGATTGCAGGAGCCACTTGGTACTATCAAACAAGCCCGACTTGGAACTGGTGCCACCTCTGGTCTGGGAACCATCCTGCGTATCGTGGATTTTCAGGAGCCAGCCGGCCACTCCCAGCCACAGGCCACCAAACAAAATCAACGGCACTTTTCCCTGGAAAACAAAACTCGCCTGCCAACTTTTTGATGGCAGATTGCAGGAGCCACTTTTCACCATCAAATTAGCCCGACTTGGCACTGCTGCCACCATGGGTCTGGTCACCATCCTGCCTATCGTAGCTTTTCAGGAGCCAGCCGGTCACTCCCAGCCATAGGCCCCCAGACACAAACCTCGGCCCGTTTCCCTGGCAAACAAAAGTAAGCTGCCCCGCTTCTGGATGGCAGATTGCAGGAGCTATTTAGTACTATCAAACCAGCCCGACTTGGCACTGGTGCCACCTTGGCTCTGGGAACCATCCTGCCTATTGTGGATTTTCAGGGGTCAGCCGGCCACTCTCAGCCGTATGCCCTCAAACACAAAGCACGGACCTTTTCTCTGGCAAACAAAACTCAACTGCCCCTCTTCTGGATGGCAAATTGCAGGACGCACTTGGTACTACAAAAACAGCACAACTTGGCACTGGTGCCACCTTGGGTCTGGTCACCATCCTGCGTATCGAGCATTTTAAGGAGACAGCCGGCCACTCCCAGCCATATGCCCCCAAAAAAAAACCACGGCCCCTTTTCTCTGGCAAACAAAACTCAGCTGCCCCGCTTCTGGATGGCAGATTGCAGGAGCCACTTTGCACCATCAAACCAGCCCGACTTGGCACTGGTGCCACCTCTGGTCTGGGAACCATCCTGCGTATCGTGGATTATAAGGAGCCAGCTGGCCACTCCCAGCCACAGGCCCCCAAACACAAACAACGGCGCTTTTCCCTGGAAAACAAAACTCGCCTGCCAACTTTTTAATGGCAGATTGCAGGAGCCACTTTGCACCATCAAACTAGCCCGACTTGGCACTGGTGCCACCTGTGGTCTGGGAACCATCCTGCGTATCGTGGATTCTAATTAGCCAGCCGGCCACTCCCAGACATAGGCCCCCAAATATAAACAACGGCGCTTTTCCCTGGAAAACAAAACTCGCCTGCCAACTTTTTGATGGCAGATTGCAGGAGCCGCTTGGTAGTATCAAATCAGCCCAACGTGGCACTGGTGCCACCATGAGTCTGGTAACCATCCTGCCTATCGTAGCTTTTCAGGAGCCAGCCAGTCACTCCCAGCCATAGGCCCCCAGACACAAACCTCGGCCCGTTCCCCTGGCAAAAAAAAGTAAGCTGCCCCGCTTCTGGATGGCAGATTGCAGGAGCCACTTGGTACTATCAAACAAGCCCGACTTGGAACTGGTGCCACCTCTGGTCTGGGAACCATCCTGCGTATCGTGGATTCTAAGGAGCCAGCCGGCCACTCCCAGCCACAGGCCACCAAACAAAATCAACGGCACTTTTCCCTGGAAAACAAAACTCGCCTGCCAACTTTTTGATGGCAGATTGCAGGAGCCACTTTTCACCATCAAATTAGCCCGACTTGGCACTGCTGCCACCATGGGTCTGGTCACCATCCTGCCTATCGTAGCTTTTCAGGAGCCAGCCGGTCACTCCCAGCCATAGGCCCCCAGACACAAACCTCGGCCCGTTTCCCTGGCAAACAAAAGTAAGCTGCCCCGCTTCTGGATGGCAGATTGCAGGAGCTATTTAGTACTATCAAACCAGCCCGACTTGGCACTGGTGCCACCTTGGCTCTGGGAACCATCCTGCCTATTGTGGATTTTCAGGGGTCAGCCGGCCACTCTCAGCCGTATGCCCTCAAACACAAAGCACGGACCTTTTCTCTGGCAAACAAAACTCAACTGCCCCTCTTCTGGATGGCAAATTGCAGGACGCACTTGGTACTACAAAAACAGCACAACTTGGCACTGGTGCCACCTTGGGTCTGGTCACCATCCTGCGTATCGAGCATTTTAAGGAGCCAGCCGGCCACTCCCAGCCATATGCCCCCAAAAAAAAACCACGGCCCTTTTTCTCTGGCAAACAAAACTCAGCTGCCCCGCTTCTGGATGGCAGATTGCAGGAGCCACTTTGCACCATCAAACTAGCCCGACTTGGCACTGGTGCCACCTGTGGTCTGGGAACCATCCTGCGTATCGTGGATTCTAATTAGCCAGCCGGCCACTCCCAGCCACAGGCCCCCAAACACAAACAACGGCACTTTTCCCTGGAAAACAAAACTCGCCTGCCACATTTTTCATGGCAGATTGCAGGAGCCACTTTGCACCATCAAACCAGCCCGACTTGGCACTGGTGCCACCTCTGGTCTGGGAACCATCCTGCGTATCGTGGATTCTAATTAGCCAGCCGGCCACTCCCAGCCACAGGCCCCCAAACACAAACAACGGCGCTTTTCCCTGGAAAACAAAACTCGCCTGCCAACTTTGTGATGGCAGATTGCAGGAGCCACTTGGTACTATCAAACCAGCCCAACTTGGCACTGCTGCCACCATGGGTCTGGCCACCATCCTGCCTATCTTAGCTTTTCAGGAGCCAGCCGGTCAGTCCTAGCCATAGGCCCCCAGAAAAAAACCTCGGCCCGTTTCCCTGGCAAACAAAAGTAAGCTGCCCCGCTTCTGGATGGCAGATTGCAGGAGCCACTTTGCACCATCAAACTAGCCCGACTTGGCACTGGTGCCACCTCTGGTCTGGGAACCATCCTGCGTATCGTGGATTCTAAGGAGCCAGCCGGCCACTCCCAGCCATATGCCCTCAAACACAAACAACGGCGCTTTTCCCTGGAAAACAAAACTCGCCTGCCAACTTTTTGATGGCAGATTGCAGGAGCCGCTTGGTACTATCAAATCAGCCCAACTTGGCACTGGTGCCACCATGGGTCTGGTAAACATCCTGCCTATCGTAGCTTTTCAGGAGCCAGCCGGTCACTCCCAGCCATAGGCCCCCAGACACAAACCTCGGCCCGTTTCCCTGGCAAACAAAAGTAAGCTGCCCCGCATCTGGATGGCAGATTGCAGGAGCCACTTGGTACTATCAAACCAGCCCGACTTGGCACTGGTGCCACCTCTGGTCTGGGAACCATCCTGCGTATCGTGGATTCTAAGGAGCCAGCCGGCCACTCCCAGCCACAGTCCACCAAACACAAACAACGGCACTTTTCCCTGGAAAACAAAACTCGCCTGCCAACTTTTTCATGGCAGATTGCAGGAGCCGCTTTGCAACATCAAACTAGCCCGACTTGGCACTGGTGCCACCATGGTCTGGGAACCATCCTGCGTATCGTGGATTCTAATTAGCCAGCCGGCCACTCCCAGCCATAGGCACCCAAACACAAACAATGGCGCTTTCCCCTGGAAAACAAAACTCGCCTGCCAACTTTTTGATGGCAGATTGCAGGAGCCGCTTGGTACTATCAAATCAGCCCAACGTGGCACTGGTGCCACCATGAGTCTGGTAACCATCCTGCCTATCGTAGCTTTTCAGGAGCCAGCCAGTCACTCCCAGCCATAGGCCCCCAGACAAAAACCTCGGCCCGTTTCCCTTGCAAACAAAAGTAAGCTACCCCGCTTCTGGATGGCAGATTGCAGGAGCCACTTGGTACTATCAAACAAGCCCGACTTGGAACTGGTGCCACCTCTGGTCTGGGAACCATCCTGCATATCGTGGATTCTAAGGAGCCAGCCGGCCACTCCCAGCCACAGGCCACCAAAAAAAATCAACGGCACTTTTCCCTGGAAAACAAAACTGGCCTGCCAACTTTTTGATGGCAGATTGCAGGAGCCGCTTGATACTATCAAATCAGCCCAACTTGGCACTGGTGCCACCATGGGTCTGGTAAATATCCTGCCTATCGTAGCTTTTCAGGAGCCAGCCGGTCACTCCCAGCCATAGGCCCCCAGACACAAACCTCGGCCAGTTTCCCTGGCAAACAAAAGTAAGCTGCCCCGCTTCTGGATGGCAGATTGCAGGAGCCACTTGGTACTATCAAACCAGCCTGACTTGGAACTGGTGCCACCTCTGGTCTGGGAACCATCCTGCGTATCGTGGATTCTAAGGAGCCAGCCGGCCACTCCCAGCCACAGGCTCCCAAACACAAACGACGGCACTTTTCCCTGGAAAACAAAACTCGCCTGCTTACTTTTTCATGGCAGATTGCAGGAGCAACTTTGCACCATCAAACTAGCCCGACATGGCACTGGTGCCACCTCTGGTCTGGGAACCATCCTGCGTATCGTGGATTCTAATTAGCCAGCCGGCCACTCCCAGCCATAGGCCCCCAAACACAAACAACGGCGCTTTTCCCTGGAAAACAAAACTCGCCTGCCAACTTTTTGATGGCAGTTTGCAGGAGCCACTTTTCACCATCAAACTAGCCCGACTTGGCACTGGTGCCACCTCTGGTCTGGGAACCATCCTGCCTATCGTAGCTTTTCAGGAGCCAGCCGGTCACTCCCAGCCATAGGCCCCCAGACACAAACCTCGGCCCGTTTCCCTGGCAAACAAAATTAAGCTGCCCCGCTTCTGGATGGCAGATTGCAGGAGCTATTTAGTACTATCAAACCAGCACGACTTGGCACTGGTGCCACCTTGGCTCTGGGAACCATCCTGCCTATTGTGGATTTTCAGGGGTCAGCCGGCCACTCTCAGCCATATGCCCTCAAACAAAAACCACGGCCCTTTTCTCTGGCAAACAAAACTCAACTGCCCCTCTTCTGGATGGCAAATTGCAGGACGCACTTGGTACTACAAAAACAGCAGAACTTGGCACTGGTGCCACCTTGTGTCTGGTCACCATCCTACGTATCGAGCATTTTAAGGAGCCAGCCGGCCACTCCCAGCCATATGCCCCCAAAAAAAAACCACGGCCCTTTTCTCTGGCAAACAAAACTCAGCTGCCCCGCTTCTGGATGGCAGATTGCAGGAGCCACTTTGCACCATCAAACCAGCCCGACTTGGCCCTGGTGCCACCTCTGGTCTGGGAACCATCCTGCGTATCGTGGATTATAAGGAGCCAGCTGGCCACTCCCAGCCACAGGCCCCCAAACACAAACAACGGCGCTTTTCCCTGGAAAACAAAACTCGCCTGCCAACTTTTTAATGGCAGATTGCAGGAGCCACTTTGCACCATCAAACTAACCCGACTTGGCACTGGTGCCACCTGTGGTCTGGGAACCATCCTGCGTATCGTGGATTCTAATTAGCCAGCCGGCCACTCTCAGACATAGGCCCCCAAACATAAACAACGGCGCTTTTCCCTGGAAAACAAAACTCGCCTGCCAACTTTTTGATGGCAGATTGCAGGAGCCGCTTGGTAGTATCAAATCAGCCCAACGTGGCACTGGTGCCACCATGAGTCTGGTAACCATCCTGCCTATCGTAGCTTTTCAGGAGCCAGCCAGTCACTCCCAGCCATAGGCCCCCAGACACAAACCTCGGCCCGTTTCCCTGGCAAACAAAAGTAAGCTGCCCCGCTTCTGGATGGCAGATTGCAGGAGCCACTTGGTACTATCAAACAAGCCCGACTTGGAACTGGTGCCACCTCTGGTCTGGGAACCATCCTGCGTATCGTGGATTCTAAGGAGCCAGCCGGCCACTCCCAGCCACAGGCCACCAAACAAAATCAACGGCACTTTTCCCGGGAAAACAAAACTCGCCTGCCAACTTTTTGATGGCAGATTGCAGGAGCCACTTTTCACCATCAAATTAGCCTGACTTGGCACTGCTGCCACCATGGGTCTGGTCACCATCCTGCCTATCGTAGCTTTTCAGGAGCCAGCCGGTCACTCCCAGCCATAGGCCCCCAGACACAAACCTCGGCCCGTTTCCCTGGCAAACAAAAGTAAGCTGCCCCGCTTCTGGATGGCAGATTGCAGGAGCTATTTAGTACTATCAAACCAGCCCGACTTGGCACTGGTGCCACCTTGGCTCTGGGAACCATCCTGCCTATTGTGGATTTTCAGGGGTCAGCCGGCCACTCTCAGCCGTATGCCCTCAAACACAAAGCACGGACCTTTTCTCTGGCAAACAAAACTCAACTGCCCCTCTTCTGGATGGCAAATTGCAGGAGGCACTTGGTACTACAAAAACAGCACAACTTGGCACTGGTGCCACCTTGGGTCTGGTCACCATCCTGCGTATCGAGCATTTTAAGGAGCCAGCCGGCCACTCCCAGCCATATGCCCCCAAAAAAAAACCACGGCCCTTTTCCTCTGGCAAACAAAACTCAGCTGCCCCGCTTCTGGATGGCAGATTGCAGGAGCCACTTTGCACCATCAAACTAGCCCGACTTGGCACTGGTGCCACCTGTGGTCTGGGAACCATCCTGCGTATCGTGGATTCTAATTAGCCAGCCGGCCACTCCCAGCCACAGGCCCCCAAACACAAACAACGTCACTTTTCCCTGGAAAACAAAACTCGCCTGCCAAATTTTTCATGGCAGATTGCAGGAGCCACTTTGCACCATCAAACCAGCCCGACTTGGCACTGGTGCCACCTCTGGTCTGGGAACCATCCTGCGTATCGTGGATTCTAATTAGCCAGCCGGCCACTCCCAGCCACAGGCCCCCAAACACAAACAACGGCGCTTTTCCCTGGAAAACAAAACTGGCCTGCCAACTTTGTGAGGGCAGATTGCAGGAGCCACTTGGTACTATCAAACCAGCCCAACTTGGCACTGCTACCACCATGGGTCTGGCCACCATCCTGCCTATCTTAGCTTTTCAGGAGCCAGCCGGTCAGTCCTAGCCATAGGCCCCCAGAAAAAAACCTCGGCCCGTTTCCCTGGCAAACAAAAGTAAGCTGCCCCGCTTCTGGATGGCAGATTGCAGGAGCCACTTTGCACCATCAAACTAGCCCGACTTGGCACTGGTGCCACCTCTGGTCTGGGAACCATCCTGCGTATCGTGGATTCTAAGGAGCCAGCCGGCCACTCCCAGCCATATGCCCTCAAACACAAACAACGGCGCTTTTCCCTGGAAAACAAAACTCGCCTGCCAACTTTTTGATGGCAGATTGCAGGAGCCGCTTGGTACTATCAAATCAGCCCAACTTGGCACTGGTGCCACCATGGGTCTGGTAAACATCCTGCCTATCGTAGCTTTTCAGGAGCCAGCCGGTCACTCCCAGCCATAGGCCCCCAGACACAAACCTCGGCCCGTTTCCCTGGCAAACAAAAGTAAGCTGCCCCGCTTCTGGATGGCAGATTGCAGGAGCCACTTGGTACTATCAAACCAGCCCGACTTGGCACTGGTGCCACCTCTGGTCTGGGAACCATCCTGCGTATCGTGGATTCTAAGGAGCCAGCCGGCCACTCCCAGCCACAGTCCACCAAACACAAACAACGGCACTTTTCCCTGGAAAACAAAACTCGCCTGCCAACTTTTTCATGGCAGATTGCAGGAGCCGCTTTGCAACATCAAACTAGCCCGACTTGGCACTGGTGCCACCATGGTCTGGGAACCATCCTGCGTATCGTGGATTCTAATTAGCCAGCCGGCCACTCCCAGCCATAGGCACCCAAACACAAACAATGGCGCTTTCCCCTGGAAAACAAAACTCGCCTACCAACTTTTTGATGGCAGATTGCAGGAGCCGCTTGGTACTATCAAATCAGCCCAACGTGGCACTGGTGCCACCATGAGTCTGGTAACCATCCTGCCTATCGTAGCTTTTCAGGAGCCAGCCGGTCACTCCCAGCCATAGGCCCCCAGACAAAAACCTCGGCCCGTTTCCCTTGCAAACAAAAGTAAGCTACCCCGCTTCTGGATGGCAGATTGCAGGAGCCACTTGGTACTATCAAACAAGCCCGACTTGGAACTGGTGCCACCTCTGGTCTGGGAACCATCCTGCATATCGTGGATTCTAAGGAGCCAGCCGGCCACTCCCAGCCACAGGCCACCAAAAAAAATCAACGGCACTTTTCCCTGGAAAACAAAACTGGCCTGCCAACTTTTTGATGGCAGATTGCAGGAGCCGCTTGATACTATCAAATCAGCCCAACTTGGCACTGGTGCCACCATGGGTCTGGTAAATATCCTGCCTATCGTAGCTTTTCAGGAGCCAGCCGGTCACTCCCAGCCATAGGCCCCCAGACACAAACCTCGGCCAGTTTCCCTGGCAAACAAAAGTAAGCTGCCCCGCTTCTGGATGGCAGATTGCAGGAGCCACTTGGTACTATCAAACCAGCCTGACTTGGAACTGGTGCCACCTCTGGTCTGGGAACCATCCTGCGTATCGTGGATTCTAAGGAGCCAGCCGGCCACTCCCAGCCACAGGCTCCCAAACACAAACGACGGCACTTTTCCCTGGAAAACAAAACTCGCCTGCTTACTTTTTCATGGCAGATTGCAGGAGCAACTTTGCACCATCAAACTAGCCCGACATGGCACTGGTGCCACCTCTGGTCTGGGAACCATCCTGCGTATCGTGGATTCTAATTAGCCAGCCGGCCACTCCCAGCCATAGGCCCCCAAACACAAACAACGGCGCTTTTCCCTGGAAAACAAAACTCGCCTGCCAACTTTTTGATGGCAGTTTGCAGGAGCCACTTTTCACCATCAAACTAGCCCGACTTGGCACTGGTGCCACCTCTGGTCTGGGAACCATCCTGCCTATCGTAGCTTTTCAGGAGCCAGCCGGTCACTCCCAGCCATAGGCCCCCAGACACAAACCTCGGCCCGTTTCCCTGGCAAACAAAATTAAGCTGCCCCGCTTCTGGATGGCAGATTGCAGGAGCTATTTAGTACTATCAAACCAGCACGACTTGGCACTGGTGCCACCTTGGCTCTGGGAACCATCCTGCCTATTGTGGATTTTCAGGGGTCAGCCGGCCACTCTCAGCCATATGCCCTCAAACAAAAACCACGGCCCTTTTCTCTGGCAAACAAAACTCAACTGCCCCTCTTCTGGATGGCAAATTGCAGGACGCACTTGGTACTACAAAAACAGCAGAACTTGGCACTGGTGCCACCTTGTGTCTGGTCACCATCCTACGTATCGAGCATTTTAAGGAGCCAGCCGGCCACTCCCAGCCATATGCCCCCAAAAAAAAACCACGGCCCTTTTCTCTGGCAAACAAAACTCAGCTGCCCCGCTTCTGGATGGCAGATTGCAGGAGCCACTTTGCACCATCAAACCAGCCCGACTTGGCACTGGTGCCACCTCTGGTCTGGGAACCATCCTGCGTATCGTGGATTATAAGGAGCCAGCTGGCCACTCCCAGCCACAGGCCCCCAAACACAAACAACGGCGCTTTTCCCTGGAAAACAAAACTCGCCTGCCAACTTTTTAATGGCAGATTGCAGGAGCCACTTTGCACCATCAAACTAGCCCGACTTGGCACTGGTGCCACCTGTGGTCTGGGAACCATCCTGCGTATCGTGGATTCTAATTAGCCAGCCGGCCACTCTCAGACATAGGCCCCCAAACATAAACAACGGTGCTTTTCCCTGGAAAACAAAACTCGCCTGCCAACTTTTTGATGGCAGATTGCAGGAGCCGCTTGGTAGTATCAAATCAGCCCAACGTGGCACTGGTGCCACCATGAGTCTGGTAACCATCCTGCCTATCGTAGCTTTTCAGGAGTCAGCCAGTCACTCCCAGCCATAGGCCCCCAGACACAAACCTCGGCCCGTTTCCCTGGCAAACAAAAGTAAGCTGCCCCGCTTCTGGATGGCAGATTGCAGGAGCCACTTGGTACTATCAAACAAGCCCGACTTGGAACTGGTGCCACCTCTGGTCTGGGAACCATCCTGCGTATCGTGGATTCTAAGGAGCCAGCCGGCCACTCCCAGCCACAGGCCAGCAAACAAAATCAACGGCACTTTTCCCGGGAAAACAAAACTCGCCTGCCAACTTTTTGATGGCAGATTGCAGGAGCCACTTTTCACCATCAAATTAGCCTGACTTGGCACTGCTGCCACCATGGGTCTGGTCACCATCCTGCCTATCGTAGCTTTTCAGGAGCCAGCCGGTCACTCCCAGCCATAGGCCCCCAGACACAAACCTCGGCCCGTTTCCCTGGCAAACAAAAGTAAGCTGCCCCGCTTCTGGATGGCAGATTGCAGGAGCTATTTAGTACTATCAAACCAGCCCGACTTGGCACTGGTGCCACCTTGGCTCTGGGAACCATCCTGCCTATTGTGGATTTTCAGGGGTCAGCCGGCCACTCTCAGCCGTATGCCCTCAAACACAAAGCACGGACCTTTTCTCTGGCAAACAAAACTCAACTGCCCCTCTTCTGGATGGCAAATTGCAGGACGCACTTGGTACTACAAAAACAGCACAACTTGGCACTGGTGCCACCTTGGGTCTGGTCACCATCCTGCGTATCGAGCATTTTAAGGAGCCAGCCGGCCACTCCCAGCCATATGCCCCCAAAAAAAAACCACGGCCCTTTTTCTCTGGCAAACAAAACTCAGCTGCCCCGCTTCTGGATGGCAGATTGCAGGAGCCACTTTGCACCATCAAACCAGCCCGACTTGGCACTGGTGCCACCTCTGGTCTGGGAACCATCCTGCGTATCGTGGATTATAAGGAGCCAGCTGGCCACTCCCAGCCACAGGCCCCCAAACACAAACAACGGCTCTTTTCCCTGGAAAACAAAACTCGCCTGCCAACTTTTTAATGGCAGATTGCAGGAGCCACTTTGCACCATCAAACTAGCCCGACTTGGCACTGGTGCCACCTGTGGTCTGGGAACCATCCTGCGTATCGTGGATTCTAATTAGCCAGCCGGCCACTCCCAGCCACAGGCCCCCAAACACAAACAACGGCACTTTTCCCTGGAAAACAAAACTCGCCTGCCAAAATTTTCATGGCAGATTGCAGGAGCCACTTTGCACCATCAAACCAGCCCGACTTGGCACTGGTGCCACCTCTGGTCTGGGAACCATCCTGCGTATCGTGGATTCTAATTAGCCAGCCGGCCACTCCCAGCCACAGGCCCCCAAACACAAACAACGGCGCTTTTCCCTGGAAAACAAAACTCGCCTGCCAACATTTTGATGGCAGATTGCAGGAGCCACTTGGTACTATCAAACCAGCCCAACTTGGCACTGCTGCCACCATGGGTCTGGCCACCATCCTGCCTATCTTAGCTTTTCAGGAGCCAGCCGGTCAGTCCTAGCCATAGGCCCCCAGAAAAAAACCTCGGCCCGTTTCCCTGGCAAACAAAAGTAAGCTGCCCCGCTTCTGGATGGCAGATTGCAGGAGCCACTTTGCACCATCAAACTAGCCCGACTTGGCACTGGTGCCACCTCTGGTCTGGGAACCATCCTGCGTATCGTGGATTCTAAGGAGCCAGCCGGCCACTCCCAGCCATATGCCCTCAAACACAAACAACGGCGCTTTTCCCTGGAAAACAAAACTCGCCTGCCAACTTTTTGATGGCAGATTGCAGGAGCCGCTTGGTACTATCAAATCAGCCCAACTTGGCACTGGTGCCACCATGGGTCTGGTAAACATCCTGCCTATCGTAGCTTTTCAGGAGCCAGCCGGTCACTCCCAGCCATAGGCCCCCAGACACAAACCTCGGCCCGTTTCCCTGGCAAACAAAAGTAAGCTGCCCCGCTTCTGGATGGCAGATTGCAGGAGCCACTTGGTACTATCAAACCAGCCCGACTTGGCACTGGTGCCACCTCTGGTCTGGGAACCATCCTGCGTATCGTGGATTCTAAGGAGCCAGCCGGCCACTCCAAGCCACAGTCCACCAAACACAAACAACGGCACTTTTCCCTGGAAAACAAAACTCGCCTGCCAACTTTTTCATGGCAGATTGCAGGAGCCGCTTTGCAACATCAAACTAGCCCGACTTGGCACTGGTGCCACCATGGTCTGGGAACCATCCTGCGTATCGTGGATTCTAATTAGCCAGCCGGCCACTCCCAGCCATAGGCACCCAAACACAAACAATGGCGCTTTCCCCTGGAAAACAAAACTCGCCTGCCAACTTTTTGATGGCAGATTGCAGGAGCCGCTTGGTACTATCAAATCAGCCCAACGTGGCACTGGTGCCACCATGAGACTGGTAACCATCCTGCCTATCGTAGCTTTTCAGGAGCCAGCCAGTCACTCCCAGCCATAGGCCCCCAGACAAAAACCTCGGCCCGTTTCCCTTGCAAACAAAAGTAAGCTACCCCGCTTCTGGATGGCAGATTGCAGGAGCCACTTGGTACTATCAAACAAGCTCGACTTGGAACTGGTGCCACCTCTGGTCTGGGAACCATCCTGCATATCGTGGATTCTAAGGAGCCAGCCGGCCACTCCCAGCCACAGGCCACCAAAAAAAATCAACGGCACTTTTCCCTGGAAAACAAAACTGGCCTGCCAACATTTTGATGGCAGATTGCAGGAGCCGCTTAATACTATCAAATCAGCCCAACTTGGCACTGGTTCCACCATGGGTCTGGTAACCATCCTGCCTATCGTAGCTTTTCAGGAGCCAGCCGGTCACTCCCAGCCATAGGCCCCCAGACACAAACCTCGGCCAGTTTCCCTGGCAAACAAAAGTAAGCTGCCCCGCTTCTGGATGGCAGATTGCAGGAGCCACTTGGTACTATCAAACCAGCCTGACTTGGAACTGGTGCCACCTCTGGTCTGGGAACCATCCTGCGTATCGTGGATTCTAAGGAGCCAGCCGGCCACTCCCAGCCACAGGCCCCCAAACACAAACGACGGCACTTTTCCCTGGAAAACAAAACTCGCCTGCTTACTTTTTCATGGCAGATTGCAGGAGCAACTTTGCACCATCAAACTAGCCCGACATGGCACTGGTGCCACCTCTGGTCTGGGAACCATCCTGCGTATCGTGGATTCTAATTAGCCAGCCGGCCACTCCCAGCCATAGGCCCCCAAACACAAACAACGGCGCTTTTCCCTGGAAAACAAAACCCGCCTGCCAACTTTTTGATGGCAGTTTGCAGGAGCCACTTTTCACCATCAAACTAGCCCGACTTGGCACTGGTGCCACCTCTGGTCTGGGAACCATCCTGCCTATCGTAGCTTTTCAGGAGCCAGCCGGTCACTCCCAGCCATAGGCCCCCAGACACAAACCTCGGCCCGTTTCCCTGGCAAACAAAATTAAGCTGCCCCGCTTCTGGATGGCAGATTGCAGGAGCTATTTAGTACTATCAAACCAGCACGACTTGGCACTGGTGCCACCTTGGCTCTGGGAACCATCCTGCCTATTGTGGATTTTCAGGGGTCAGCCGGCCACTCTCAGCCATATGCCCTCAAACAAAAACCACGGCCCTTTTCTCTGGCAAACAAAACTCAACTGCCCCTCTTCTGGATGGCAAATTGCAGGACGCACTTGGTACTACAAAAACAGCAGAACTTGGCACTGGTGCCACCTTGTGTCTGGTCACCATCCTACGTATCGAGCATTTTAAGGAGCCAGCCGGCCACTCCCAGCCATATGCCCCCAAAAAAAAACCACGGCCCTTTTCTCTGGCAAACAAAACTCAGCTGCCCCGCTTCTGGATGGCAGATTGCAGGAGCCACTTTGCACCATCAAACCAGCCCGACTTGGCAATGGTGCCACCTCTGGTCTGGGAATCATCCTGCGTATCGTGGATTATAATGAGACAGCTGGCCACTCCCAGCCACAGGCCCCCAAACACAAACAACGGCGCTTTTCCCTGGAAAACAAAACTGGCCTGCCAACTTTTTAATGGCAGATTGCAGGAGCCACTTTGCACCATCAAACTAGCCCGACTTGGCACTGGTGCCACCTCTGGTCTTGGAACCATCCTGCGTATCGTGGATTCTAATTAGCCAGCCGGCCACTCCCAGCCATAGGCCCCCAAACACAAACAACGGCGCAATTCCCTGGAAAACAAAACTCGCCTGCGAACATTTTGATGGCAGATTGCAGGAGCCACTTTGCACCATCAAACCAGCCTGACTTGGCACTGGTGCCACCTCTAGTCTGGGAACCATCCTGCGTATCGTGGATTCTAAGGAGCCAGCCGGCCACTCCCAGCCACAGGCCCCCAAACACAAACAACGGCGCTTTTCCCTGGAAAACAAAACTCGCCTGCCAACGTTGTGATGGCAGATTGCAGGAGCCACTTGGTACTATCAAACCAGCCCAACTTGGCACTGGTGCCACCATGGGTCTGGTCACCATCCTGCCTATCGTAGCTTTTAGGAGCCAGCCGGCCACTCCCAGCCATAGGCCCCCAGACAAAAACCTCGTCCCGTTTCCCTGGCAAACAAAAGTAAGCTACCCCGCTTCTGGATGGCAGATTGCAGGAGCCACTTTGCACCATCAAACTAGCCCGACTTGGCACTGGTGCCACCTCTGGTCTGGGAACCATCCTGCGTATCGTGGATTCTAAGGAGCCAGCCGGCCACTCCCAGCCATATGCCCCCAAACACAAGCAACGGCGCTTTTCCCTGGAAAACAAAACTCGCCTGCCAACATTTTGATGGCAGATTGCAGGAGGCGCTTGGTACTATCAAACCAGCCCAACTTGGCACTGGTGCCACCATGAGTCTGGTAAACATCCTGCCTATCGTAGCTTTTCAGGAGCCAGCCAGTCACTCCCAGCCATAGGCCCCCAGACACAAACCTCGGCCCGTTTCCCTGGCAAACAAAAGTAAGCTGCCCCGCTTCTGGATGGCAGATTGCAGGACCCACTTGGTACTATCAAACAAGCCCGACTTGGAACTGGTACCACCTCTGGTCTGGGAACCATCCTGCGTATCGTGGATTCTAAGGAGCCAGCCGGCCACTCCCAGCCACAGGCCACCAAACAAAATCAACGGCACTTTTCCCTGGAAAACAAAACTCGCCTGCCAACTTTTTGATGGCAGATTGCAGGAGCCACTTTTCAACATCAAACTAGCCAGACTTGGCACTGGTGCCACCTCTGGTCTGGGAACCATCCTGCCTATCGTAGCTTTTCAGGAGCCAGCCGCTCACTCCCAGCCATAGGCCCCCAGACACAAACCTCGGCCCGTTTCCCTGGCCAACAAAAGTAAGCTGCCCCGCTTCTGGATGGCAGATTGCAGGAGCTATTTAGTACTATCAAACTAGCCCGACTTGGCACTGGTGCCACCTTGGCTCTGGGAACCATCCTGCCTATTGTTTATTTTCAGGGGTCAGCCGGCCACTCTCAGCCATATGCCCTCAAACACAAACCACGGCCCTTTTCTCTGGCAAACAAAACTCAACTGCCCCTCTTCTTGATGGCAAATTGCAGGACGCACGTGGTACTACAAAAACAGCACAACTTGGCACTGGTGCCACCTTGGGTCTGGTCACCATCCTGCGTATCGAGCATTTTAAGAAGCCAGCCGGCCACTCCCAGCCATATGCCCCCAAAAAAAACCACGGCCCTTTTCTCTGGCAAACAAAACTCAGCTGCCCCGCTTCTGGATGGCAGATTGCAGGAGTCACTTTGCACCATCAAACCAGCCCGACTTGGCACTGGTGCCACCTCTGGTCTGGGAACCATCCTGCGTATCGTGGATTATAAGGAGCCAGCTGGCCACTCCCAGCCACAGGCCACCAAAAATAATCAACGGCACTTTTCCCTGGAAAACCAAACTCGCCTGCCAACTTTTTGACGACAGATTGCAGGAGCCGCTTGATACTATCAAATCAGCCCAACTTGGCACTGGTGCCACCATGGGTCTGGTAACCATCCTGCCTATCGTAGCTTTTCAGGAGCCAGCCGGTCACTCCCAGCCATATGCCCCCAGACACAAACCTCGGCCCGTTTACCTGGCAAACAAAAGTAAGCTGCCCCGCTTCTGGATGGCAGATTGCAGGAGCCACTTGTTACTATCAAACCAGCCCGACTTGGCACTGGTGCCACATCAGGTCTGGGAACCATCCTGCGTATCGTGGATTCTAAGGAGCCAGCCGGCCACTCCCAGCCACAGTCCACCAAACACAAACAACGGCACTTTTCCCTGGAAAACAAAACTCGCCTGCCAACTTTTTGAGGGCAGATTGCAGGAGCCACATTGCACCATCAAACTAGCCCGACTTGGCACTGGTGCCACCATGGTCTGGGAACCATCCTGCGTATCGTGGATTCTAATTAGCCAGCCGGCCACTCCCAGCCATAGGCCCCCAAACACAAACAACGGCGCTTTCCCCTGGAAAACAAAACTCGCCTGCCAACTTTTTGATGGCAGATTGCAGGAGCCGCTTGGTAGTATCAAATCAGCCCAACGTGGCACTGGTGCCACCATGAGTCTGGTAACCATCCTGCCTATCGTAGCTTTTCAGGAGCCAGCCGGTCACTCCCAGCCATAGGCCCCCAGACAAAAACCTCGGCCCGTTTCCCTTGCAAACAAAAGTAAGCTGCCCCGCTTCTGGATGGCAGATTGCAGGAGCCAATTCGTACTATCAAACCAGCCCGACTTGGAACTGGTGCCACTCTGGTCTGGGAACCATCCTGCGTATCGTGGATTCTAAGGAGCCAGCCGGCCATTCTCAGCCACAGGCCACCAAAAAAAATCAACGGCCCTTTTCACATGCAAACAAAACTCGCCTGCCAACTTTTTGATGGCAGATTGCAGGAGCCGCTTGATACTATCAAATCAGCCCAACTTGGCACTGGTGCCACCTTGGCTCTGGGAACCATCCTGCCTATTGTGGATTTTCAGGGGTCAGCCGGCCACTCTCAGCCATATGCCCTCAAACACAAACCACGGCCCTTTTCTCTGGCAAACAAAACTCAACTGCCCCTCTTCTGGATGGCAAATTGCAGGACGCACTTGGTACTACAAAAACAGCACAACTTGGCACTGGTGCCACCTTGGGTCTGGTCACCATCCTGCGTATCGAGCATTTTAAGGAGCCAGCTGGCCACTCCCAGCCTTAGGACCCCAGACACAAAACACGGCCCTTTTCTCTGGCAAACAAAACTCAGCTGCCCCGCTTCTGGATGGCAGATTGCAGGAGCCACTTTGCACCATCAAACCAGCCCGACTTGGCACTGGTGCCACCTCTGGTCTGGGAACCATCCTGCGTATCGTGGATTCTAAGGAGCCAGCCCGCCACTCCCAGTCACAGGACCCCAAACAAAAACAACGGCGCTTTTCCCTGGAAAACAAAACTCGCCTGCCAACATTTTGATGGTAGATTGCAGGAGACACTTTGCACCATCAAACCAGCCCGACTTGGTACTGGTGCCACCTCTGGTCTGGGAACCATCCTGCGTATCGTGGATTCTAAGGAGCCAGCCGGCCACTCCCAGCCACAGGCCACCAAAAAAAAACAAAGGCACTTTTCCCTGGAAAACAAAACTCGCCTGCCAACTTTTTGATGGCAGATTGCAGGAGACACTTGGTACTATCAAACCAGCCCGACTTGGAACTGGTGCCACCTCTGGTCTGGGAACCATCCTGCGTATCGTGGATTCTAAGGAGCCAGCCGGCCACTCCCAGCCACAGGCCACCAAAAAAAAACAAAGGCACTTTTCCCTGGAAAACAAAACTCGCCTGCCAACTTTTTGATGGCAGATTGCAGGAGACACTTGGTACTATCAAACCAGCCCAACTTGGCACTGGTGCCACCATGGGTCTGGTCACCATCCAGCCTATCGTAGCTTTTCAGGAGCCAGCCGGTCACTCCCAGCCATAGGCCCCCAGACAAAAACCTCGGCCCGTTTCTCTGGCAAGCAAAATTAAGATACCCCGCTTCTGGATGGCAGATTGCAGGAGCTATTTAGTACTATCAAACCAGCCCAACTTGGCACTGGTGCCACCTTGGCTCTGGGAACCATCCTGCAGGTCGAGGATTTTTAGGAGCCAGCCGGCCACTCCCAGCCCATAGGCCCCCAGACACAAACCACGGCCCTTTTCCTTGGCAAAAAAAAGTAAGCTGCCCCGCTTCTGGATGGCAGATTGCAGGAGGCACTTGGTAGTATCAAACCAGCCCAACTTGGCACTGCTGCCACCATGGGTCTGGTAGCCATACTGCCTATGGTAGTTTTCAGGAGCCAGCCGGCCACTCCCAGCCGGAGGCCCCCAAACGAAATCAACGGCGCTTTTCCCTGGAAAACAGAACTCGCCTGCCAACTTTTTGATGGCAGATTGCAGGAGACACTTGGTACTATCAAACCAGCCCAACTTGGCACTGGTGCCACCCTGAGTCTGGTCACCATCCTGCCTATCGTAGCTTTTCAGGAGCCAGCCGGTCACTCCCAGCCATAGGCCCCCAGACAGAAACCACGGCCCGTTTCCTTGGCAAACAAAAGTAAGCTGCCCCGCTTCTGGATGGCAGATTGCAGGAGCCACTTTGTGGTATCAAACCAGCCCGACTTGGCACTGGTTCCACCTCTGGTCTGGGAACCATCCTGCGTATCGTGGATTATAAGGAGCCAGCTGGCCACTCCCAGCCACAGGCCCCCAAACACAAACAACGGCGCTTTTCCCTGGAAAACAAAACTGGCCTGCCAACTTTTTAATGGCAGATTGCAGGAGCCACTTTGCACCATCAAACTAGCCCGACTTGGCAATGGTGCCACCTCTGGTCTGGGAACCATCCTGCGTATCGTGGATTCTAATTAGCCAGCTGGCCACTCCCAGCCACAGGCCCCCAAACACAAACAACGGCGCTTTTCCCTGGAAAACAAAACTCGCCTGACAACTTTTAGATGGCAGATTGCAGGAGCCACTTTGCACCATCAAACCAGCCCGACTTGGCCCTGGTGCCACCTCTGGTCTGGGAACCATCCTGCGTATCGTGGATTCTAATTAGCCAGCCGGCCACTCCCAGCCACAGGCCCCCAAACAAAACAACGGCGCTTTTCCCTGGAAAACAAAACTCGCCTGCCAACTTTTTGATGGCAGATTGCAGAAGCCACTTGGTACTATCAAACCAGCCCAACTTGGCACTGGTGCCACCATGGGTCTGGTCACCATCCTGCCTATCGTAGCTTTTCAGGAGCCAGCCAGTCAGTCCCACCCATAGGCCCCCAGAAAAAACCTCGGCCCGTTTCCCTGGCAAACAAAAGCAAGCTACCCCGCTTCTGGATGGCAGATTGCAGGAGCCACTTTGCACCATCAAACAAGCCCGACTTGGAACTGGTGCCACCTCTGGTCTGGGAACCATCCTGCGTATCGTGGATTCTAAGGAGCCAGCCGGCCACTCCCAGCCACAAGCCCCCAAACACAAACAACGGCGCTTTTCCCTGGAAAACAAAACTCGCCTGCCAACTTTTTGATGGCAGATTGCAGGAGCCGCTTGGTACTATCAAACCAGCCCAACTTGGCACTGGTGCCACCATGAGTCTGGAAACCATCCTGCCTATCGTAGCTTTTCAGGAGCCAGCCGGTCACTCCCAGCCATAGGCCCCCAGAGACGAACCTCGGCCCGTTTCCCTGGCAAACAAAAGTAACCTGCCCCGCTTCTGGATGGCAGATTGCAGGTGCCACTTGGTACTATCAAACCAGCCCGACTTGGAACTGGTGCCACCTCTGATCTGGGAACCATCCTGCGTATCGTGGATTCTAAGGAGCCAGCCGGCCACTCCCAGCCACAGTCCACTAAGCAAAAACAACGGCACTTTTCCCTGGAAAACAAAACTCGCCTGCCAACTTTTTCATGGCAGATTGCAGGAGCCACTTTGCACCATCAAACTAGCCCGACTTGGCACTGGTGCCACCATGGTCTGGGAACCATCCTGCGTATCGTGGATTCTAATTAGCCAGCCGGCCACTCCCAGTCACAGGCCCCCAAACACAAACAACAGCGCTTTCCCCTGGAAAACAAAACTCGCCTGCCAACTATTTCATGGCAGTTTCCAGGAGCCGCTTGGTACTATCAATTCAGCCCAACGTGGCACTGGTGCCACCATGAGTCTGTTAACCATCCTGCCTATCGTAGCTATTCAGCAGCCAGCCAGTCACTCCCAGCCATAGGCCCCCAGACAAAAACCTCGGCCCGTTTCCCTTGCAAACAAAAGTAAGCTGCCCCGCTTCTGGATGGCAGATTTCAGGGGCCACTTGGTACTATCAAACAAGCCCGACTTGGAACTGGTGCCACCTCTGGTCTGGGAACCATCCTGCGTATCGTGGATTCTAAGGAGCCAGCCGGCCACTCCCAGCCACAGTCCACCAAAAAAAATCAACGGCACTTTTCCCTGGAAAACAAAAGTCGCCTGCTTACTTTTTCATGGCAGATTGCAGGAGACACTTTGCACCATCAAACTAGCCCGACATGGCACTGGTGCCACCTCTGGTCTGGGAACCATCCTGCGTATCGTGGATTCTAATTAGCCAGCCGGCCACTCCTAGCCATAGGCCCCCAAACACAAACAACGGCGCTTTTCCCTGGAAAACAAAACTCGCCTGCCAACTTTTTGATGGCAGATTGCAGGAGCCACTTTTCACCATCAAAGTAGCCAGACTTGGCAGTGGTGCCACCTCTGGTCTGGGAACCATCCTGCCTATCGTAGCTTTTCAGGAGTCAGCCGGTCATTCCCAGCCATAGGCCCCCAGACACAAACCTCGGCCCGTTTCCCTGGCAAACAAAATTAAGCTGCCCCGCTTCTGGATGGAAGATTGCAGGAGGTATTTAGTATTATCAAACCAGCCCGACTTGGCACTGGTGCCACCTTGGCTCTGGGAACCATCCTGCCTATTTTTTATTTTCATGGGTCAGCCGGCCACTCTCAGCCATATGCCCTCAAACACAAACCACGGCCCTTTTCTCTGGCAAACAAAACTCAACTGCCCCTCTTCTGGATGGTAAATTGCAGGACGCACTTGGTACTACAAAAACAGCACAACTTGGCACTGGTGCCACCTTGGGTCTGGTCACCATCCTGCGTATCGAGCATTTTAAGAAGCCAGCCGGCCACTCCCAGCCATATGCCCCCAAAAAAAAACCACGGCCCTTTTCTCTGGAAAACAAAACTCAGCTGCCCCGCTTCTGGATGGCAGATTGCAGGAGCCACTTTGCACCATCAAACCAGCCCAACTTGGCACTGGTGCCACCTCTGGTCTGGGAACCATCCTGCGTATCGTGGATTATAAGGAGCCAGCTGGCCACTCCCAGCCACAGGCCACCAAAATAATCAACGGCGCTTTTCCCTGGAAAACAAAACTCGCCTGCCAACTTTTTGACGACAGATTGCAGGAGCCGCTTGATACTATCAAATCAGCCCAACTTGGCACTGGTGCCACCATGGGTCTGGTAACCATCCTGCCTATCGTAGCTTTTCAGGAGCCAGCCGGTCTCTCCCAGCCATAGGCCCCCAGACACAAACCTCGGCCCGTTTCCTTTGCAAACAAAAGTAAGCTGCCCCGCTTCTGGATGGCAGATTGCAGGAGCCAGTTGGTACTATCATACCAGCCCGACTTGGTACTGGTGCCACCTCTGGTCTGGGAACCATCCTGCGTATCGTGGATTCTAAGGAGCCAGCCGGCCACTCCCAGCCACAGGCCACCAAAAAAAATCAACGGCACTTTTCCCTGGAAAACAAAACTGGCCTGCCAACTTTTTGATGGCAGATTGCAGGAGCCGCTTGATACTATCAAATCAGCCCAACTTGGCACTGGTGCCACCTTGGCTCTGGGAACCATCCTGCCTATTGTGGATTTTCAGGGGTCAGCCGGCCACTCTCAGCCATATGCCCTCAAACACAAACCACGGCCCTTTTCTCTGGCAAACAAAAGTCAACTGCCCCTCTTCTGGATGGCAAATTGCAGGACGCACTTGGTGCTACAAAAACAGCAAAACTTGGCACTGGTGCCACCTTGGGTCTGGTCACCATCCTGCGTATCGAGCATTTTAAGGAGCCAGCCGGCCACTCCCAGCCATAGGCCCCCAGACACAAACCACGGCCCTTTTCTCTGGCAAACAAAACTCAGCTGCCCCGCTTCTGGATGGCAGATTGCAGGAGCCACTTTGCACCATCAAACCAGCCCGACATGGCACTGGTGCCACCTCTGGTGTGGTCACCATCCTGCGTATCGTGGATTCTAATTAGCCAGCCCGCCACTCCCAGCCACAGGCCCCCAAATACAAACAACGGCGCTTTTCCATGGAAAACAAAACTCGCCTGCCAACTTTTTGATGGCTGATTGCAGGAGCCACTTTGCACCATCAAACCAGCCCGACTTGGCACTGGTGCCACCTCTGGTCTGGGAACCATCCTGCGTATCGTGGATTCTAAGGAGCCAGCCGGCCACTCCCAGCCATAGGCCCCCAAACACAAACAACGGCGCTTTCCCCTGGAAAACAAAACTCGCCTGCCAACTTTTTGATGGCAGATTGCAGGAGCCGCTTGGTACTATCAAATCAGCCCAACGTGGCACTGGTGCCACCATGAGTCTTCTAACCATCCTGCCTATCGTAGCTTTTCAGGAGCCAGCCAGTCACTCCCAGCCATAGGCCCCCAGACAAAAACCTCGGCCCGTTTCCCTGGCAAACAAAAGTAAGCTGCCCCGCTTCTGGATGGCAGATTGCAGGGGCCACTTGGTACTATCAAACCAGCCCGACTTGGAACTGGTGCCACCTCTGGTCTGGGAACCATCCTGCGTATCGTGGATTCTAAGGAGCCAGCCGGCCACTCCCAGCCACAGGCCACCAAAAAAAATCAACGGCACTTTTCCCTGGAAAACAAAACTCGCCTGCCAACTTTTTGATGGCAGATTGCAGGAGCCACTTGGTACTATCAAACCAGCCCAACTTGGCACTGGTGCCACCTCTGGTGTGGTCACCATCGTGCCTATCGTAGCTTTTCAGGAGCAAGCCGGTCACTCCCAGCCATAGGCCCCCAGACACAAACCTCGGCCCGTTTCCCTGGCAAACAAAATTAAGCTACTCCGCTTCTGGATGGCAGATTGCAGGAGCTATTTAGTACTATCAAACCAGCCCAACTTGGCACTGGTGCCACCTTGGCTCTGGGAACCATCCTGCGTATCGAGGATTTTAAGGAGCCAGCCGGCCACTCCCAGCCATAGGCCCCCAGACACAAACCACGGCCCTTTTCCTTGGCAAAAAAAAGTAAGCTGCCCCGCTTCTGGATGGCAGATTGCAGGAGCCACTTTGTGGTATCAAACCAGCCCGACTTGGCACTGGTGCCACCTCTGGTCTGGGAACCATCCTGCGTATCGTGGATTTTAAGGAGCCAGCTGGCCACTCCCAGCCACAGGCCACCAAAATAATCAACGGCGTTTTTCCCTGGAAAACAAAACTGGCCTGCCAACTTTTTGATAGCAAATTGCAGGAGCCGCTTGATACTATCAAATCAGCCCAACTTGGCACTGGTGCCACCATGGGTCTGGTAACCATCCTGCCTATCGTAGCTTTTCAGGAGCCAGCCGGTCACTCCCAGCCATAGGCCCCCAGACACAAACCTCGGCCCGTTTCCCTTGCAAACAAAAGAAAGCTGCCCCGCTTCTGGATGGCAGATTGCAGGAGCCAGTTGGTACTATCATACCAGCCCGACTTGGTACTGGTGCCACCTCTGGTCTGGGAACCATCCTGCGTATCGTGGATTCTAAGGAGCCAGCCGGCCACTCCCAGCCACAGGCCCCCAAACACAAACAACGGCGCTTTTCCCTGGAAAACAAAACTGGCCTGCCAACTTTTTAATGGCAGATTGCAGGAGCCACTTTGCACCATCAAACTAGCCCGACTTGGCAATGGTGCCACCTCTGGTCTGGGAACCATCCTGCGTATCGTGGATTCTAATTAGCCAGCCGGCCACTCCCAGCCACAGGCCCCCAAACACAAACAACGGCGCGTTTCCCTGGAAAACAAAACTCGCCTGCCAACTTTTTGATGGCAGATTGCAGGAGCCACTTTGCACCATCAAACCAGCCCGACTTGGCCCTGGTGCCACCTCTGGTCTGGGAACCATCCTGCGTATCGTGGATTCTAATTAGCCAGCCGGCCACTCCCAGCCACAGGCCCCCAAACACAAACTACGGCGCTTTTCCCTGGAAAACTCACCTGCCAAATTTTTGATGGCAGATTGCAGGCGCCACTTGGTACTATCAAACCAGCCCAACTTGGCACTGGTGCCACCATGGGTCTGGTCACCATCCTGCCTATCGTAGCTTTTCAGGAGCCAGCCGGTCACTCCCAGCCATAGGCCCCCAGAGACGAACCTCGGCCCGTTTCCCTCGCAAACAAAAGTAAGCTGCCCCGCTTCTGGATGGCAGATTGTAGGAGCCACTTGGTACTATCAAACCAGCCCGACTTGGAACTGGTGCCACCTCTGATCTGGGAACCATCCTGCGTATCGTGGATTCTAAGGAGCCAGCCGGCCACTCCCAGCCACAGTCCACCAAACACAAACAACGGAACTTTTCCCTGGAAAACAAAACTCGCCTGCAAACTTTTTCATGGCAGATTGCAGGAGCCACTTTGCACCATCAAACTAGCCCGACTTGGCACTGGTGCCACCATGGTCTGGGAACCATCCTGCGTATCGTGGATTCTAATTAGCCAGCCGGCCACTCCCGGCCACAGGCCCCCAAATACAAACAACAGCGCTTTCCCCTGGAAAACAAAACTCGCCTGCCAACTATCTGATGGCAGATTGCAGGAGCCGCTTGGTACTATCAATTCAGCCCAACGTGGCACTGGTGCCACCATGAGTCTGGTAACCATCCTGCCTATCGTAGCTATTCAGGAGCCAGCCAGTCACTCCCAGCCATAGGCCCCCAGACAAAATCCTCGGCCCGTTTCCCTTGCAAACAAAAGTAAGCTGCCCCGCTTCTGGATGGCAGATTTCAGGGGCCACTTGGTACTATCAAACAAGCCCGAATTGGAACTGGTGCCACCTCTGGTCTGGGAACCATCCTGCGTATCGTGGATTCTAAGGAGCCAGCCGGCCACTCCCAGCCACAGTCCACCAAACACAAACAACGGCACTTTTCCCTGGAAAACAAAACTCGCCTGCAAACTTTTTCATGGCAGATTGCAGGAGCCACTTTGCATCATCAAACTAGCCCGACATGGCACTGGTGCCACCTCTGGTCTGGGAACCATCCTGCGTATCGTGGATTCTAATTAGCCAGCCGGCCACTCCCAGCCATAGGCCCCCAAACACAAACAACGGCGCTTTTCCCTGGAAAACAAAACTCGCCTGCCAACTTTTTGATGGCAGATTGCAGGAGCCGCTTGGTACTATCAAATCAGCCCAACTTGGCACTGGTGCCACCATGGGTCTGGTCACCATCCTGCCTATCGTAGCTTTTCAGGAGCCAGCCGGTCACTCCCAGCCATAGGCCCCCAGACACAAACCTCGGCCCGTTTCCCTGGCAAACAAAAGTAAGCTACCCCGCTTCTGGATGGCAGATTGCAGGAGGCACTTGGTACTATCAAACCAGCCTGACTTGGAACTGGTGCCGCCTCTGGTCTGGGAACCATCCTGCGTATCGTGGATTCTAAGGAGCCAGCCGGCCACTCCCAGCCACAGGCCACCAAACAAAATCAACGCCACTTTTCCCTGGAAAACAAAACTGGCCTGCCAACTTTTTCATGGCAGATTGCAGGAGCCACTTTTCACCATCAAACTAGCCCGACTTGGCACTGGTGCCACCTCTGGTCTGGGAACCATCCTGCCTATCGTAGCTTTTCAGGAGCCAGCCGGTCACTCCCAGCCATAGGCCCCCAGACAAAAACCTCGGCCCGTTTCCATGGCAAACAAAATTAAGCTACTCCGCTTCTGGATGGCAGATTGCAGGAGCTATTTAGTACTATCAAACCAGCCCAACTTGGCACTGGTGCCACCTTGGCTCTGGGAACCATCCTGCGTATCGAGGATTTTAAGGAGCCAGCCGGCCACTCCCAGCCATAGGCCCCCAGACACAAACCACGGCCCTTTTCCTTGGCAAAAAAAAGTAAGCTGCCCCGCTTCTGGATGGCAGATTGCAGGAGCCACTTGGTACTATCAAACCAGCCCGACTTGGCACTGGTGCCACCTCTGGTCTGGGAACCATCCTGCGTATCGTGGATTTTAAGGAGCCAGCTGGCCACTCCCAGCCACAGGCCACGAAAATAATCAACGGCGTTTTTCCCTGGAAAACAAAACTGGCCTGCCAACTTTTTGACGACAGATTGCAGGAGCCGCTTGATACTATCAAATCAGCCCAACTTGGCACTGGTGCCACCATGGGTCTGGTAACCATCCTGCCTATCGTAGCTTTTCAGGAGCCAGCCGGTCACTCCCAGCCATAGGCCCCCAGACACAAACCTTTGCCCGTTTCCCTTGCAAACAAAAGTAAGCTGCCCCGCTTCTGGATGGCAGATTGCAGGAGCCAGTTGGTACTATCATACCAGTCCGACTTGGTACTGGTGCCACCTCTGGTCTGGGAACCATCCTGCGTATCGTGGATTCTAAGGAGCCAGCCGGCCACTCCCAGCCACAGGCCCCCAAACACAAACAACGGCGCTTTTCCCTGGAAAACAAAACTGGCCTGCCAACTTTTTAATGGCAGATTGCAGGAGCCACTTTGCACCATCAAACTAGCCCGACTTGGCAATGGTGCCACCTCTGGTCTGGGAACCATCCTGCGTATCGTGGATTCTAATTAGCCAGCCGGCCACTCCCAGCCACAGGCCCCCAAACACAAACAACGGCGCGTTTCCCTGGAAAACAAAACTCGCCTGCCAACTTTTTGATGGCAGAATGCAGGAGCCACTTTGCACCATCAAACCAGCCCGACTTGGCCCTGGTGCCACCTCTGGTCTGGGAACCATCCTGCGTATCGTGGATTCTAATTAGCCAGCCGGCCACTCCCAGCCACAGGCCCCCAAACACAAACTACGGCGCTTTTCCCTGGAAAACTCACCTGCCAAATTTTTGATGGCAGATTGCAGGAGCCACTTGGTACTATCAAACCAGCCCAACTTGGCACTGGTGCCACCATGGGTCTGGTCACCATCCTGCCTATCGTAGCTTTTCAGGAGCCAGCCGGTCACTCCCAGCCATAGGCCCCCAGACACAAACCTCGGCACGTTTCCCTGGCAAACAAAAGTAACCTGCCCCGCTTCTGGATGGCAGATTGCAGGTGCCACTTGGTACTATCAAACCAGCCCGACTTGGAACTGGTGCCACCTCTGATCTGGGAACCATCCTGCGTATCGTGGATTCTAAGGAGCCAGCCGGCCACTCCCAGCCACAGTCCACTAAGCAAAAACAACGGCACTTTTCCCTGGAAAACAAAACTCGCCTGCCAACTTTTTCATGGCAGATTGCAGGAGCCACTTTGCACCATCAAACTAGCCCGACTTGGCACTGGTGCCACCATGGTCTGGGAACCATCCTGCGTATCGTGGATTCTAATTAGCCAGCCGGCCACTCCCAGTCACAGGCCCCCAAACACAAACAACAGCGCTTTCCCCTGGAAAACAAAACTCGCCTGCCAACTATTTCATGGCAGTTTCCAGGAGCCGCTTGGTACTATCAATTCAGCCCAACGTGGCACTGGTGCCACCATGAGTCTGTTAACCATCCTGCCTATCGTAGCTATTCAGCAGCCAGCCAGTCACTCCCAGCCATAGGCCCCCAGACAAAAACCTCGGCCCGTTTCCCTTGCAAACAAAAGTAAGCTGCCCCGCTTCTGGATGGCAGATTTCAGGGGCCACTTGGTACTATCAAACAAGCCCGACTTGGAACTGGTGCCACCTCTGGTCTGGGAACCATCCTGCGTATCGTGGATTCTAAGGAGCCAGCCGGCCACTCCCAGCCACAGTCCACCAAAAAAAATCAACGGCACTTTTCCCTGGAAAACAAAAGTCGCCTGCTTACTTTTTCATGGCAGATTGCAGGAGACACTTTGCACCATCAAACTAGCCCGACATGGCACTGGTGCCACCTCTGGTCTGGGAACCATCCTGCGTATCGTGGATTCTAATTAGCCAGCCGGCCACTCCTAGCCATAGGCCCCCAAACACAAACAACGGCGCTTTTCCCTGGAAAACAAAACTCGCCTGCCAACTTTTTGATGGCAGATTGCAGGAGCCACTTTTCACCATCAAAGTAGCCAGACTTGGCAGTGGTGCCACCTCTGGTCTGGGAACCATCCTGCCTATCGTAGCTTTTCAGGAGTCAGCCGGTCATTCCCAGCCATAGGCCCCCAGACACAAACCTCGGCCCGTTTCCCTGGCAAACAAAATTAAGCTGCCCCGCTTCTGGATGGAAGATTGCAGGAGGTATTTAGTATTATCAAACCAGCCCGACTTGGCACTGGTGCCACCTTGGCTCTGGGAACCATCCTGCCTATTTTTTATTTTCATGGGTCAGCCGGCCACTCTCAGCCATATGCCCTCAAACACAAACCACGGCCCTTTTCTCTGGCAAACAAAACTCAACTGCCCCTCTTCTGGATGGTAAATTGCAGGACGCACTTGGTACTACAAAAACAGCACAACTTGGCACTGGTGCCACCTTGGGTCTGGTCACCATCCTGCGTATCGAGCATTTTAAGAAGCCAGCCGGCCACTCCCAGCCATATGCCCCCAAAAAAAAACCACGGCCCTTTTCTCTGGAAAACAAAACTCAGCTGCCCCGCTTCTGGATGGCAGATTGCAGGAGCCACTTTGCACCATCAAACCAGCCCAACTTGGCACTGGTGCCACCTCTGGTCTGGGAACCATCCTGCGTATCGTGGATTATAAGGAGCCAGCTGGCCACTCCCAGCCACAGGCCACCAAAATAATCAACGGCGCTTTTCCCTGGAAAACAAAACTCGCCTGCCAACTTTTTGACGACAGATTGCAGGAGCCGCTTGATACTATCAAATCAGCCCAACTTGGCACTGGTGCCACCATGGGTCTGGTAACCATCCTGCCTATCGTAGCTTTTCAGGAGCCAGCCGGTCTCTCCCAGCCATAGGCCCCCAGACACAAACCTCGGCCCGTTTCCTTTGCAAACAAAAGTAAGCTGCCCCGCTTCTGGATGGCAGATTGCAGGAGCCAGTTGGTACTATCATACCAGCCCGACTTGGTACTGGTGCCACCTCTGGTCTGGGAACCATCCTGCGTATCGTGGATTCTAAGGAGCCAGCCGGCCACTCCCAGCCACAGGCCACCAAAAAAAATCAACGGCACTTTTCCCTGGAAAACAAAACTGGCCTGCCAACTTTTTGATGGCAGATTGCAGGAGCCGCTTGATACTATCAAATCAGCCCAACTTGGCACTGGTGCCACCTTGGCTCTGGGAACCATCCTGCCTATTGTGGATTTTCAGGGGTCAGCCGGCCACTCTCAGCCATATGCCCTCAAACACAAACCACGGCCCTTTTCTCTGGCAAACAAAAGTCAACTGCCCCTCTTCTGGATGGCAAATTGCAGGACGCACTTGGTGCTACAAAAACAGCAAAACTTGGCACTGGTGCCACCTTGGGTCTGGTCACCATCCTGCGTATCGAGCATTTTAAGGAGCCAGCCGGCCACTCCCAGCCATAGGCCCCCAGACACAAACCACGGCCCTTTTCTCTGGCAAACAAAACTCAGCTGCCCCGCTTCTGGATGGCAGATTGCAGGAGCCACTTTGCACCATCAAACCAGCCCGACATGGCACTGGTGCCACCTCTGGTGTGGTCACCATCCTGCGTATCGTGGATTCTAATTAGCCAGCCCGCCACTCCCAGCCACAGGCCCCCAAATACAAACAACGGCGCTTTTCCATGGAAAACAAAACTCGCCTGCCAACTTTTTGATGGCTGATTGCAGGAGCCACTTTGCACCATCAAACCAGCCCGACTTGGCACTGGTGCCACCTCTGGTCTGGGAACCATCCTGCGTATCGTGGATTCTAAGGAGCCAGCCGGCCACTCCCAGCCATAGGCCCCCAAACACAAACCTCAGCCCATTTCCATGGCAAACAAAAGTAAGCTACCCCGCTTCTGGATGGCAGATTGCAGGAGCCACTTTGCACCATCAAACTAGCCCGACTTGGCACTGGTGCCACCTCTGGTCTGGTAACCATCCAGCCTATCATAGCTTTTCAGGAGCAAGCCGGTCACTCCCAGGCATAGGCCCCAGACAAAAAGCTCCGCCCGTTTCCCGGGCAAACAAAAGTATGCTACCCCGCTTCAGGATGGCAGATTGCAGGAGCCACTTTGCACCATCAAACCAGCCCGACTTGGCACTGGTGCCGCCTCTGGTCTGGGAACCATCCTGCGTATTGTGGATTCTAAGGAGCCAGCTGGCCACTCCCAGCCACAGGCCCCCAAACACAAACCTCAGCCCATTTCCATGGCAAACAAAAGTAAGCTACCCCGCTTCTGGATGGCAGATTGCAGGAGCCACTTTGCACCATCAAACTAGCCCGACTTGGCACTGGTGCCACCTCTGGTCTGGGAACCATCCTGCCTATCGTAGCTTTTCAGGAGCCAGCCGGTCACTCCCAGCCATAGGCCCCCATACACAAACCTCGGCCCGTTTCCCTGGCAAACAAAATTAAGCTGCCCTGCTTCTGGATGGCAGATTGCAGGAGCTATTTAGTACTATCAAACCAGCCCAACTTGGCACTGGTGCCACCTTGGCTCTCGGAACCATCCTGCCTATTGTGGATTTTCAGGTGTCAGCCGGCCACTCCCAGCCATATGCCCTCAAACACAAACCACGGCCCTTTTCTCTGGCAAAGAAAACTCAGTTGCCCCGCTTCTGGATGGCAGATTGCAGGAGGCACTTGGTACTATCAAACCAGCCCGACTTGGCACTGGTGCCACCTTGGGTCTGTGAACCATCCTGCGTATTGTGGATTGACAGGAGCCAGCCGACCACTCCCAGCCACAGGCCCCCAAACAAAAACAACGGCGCTTTTCCCTGGAAAACAAAACTGGCCTGCCACATTTTGATGGCAGGTTGCAGGAGCCACTTTGCACCATCAAACTAGCCCGACTTGGCAATGGTGCCACCTCTGGCCTGGGACCCATCCTGCGTATCGTGGATTCTAATTAGCCAACCGGCCACTCCCAGCCATAGGCCCCCAGACACAAACCTAGGCCCGTTTCCCTGGCAAACAAAATTAAGCGGCCCCACTTCTGGATGGCAGATTGCAGGAGCTATTTAGTACTATCAAACTAGCCCGACTTGGCACTGGTGCCACCTTGGCTCTGGGAACCCTCCTGCCTATTGTGGATTTTCAGGGGTCAGACGGCCACTCTCAGCCATATGCCCCCAAAAAAAAACCACGGCCCTTTTCTCTGGCAAACAAAACTCAACTGCCCCTCTTCTGGATGGCAAATTGCAGGACGCGCTTGGTACTACAAAAACAGCACAACTTGGCACTGGTGCCACCTTGGGTCTGGTCACCATCCTGCGTATCGTGCATTTTAAGGAGCCAGCCGGCCACTCCCAGCCATATGCCCCCAAAAAAAAACCACGGCCCTTTTCTCTGGCAAACAAAACTCAGCTGCCCCGCTTCTGGATGGCAGATTGCAGGAGCCACTTGGTACTATCAAACCAGCCCAACTTGGCACTGGTGCCACCTTGGGTCTGTGAACCATCCTGCGTATTGTGGATTGTCAGGAGCCAGCCGACCACTCTCGGCCACAGACCCCAATCAAAAACAACGGCCCGATTCACAGGCAAAAAAATCTCAGCTGCCCCACTTCTGGATGGGAGATTGCAGTAGGCGCTTGACGCTGTCAAAACAGCCCGACTTGGCACTGGTGCCACCTTGGGTCTGGGAACCATGCTGCGTATCATGGAATTTCAGGAGCCAGCCGGCCACTGCCAGCCACAGGACCCAAAGACATACCACAGCACTTTTCTCTGGCAAGCAAAACTCAGCTGCGCCGCTTCTGGATGGCAGATTGCAGGGGCCACTTGCTACTATAAAACCAGCCCAACTTGGCACTGGTGCCACCATGGGTCTGGTCACCATCCTGCCTATCGTAGCTTTTCACGACCGAGCCGGTCACTCCCAGCCATAGGCCCCCAGACACAAACCACGGCGCGTTTCCTTGGCAAACAAAAGTAAGCTGCCACGCTTCTGGATGGCAGATTGCAGGAGCCACTTTGTGGTATCAAACCGGCCCAACTTAGAACTGGTGCCACCACTGGTCTCGGAACCATCCTTCGTATCGTGGATTCTAAGGAGCCAGCCGACCACTCCCAGCCACAGGACCCCAAACAAAAACAACGGCGCTTTTCCCTGGAAAAGAAAACTCGCCTGCCAACATTTTGATGGCAGATTGCAGGGACCACTTGTTACTATCAAATCAGCCCAACTTGGCACTGGTTCCACCATGAGTCTGGTAACCATCCTGCCTATTGTAGCTTTTCAGGAGCCAGCCGGTCACTCCCAGCTAGGCCCCAGACAAAAATCTCTGCCCGTTTCCCGGGCAAACAAAAGTATGCTACCCCGCTTCAGGATGGCAGATTGCAGGAGGCACTTTGCACCATCAAACCAGCCCGACTTGGCACTGGTGCCACCTCTGGTCTGGGAACCATCCTGCGTATCGTGGATTCTAAGGAGCCAGCTGGCCACTCCCAGCCACAGGCCCCCAAACACAAACATCAGCCCGTTTCCCTGGCAAACAAAAGTAAGCTACCCCGCTTCTGGATGGAAGATTGCAGGAGCCACTTTGCACCATCAAACCAGCCCGACTTGGCACTGGTGCCACCTCTGGTCTGGGAACCATCCTGCCTATCGTAGCTTTTCAGGAGCCAGCCGGTCACTCCCAGCCATAGACCCCGTGACACAAACCTCGGCCCGTTTCCCTGGCAAACAAAATTCAGCTGCCCCGCTTCTGGATGGCAGATTGCAGGAGCTATTTAGTACTATCAAACCAGCCCAGCTTGGCACTGGTGCCACCTTGGCTCTGGGAATCATCCTGCCTATTGTGGATTTTCAAGGGTCAGCCGGCCACTCTCAGCCATATGCCCTCAAACGCAAACCACGGCCCTTTTCTCTGGCAAGGAAAACTCAGCTGCCCCGCTTCTGGATGGCAGATTGCAGGAGGCATTTGGTACTATCAAACCAGCCCGACTTGGCACTGGTGCCACCTTGGGTCTGTGAACCATCCTGCGTATTGTGGATTGACAGGTGCCAGCCGACCACTCTCGGCCACCGACCCCAATCAAAATCAACGGCCCGATTCACAGGCAAAAAAAACTCAGCTGCCCCACTTCTGGATGGGAGATTGCAGGCGGCGCTTGACGTTGTCAAACCAGCCCTACTTGGCACTGGTGCCACCTTGGGTCTGGGAACCATGCTGCGTATCACGGAATTTCAGGAGCCAGCCGGCCACTGCCAGCCACAGGACCCAAACACATACCACAGCCCTTTTCTCTGGCAAGCAAAACTCAGCTGCCCCGCTTTTGGATGGCAGATTGCAGGAGCCACTTGGTACTATCAAACCAGCCCGACATGGCACTGGTGCCACCTCTGGTCTGGGAACCATCCTGCGTATCGTAAGTTCAAAGGAGCCAGCCGGCCACTCCCAGCCACAGGCCCCCAAACACAAACAACGGCGCTTTTCCCTGGAAAACAGAACTCGCCTGCCAACTTTTTGATGGCAGATTGCAGGAGCCACTTGGTACTATCAAACCAGCCCAACTTGGCACTGGTGCCACCATGGGTCTTGTCAACATCCTGCCTATCGTAGCTTTTCACGACCGAGCCGGTCACTCCCAGCCATAGGCCCCCAGACACAAACCACGGCCCGTTTCCTTGGCAAACAAAAGTAAGCTGCCCCGCTTCTGGATGGCAGATTGCAGGAGCCACTTTGTGGTATCAAACAAGCCCAACTTAGCAGTGGTGCCACCACTGGTCTGGGAACCATCCTGCGTATCGTGGATTCTAAGGAGCCAGCCGGCCACTCCCAGCCACAGGCCCCCAAACAAAAACAATGGCACTGTTCCCTGGAAAACAAAACTGGCCTGCCAACTTTTTGATGGCAGATTGCAGGAGCCACTTTGCACCATAAAACTAGCCCGACTTGGCACTGGTGCCACCTCTGGTCTGGGAACCATCCTGCGTATCGTGGATTCTAATTAGCCAGCCGGCCACTCCCAGCCAGAGGCCCCCAAACACAAACAACGGTGCTTTTCCCTGGAAAACAAAACACGCCTGCCAATTTTGATGGCAGATTGCAGGGACCACTTGGTACTATCAAACCAGCCCAACTTGGCACTGCTGCCACCATGGGTCTGGTCACCATCCTGCCTATCGTAGCTTTTCAGGAGCCAGCCGGTCACTCCCAGCCATAGGCCCCAGACACAAAGCTCTGCCATGTTGGGCTGGTTTGATAGTACCAAGTGGCGCCTGCAATCTGCAATCCAGAAGCGGGGTAGCTTACTTTGGTTTGCCAGGGAAACGGGCCGAGGTTTGTGTCTCGAGGCCTATGGCTGGGAGTGACCGGCTGGCTCCTGAAAAGCTACGATAGGCAGGATGGTGACCAGACCCATGGTGGCACCAGTGCCAAGTTGGGCTGATTTGATAGTACCAAGTGGCTCCTGCAATCTGCCATCAAAAAGTTGGCAGGCGAGTTTTGTTTTCCAGGGAAAAGCGCCGTTGTTTGTGTTTGGGGGCCTGTGGCTGGGAGTGGCCGGGTGGCTCCTTAGAATCCACGATACGCAGGATGGTTCCCAGACCAGAGGTGGCACCAGTGCCAAGTCGGGCTGGTTTGATAGTACCAAGTGGTTCCTGCAATCTGCCATCCAGAAACGGGGTAGCTTACTTTTGTTTGCCAGAGAAACGGGCCTAGGTTTGTGTCTGGGGGCCTATGGCTGGGAGTGACCAGCTGGCTCCTGAAAAGCTACGATAGGCAGGATGGTGACCAGACCCATGGTGGCAGCATTTCCAAGTTGGGCTGGTTTGATAGTACCAAGTGGCTCCTGCAATCTGCCATCAAAACTTTGGCAGGCGAGTTTTGTTTTCCAGGGAGAAGCGCCGTTGTTTTTGTTTGGGGGCCTGTGGCTGGGAGTGGCCGGCTGGCTCCTTAGAATCCACGATACGCAGGATGGTTCCCAGACCAGAGGTGGCACCAGTGCCAAGTTGGGCTGGTTTGATAGTACCAAGTGGCTCCTGCAATCTGCCATCTAGAAGCGGGGCAGCTTACTTTTGTTTGCCAGGGAAACGGGCCGAGGTTTGTGTCTCGGGGCCTATGGCTGGGAGTGGCCGGCTGGCTCCTGAAAAGCTACGATAGGCAGGATGGTGTCTAGACCCATGGTGGCAGCAGTGCCAAGTTGGGCTGGTTTGATAGTACCAAGTGGCTCCTGCAATCTGCCATCAAAAAGTTGGCAGGCGAGTTTTGTTTTCCAGGGAAAAGCGCCATTGTTTGTGTTTGGGGGCCTGTGGCTTGGAGTGGCCGGCTGGCTCCTTTGAACCTACGATACGCAGGATGGTTCCCAGACCAGAGGTGGCACCAGTGCCATGTCGGGCTGCTTTGATAGTACCAAGTGGCTCCTGCAATCTGCCATCCAGAAGCGGGGCAGCTTACTTTTGGTTGCCAGGGAAACGGGCCGAGGTTTGTGTCTCGGGGCCTATGGCTGGGAGTGACCGGCTGGCTCCTGAAAAGCTACGATAGGCAGGATGGTGACCAGACCCATGGTGGCACCAGTGCCAAGTTGGGCTGGTTTGATAGTGCCAAGTGTCTCCTGCAATCTGCCATCAAAGAGTTGGCAGGCGAGTTTTGTTTTCCAGGGAAAAGCGCCATTGTTTGTGTTTGGGGGCCTGTGGCTGGGAGTGGCCGGCTGGCTAATTAGAATCCACGATACGCAGCATGGTTCCCAGACCAGAGGTGGCACCAGTGCCATGTCGGGCTGGTTTGATAGTACCAAGTGGCTCCTGCAATCTGCCATCCAGAAGCGGGGCAGCTTACTTTTGTTTGCCAGGGAAACGGGCCGAGGTTTGTGTCTCGGGGCCTATGGCTGGGAGTGACCGGCTCGGTCCTGAAAAGCTACGATAGGCAGGATGGTGACCAGACCCATGGTGGCACCAGTGCCAAGTTGGGCTGGTTTGATAGTACCAAGTGGCTCCTGCAATCAGCCATCAAAATGTTGGCAGGCGAGTTTTTTTTTCCAGGGAAAAGCGCCGTTGTTTGTGTTTGGGGGCCTGTGGCTGGGAGTGGCCGGCTGGCTAATTAGAATCCACGATACGCAGCATGGTTCCCAGACCCAAGGTGGCACCAGTGCCAAGTCGGGCTGGTTTGATAGTACCAAGTGCGTCCTGCAATCTGCCATCCAGAAGCGGGGATGCTTACTTTTGTTTGCCAGGGAAACGGGCCGAGGTTTGTGTCTCGGGGCCTATGGCTGGGAGTGACCGGCTGGCTCCTGAAAAGCTACGATAGGCAGGATGGTGACCAGACCCATGGTGGCAGCCGTGCCAAGTTGGGCTGGTTTGATAGTACCAAGTGGCTCCTGGAATCTGCCATCAAATGTTGGCCGACGAGTTTTGTTTTCCAGGGAAAAGCGCCGTTGTTTTGTTTGGGGGCATGTGGCTGGGAGTGGCCGGCTGGCTCCTTAGAATCTACGTTACGCAGGATGGTTCCCAGAGCCAAGGTGGCACCAGTGCCAATTCGGGCTGGTTTGATAGTACCAAGTGTCTCCTGCAATCTGCCATCCAGACGCGGGGCAGCTTACTTATTTTTGCCAGGGAAACAGGCCGAGATTTGTGTCTGGGGGTCCATGGCTGGTAGTGACCGGCTGGCTCCTGAAAAGCAACGATAGGCAGGATGGTGACCAGACCCATGGTGGCACCAGTGCCAAGTTGGGCTGGTTTGATAGTACCAAGTGGCTCCTGCAATCTGCCATCAAAAAGTTGGCAGGCGAGTTTTGTTTTCCAGGGAAAAGCGCCGTTGTTTTTGTTTGGGGGCCTGTGGCTGGGAGTGGCCGGCTGGCTAATTAGAATCCACGATACGCAGCATGGTTCCCAGACCAGAGGTGGCACCAGTGCCATGTCGGGCTGGTTTGATAGTACCAAGTGGCTCCTGCAATCTGCCATCCAGAAGCGGGGCAGCTTACTTTTGTTTGCCAGGGAAACGGGCCGAGGTTTGTGTCTCGGGGCCTATGGCTGGGAGTGACCGGCTGGCTCCTGAAAAGCTACGATAGGCAGGATGGTGACCACACCCATGGTGGCACCAGTGCCAAGTTGGGCTGGTTTTATAGTACCAAGTGGGTCCTGCAATCAGCCATCAAAAAGTTGGCAGGCGAGTTTTTTTTTCCAGGGAAAAGCGCCGTTGTTTGTGTTTGGGGGCCTGTGGCTGGGAGTGGCCGGATGGCTCCTTTGAACCTACGATACGCAGGATGGTTCCCAGACCAGAGGTGGCACCAGTGCCATGTCGGGCTGCTTTGATAGTACCAAGTGGCTCCTGCAATCTGCCATCCAGAAGCGGGGCAGCTTACTTTTGGTTGCCAGGGAAACGGGCCGAGGTTTGTGTCTCGGGGCCTATGGCTGGGAGTGACCGGCTGGCTCCTGAAAAGCTACGATAGGCAGGATGGTGACCAGACCCATGGTGGCACCAGTGCCAAGTTGGGCTGGTTTGATAGTGCCAAGTGTCTCCTGCAATCTGCCATCAAAGAGTTGGCAGGCGAGTTTTGTTTTCCAGGGAAAAGCGCCATTGTTTGTGTTTGGGGGCCTGTGGCTGGGAGTGGCCGGCTGGCTAATTAGAATCCACGATACGCAGCATGGTTCCCAGACCAGAGGTGGCACCAGTGCCATGTCGGGCTGGTTTGATAGTACCAAGTGGCTCCTGCAATCTGCCATCCAGAAGCGGGGCAGCTTACTTTTGTTTGCCAGGGAAACGGGCCGAGGTTTGTGTCTCGGGGCCTATGGCTGGGAGTGACCGGCTCGGTCCTGAAAAGCTACGATAGGCAGGATGGTGACCAGACCCATGGTGGCACCAGTGCCAAGTTGGGCTGGTTTGATAGTACCAAGTGGCTCCTGCAATCAGCCATCAAAATGTTGGCAGGCGAGTTTTTTTTTCCAGGGAAAAGCGCCGTTGTTTGTGTTTGGGGGCCTGTGGCTGGGAGTGGCCGGCTGGCTAATTAGAATCCACGATACGCAGCATGGTTCCCAGACCCAAGGTGGCACCAGTGCCAAGTCGGGCTGGTTTGATAGTACCAAGTGCGTCCTGCAATCTGCCATCCAGAAGCGGGGATGCTTACTTTTGTTTGCCAGGGAAACGGGCCGAGGTTTGTGTCTCGGGGCCTATGGCTGGGAGTGACCGGCTGGCTCCTGAAAAGCTACGATAGGCAGGATGGTGACCAGACCCATGGTGGCAGCCGTGCCAAGTTGGGCTGGTTTGATAGTACCAAGTGGCTCCTGGAATCTGCCATCAAATGTTGGCCGACGAGTTTTGTTTTCCAGGGAAAAGCGCCGTTGTTTTGTTTGGGGGCATGTGGCTGGGAGTGGCCGGCTGGCTCCTTAGAATCTACGTTACGCAGGATGGTTCCCAGAGCCAAGGTGGCACCAGTGCCAATTCGGGCTGGTTTGATAGTACCAAGTGTCTCCTGCAATCTGCCATCCAGACGCGGGGCAGCTTACTTATTTTTGCCAGGGAAACAGGCCGAGATTTGTGTCTGGGGGTCCATGGCTGGTAGTGACCGGCTGGCTCCTGAAAAGCAACGATAGGCAGGATGGTGACCAGACCCATGGTGGCACCAGTGCCAAGTTGGGCTGGTTTGATAGTACCAAGTGGCTCCTGCAATCTGCCATCAAAAAGTTGGCAGGCGAGTTTTGTTTTCCAGGGAAAAGCGCCGTTGTTTGTGTTTGGGGGCCTGTGGCTGGGAGTGGCCGGCTGGCTAATTAGAATCCACGATACGCAGGATGATTCCCAGACCCAAGGTGGCACCAGTGCCAAGTTGGGCTGGTTTTATAGTACCAAGTGGGTCCTGCAATCAGCCATCAAAATGTTGGCAGGCGAGTTTTTTTTTCCAGGGAAAAGCGCCGTTGTTTGTGTTTGGGGGCCTGTGGCTGGGAGTGGCCGGCTGGCTAATTAGAATCCACGATACGCAGGATGGTTCCCAGACCCAAGGTGGCACCAGTGCCAAGTCGGGCTGGTTTGATAGTACCAAGTGCGTCCTGCAATCTGCCATCCAGAAGCGGGGATGCTTACTTTTGTTTGCCAGGGAAACGGGCCGAGGTTTGTGTCTCGGGGCCTATGGCTGGGAGTGACTGGCTGGCTCCTGAAAAGCTACGATATGCAGGATGGTGACCAGACCCATGGTGGCAGCCGTGCCAAGTTGGGCTGGTTTGATAGTACCAAGTGGCTCCTGGAATCTGCCATCAAATGTTGGCAGACGAGTTTTGTTTTCCAGGGAAAAGCGCCGTTGTTTTGTTTGGGGGCATGTGGCTGGGATTGGCCGGCTGGCTCCTTAGAATCTACGTTACGCAGGATGGTTCCCAGAGCCAAGGTGGCACCAGTGCCAATTCGGGCAGGTTTGATAGTACCAAGTGTCTCCTGCAATCTGCCATCCAGAAGCGGGGCAGCTTAAGTATTTTTGCCAGGGAAACGGGCCGAGATTTGTGTCTGGGGGTCCATGGCTGGGAGTGACCGGCTGGCTCCTGAAAAGGTACGATAGGCAGGATGGTGACCAGACCCATGGTGGCACCAGTGCCAAGTTGGGCTGATTTGATAATACCAAGTGGCTCCTGCAATCTGCCATCAAAAAGTTGGCAGGGGAGTTTTGTTTTCCAGGGAAAAGCGCCGTTGTTTGTGTTTGGGGGCCTGTGGCTGGGAGTGGCCGGCTGGCTCCTTAGAATCCACGATACGCAGGATGGTTCCCAGACCTGAGGTGGCACCAGTGCCAAGTCGGGCTAGTTTGATGGTGCAAAGTGGCTCCTGCAATCTGCCATCTAGAAGCGGGGCAGCTTACTTATTTTTGCCAGGGAAACAGGCCGAGGTTTTTGTCTGGGGGCCTATGGCTGGGAGTGACCGGCTCGCTCCTGAAAAGCTATGATAGGCAGGATGGTTACCAGACCCATGGTGGCACCAGTGCCAAGCTGGGCTGATTTGATAGTACCAAGTGGCTCCTGCAATCTGCCATCAAAAAGTTGGCAGGCGAGTTTTGTTTTCCAGGGAAAAGCGCCGTTGGTTTTGTTTGGGGGCCTGTGGCTGGGAGTGGCCGGCTGGCTAATTAGAATCCACGATACGCAGGATGGTTCCCAGACCCAAGGTGGCACCAGTACCAAGTTGGGCTGGGGTGATAGTACCAAGTGCGTCCTGCAATCTGCCATCCAGAAGGGGGGATGCTTACTTTTGTTTGCCAGGGAAACGGGCCGAGGTTTGTGTCTCGGGGCCTATGGCTGGGAGTGACCGGCTGGCTCCTGAAATGCTACGATAGGCAGGATGGTGACCAGACCCATGGTGGCAGCCGTGCCAAGTTGGGCTGGTTTGATAGTACCAAGTGGCTCCTGCAATCTGCCATCAAAAAGTTGGCAGGCGAGTTTTGTTTTCCAGGGAAAAGCGCCGTTGTTTGTGTTTGGGGGCCTGTGGCTGGGAGTGGCCGGCTGGCTAATTAGAATCCACGATACGCAGCATGGTTCCCAGACCCAAGGTGGCACCAGTGCCAAGTCGGGCTGGTTTGATAGTACCAAGTGCGTCCTGCAATCTGCCATCCAGAAGCGGGGATGCTTACTTTTGTTTGCCAGGGAAACGGGCCGAGGTTTGTGTCTCGGGGCCTATGGCTGGGAGTGACCGGCTGGCTCCTGAAAAGCTACGATAGGCAGGATGGTGACCAGACCCATGGTGGCAGCCGTGCCAAGTTGGGCTGGTTTGATAGTACCAAGTGGCTCCTGGAATCTGCCATCAAATGTTGGCCGACGAGTTTTGTTTTCCAGGGAAAAGCGCCGTTGTTTTGTTTGGGGGCATGTGGCTGGGAGTGGCCGGCTGGCTCCTTAGAATCTACGTTACGCAGGATGGTTCCCAGAGCCAAGGTGGCACCAGTGCCAATTCGGGCTGGTTTGATAGTACCAAGTGTCTCCTGCAATCTGCCATCCAGACGCGGGGCAGCTTACTTATTTTTGCCAGGGAAACAGGCCGAGATTTGTGTCTGGGGGTCCATGGCTGGTAGTGACCGGCTGGCTCCTGAAAAGCAACGATAGGCAGGATGGTGACCAGACCCATGGTGGCACCAGTGCCAAGTTGGGCTGGTTTGATAGTACCAAGTGGCTCCTGCAATCTGCCATCAAAAAGTTGGCAGGCGAGTTTTGTTTTCCAGGGAAAAGCGCCGTTGTTTGTGTTTGGGGGCCTGTGGCTGGGAGTGGCCGGCTGGCTAATTAGAATCCACGATACGCAGCATGGTTCCCAGACCAGAGGTGGCACCAGTGCCATGTCGGGCTGGTTTGATAGTACCAAGTGGCTCCTGCAATCTGCCATCCAGAAGCGGGGCAGCTTACTTTTGTTTGCCAGGGAAACGGGCCGAGGTTTGTGTCTCGGGGCCTATGGCTGGGAGTGACCGGCTGGCTCCTGAAAAGCTACGATAGGCAGGATGGTGACCAGACCCATGGTGGCACCAGTGCCAAGTTGGGCTGGTTTTATAGTACCAAGTGGGTCCTGCAATCAGCCATCAAAATGTTGGCAGGCGAGTTTTTTTTTCCAGGGAAAAGCGCCGTTGTTTGTGTTTGGGGGCCTGTGGCTGGGAGTGGCCGGCTGGCTCCTTTGAACCTACGATACGCAGGATGGTTCCCAGACCAGAGGTGGCACCAGTGCCATGTCGGGCTGCTTTGATAGTACCAAGTGGCTCCTGCAATCTGCCATCCAGAAGCGGGGCAGCTTACTTTTGGTTGCCAGGGAAACGGGCCGAGGTTTGTGTCTCGGGGCCTATGGCTGGGAGTGACCGGCTGGCTCCTGAAAAGCTACGATAGGCAGGATGGTGACCAGACCCATGGTGGCACCAGTGCCAAGTTGGGCTGGTTTGATAGTGCCAAGTGTCTCCTGCAATCTGCCATCAAAGAGTTGGCAGGCGAGTTTTGTTTTCCAGGGAAAAGCGCCATTGTTTGTGTTTGGGGGCCTGTGGCTGGGAGTGGCCGGCTGGCTAATTAGAATCCACGATACGCAGCATGGTTCCCAGACCAGAGGTGGCACCAGTGCCATGTCGGGCTGGTTTGATAGTACCAAGTGGCTCCTGCAATCTGCCATCCAGAAGCGGGGCAGCTTACTTTTGTTTGCCAGGGAAACGGGCCGAGGTTTGTGTCTCGGGGCCTATGGCTGGGAGTGACCGGCTGGCTCCTGAAAAGCTACGATAGGCAGGATGGTGACCAGACCCATGGTGGCACCAGTGCCAAGTTGGGCTGGTTTGATAGTACCAAGTGGCTCCTGCAATCAGCCATCAAAATGTTGGCAGGCGAGTTTTTTTTTCCAGGGAAAAGCGCCGTTGTTTTTGTTTGGGGGCCTGTGGCTGGGAGTGGCCGGCTGGCTAATTAGAATCCACGATACGCAGCATGGTTCCCAGACCCAAGGTGGCACCAGTGCCAAGTCGGGCTGGTTTGATAGTACCAAGTGGCTCCTGCAATCTGCCATCCAGAAGCGGGGCAGCTTACTTTTGTTTGCCAGGGAAACGGGCCGAGGTTTGTGTCTCGGGGCCTATGGCTGGGAGTGACCTGCTGGCTCCTGAAAAGCTACGATAGGCAGGATGGTGACCAGACCCATGGTGGCACCAGTGCCAAGTTGGGCTGGTTTTATAGTACCAAGTGGGTCCTGCAATCAGCCATCAAAATGTTGGCAGGCGAGTTTTTTTTTCCAGGGAAAAGCGCCGTTGTTTGTGTTTGGGGGCCTGTGGCTGGGAGTGGCCGGCTGGCTAATTAGAATCCACGATACGCAGGATGGTTCCCAGACCCAAGGTGGCACCAGTGCCAAGTCGGGCTGGTTTGATAGTACCAAGTGCGTCCTGCAATCTGCCATCCAGAAGCGGGGATGCTTACTTTTGTTTGCCAGGGAAACGGGCCGAGGTTTGTGTCTCTGGGCCTATGGCTGGGAGTGACCGGCTGGCTCCTGAAAAGCTACGATATGCAGGATGGTGACCAGACCCATGGTGGCAGCCGTGCCAAGTTGGGCTGGTTTGATAGTACCAAGTGGCTCCTGGAATCTGCCATCAAATGTTGGCAGACGAGTTTTGTTTTCCAGGGAAAAGCGCCGTTGTTTTGTTTGGGGGCATGTGGCTGGGATTGGCCGGCTGGCTCCTTAGAATCTACGTTACGCAGGATGGTTCCCAGAGCCAACGTGGCACCAGTGCCAATTCGGGCAGGTTTGATAGTACCAAGTGTCTCCTGCAATCTGCCATCCAGAAGCGGGGCAGCTTACGTATTTTTGCCAGGGAAACGGGCCGAGATTTGTGTCTGGGGGTCCATGGCTGGGAGTGACCGGCTGGCTCCTGAAAAGGTACGATAGGCAGGATGGTGACCAGACCCATGGTGGCACCAGTGCCAAGTTGGGCTGATTTGATAATACCAAGTGGCTCCTGCAATCTGCCATCAAAAAGTTGGCAGGGGAGTTTTGTTTTCCAGGGAAAAGCGCCGTTGTTTGTGTTTGGGGGCCTGTGGCTGGGAGTGGCCGGCTGGCTCCTTAGAATCCACGATACGCAGGATGGTTCCCAGACCTGAGGTGGCACCAGTGCCAAGTCGGGCTAGTTTGATGGTGCAAAGTGGCTCCTGCAATCTGCCATCTAGAAGCGGGGCAGCTTACTTATTTTTGCCAGGGAAACAGGCCGAGGTTTTTGTCTGGGGGCCTATGGCTGGGAGTGACCGGCTCGCTCCTGAAAAGCTATGATAGGCAGGATGGTTACCAGACCCATGGTGGCACCAGTGCCAAGCTGGGCTGATTTGATAGTACCAAGTGGCTCCTGCAATCTGCCATCAAAAAGTTGGCAGGCGAGTTTTGTTTTCCAGGGAAAAGCGCCGTTGGTTTTGTTTGGGGGCCTGTGGCTGGGAGTGGCCGGCTGGCTAATTAGAATCCACGATACGCAGGATGGTTCCCAGACCCAAGGTGGCACCAGTACCAAGTTGGGCTGGGGTGATAGTACCAAGTGCGTCCTGCAATCTGCCATCCAGAAGGGGGGATGCTTACTTTTGTTTGCCAGGGAAACGGGCCGAGGTTTGTGTCTCGGGGCCTATGGCTGGGAGTGACCGGCTCGCTCCTGAAAAGCTACGATAGGCAGGATGGTGACCAGACCCATGGTGGCAGCAGTGCCAAGTTGGGCTGGTTTGATAGTACCAAGTGGCTCCTGCAATCTGCCATCAAAAACTTGGCAGGCGAGTTTTGCTTTCCAGGGAAAAGCGCCGTTGTTTGTGTTTGGGGGCCTGTGGCTGGGAGTGGCCGGCTGGCTCCTTTGAACCTACGATACACAGGATGGTTCCCAGACGCAAGGTGGCACCAGTGCCAATTCGGGCAGGTTTGATAGTACCAAGTGTCTCCTGCAATCTGCCATCCAGAAGCGGGGCAGCTTACTTATTTTTGCCAGGGAAACGGGCCGAGGTTTGTGTCTGGGGGTCCATGACTGGGAGTGACCGGCTGGCTCCTGAAAAGCAACGATAGGCAGGATGGTGACCAGACCCATGGTGGCACCAGTGCCAAGTTGGGCTGGTTTGATAGTACCAAGTGTCTCCTGCAATCTGCCATCAAAACGTTGGCAGGCGAGTTTTGTTTTCCAGGGAAAAGCGCAGTTGTTTGTGTTTGGAGGCCTGTGGCTGGGAGTGGCCGGCTGGCTAATTAGAATCCACGATACGCACGATGGTTCCCAGTCCAGAGGTGGCACCAGTGCCATGTCGGGCTGGCTTGATAGTACCAAGTGGCTCCTGCAATCTGCCATCCAGAAACGGGGCAGCTTACTTTTGTTTGCCAGGGAAACGGGCCGAGGTTACTGTTTGGGGTCCTGTGGCTGGGATTGAGCGGCTGGCTCCTGAAATGCTACGATAGGCAGGATGGTGACCAGACCCATGGTGGCAGCCGTGCCAAGTTGGGCTGGTTTGATAGTACCAAGTGGCTCCTGCAATCTGCCATCAAAAAGTTGGCAGGCGAGTTTTGTTTTCCAGGGAAAAGCGCCGTTGTTTGTGTTTGGGGGCCTGTGGCTGGGAGTGGCCGGCTGGCTAATTAGAATCCACGATACGCAGGATGGTTCCCAGACCAGAGGTGGCACCAGTTCCAAGTCGGGCTAGTTTGATGGTGCAAAGTGGCTCCTGCAATCTGCCATCCAGAAGTGGGGTAGCTTACTTTTGTTTGCCAGGGAAACGGGCCGAGGTTTGTGTCTGGGGGCCTATGGCTGGGTGTGACCGGCTGGCTCCAGAAAAACTACGATAGGCAGGATGGTTCCCAGACCCAAGGTGGCACCAGTGCCAAGTTGGGCTGGTTTGATAGTACCAAGTGGCTCCTGCAATCTGCCATCAAAAAGTTGGCAGGCGAGTTTTGTTTTCCAGGGAAAAGCGCCATTGTTTTGTTTGGGGGCCAGTGGCTGGGAGTGGCCGGCTGGCTCCTTAGAATCCACGATACGCAGCATGACTCCCAGGCCCAAGGTGGAACCAGTGCCAAGTTGGGCTGGGGTGATAGTACCAAGTGCGTCTCGCAATCTGCCATCCAGAAGCGGGGATGCTTACTTTTGTTTGCCAGGGAAACGGGCCGAGGTTTGTGTCTGGGGGCCTATGGCTGGGAGTGACCGGCTGGCTCCTGAAAAGCTACGATAGGCAGGATGGTGACGAGACCCATGGTGGCAGCCGTGCCAAGTTGGGCTGGTTTGATAGTACCAAGTGGCTCCTGCAATCTGCCATCAAAAAGTTGGCAGGCGAGTTTTGTTTTCCAGGGAAAAGCGCCGTTGTTTGTGTTTGGGGGCCTGTGGCTGGGAGTGGCCGACTGGCTCCTTTGAACCTACGATACGCAGGATGGTTCCCAGACCAGAGGTGGCACCAGTGCCATGTCGGGCTGGTTTGATAGCAACAAGTTGCTCCTGCAATCTGCCATCCAGATGCGGGGCAGCTTACTTTTGTTTGCCAGGGAAACGGGCCGAGGTTTGTGTCTCGGGGCCTATGGCTCGGAGTGACTGGCTGGCTCCTGAAAAGCTACGATAGGCAGGATGGTGACCAGACCCATGGTGGCAGCAGTGCCAAGTTGGGCTGGTTTGATAGTGCCAAGTGTCTCCTGCAATCTGCCATCAAAACGTTGGCAGGCGAGTTTTGTTTTCCCGGGAAAAGCGCCGTTGTTTGTGTTTGGGGGCCTGTGGCTGGGAGTGGCCGGCTGGCTAATTAGAATCCACGATACGCAGGATGGTTCCCAGACCAGAGGTGGCACCAGTGCCATGTCGGGCTGGTTTGATAGTACCAAGTGGCTCCTGCAATCTGCCATCCAGAAACGGGGCAGCTTACTTTTGTTTGCCAGGGAAACGGGCCGAGGTTTGTGTCTCGGGGCCTATGGCTGGGAGTGACCGGCTGGCTCCTGAAAAGCTACGATAGGCAGGATGGTGACCAGACCCATGGTGGCACCAGTGCCAAGTTGGGCTGGTTTGATAGTACCAAGTGGCTCCTGCAATCAGCCATCAAAATGTTGGCAGGCGATTTTTTTTTTCCAGGGAAAAGCGCCGTTGTTTGTGTTTGGGGGCCTGTGGCTGGGAGTGGCCGGCTGGCTAATTAGAATCCACGTTACGCAGGATGGTTCCCAGACCCAAGGTGGCACCAGTGCCAAGTCAGGCTGGTTTGATAGTACCAAGTGGCTCCTGCAATGTGCCATCCAGAAGCGGGGATGCTTACTTTTGTTTGCCAGGGAAACGGGCCGAGGTTTGTGTCTGGGGGCCTATGGCTGGTAGTGACCGGCTGGCTCCTGAAAAGCTACGATAGGCAGGATGGTGACCAGACCCATGGTGGCAGCCGTGCCAAGTTGGGCTTGTTTGATAGTACCAAGTGGCTCCTGGAATCTGCCATCAAATGTTGGCAGGCGAGTTTTGTTTTCCAGGGAAAAGCGCCGTTGTTTGTGTTTGGGGGCATGTGGCTGGGAGTGGCCGGCTGGCTCCTTAGAATCCACGATACGCAGCATGGTTCCCAGACCAGAGGTGGCACCAGTGCCATGTCGGGCTGGTTTGATAGTACCAAGTGGCTCCTGCAATATGCCATCCAGAAACGGGGCAGCTTACTTTTGTTTGGCAGGGAAACGGGCCGAGGTTAGTGTTTGGGGTCCTGTGGCTGGGATTGAGCGGCTGGCTCCTGAAAAGCTACGATAGGCAGGATGGTTCCCAGACCCAAGTTGGCACCAGTGCCAAGTTGGGCTGGTTTGATAGTACCAAGTGGCTCCTGCAATCTGCCATCAAAAAGTTGGCAGGCGAGTTTTGTTTTCCAGGGAAAAGCGCCATTGATTGTGTTTGGGGGCCAGTGGCTGGAAGTGGCCGGCTGGCTCCTTAGAATCCACGATACGCAGCATGGTTCCCAGACCCAAGGTGGAACCAGTGCCAAGTTGGGCTGGGGTGATATTACCAAGTGCGTCTTGCAATCTGCCATCCAGAAGCGGGGATGCTTACTTTTGTTTGCCTGGGAAACGGGCCGAGGTTTGTGTCTCGGGGCCTATGGCTGGGAGTGACCGGCTGGCTCCTGAAAAGCTACGATAGGCAGGATGGTGACGAGACCCATGGTGGCAGCAGTGCCAAGTTGGGCTGGTTTGATAGTACCAAGTGGCTCCTGCAATCTGCCATCAAAATGTTGGCAGGCGAGTTTTGTTTTCCAGGGAAAAGCGCCGTTGTTTGTGTTTGGAGGCCTGTGGCTGGGAGTGGCCGGCTGGCTCCTTTGAACCTACGATACGCAGGATGGTTCCCAGACCAGAGGTGGCACCAGTGCCATGTCGGGCTGGTTTGATAGTACCAAGTGGCTCCTGCAATCTGCCATCCAGAAGCGGGGTAGCTTACTTTTGTTTGCCAGGGAAACGGGCCGAGGTTTGTGTCTCGGGGCCTATGGCTGGGAGTGAGTGGCTCCTGAAAAGCTACGATAGGCAGGATGGTGACCAGACCCATGGTGGCAGCAGTGCCAAGTTGGGCTGGTTTGATAGTGCCAAGTGTCTCCTGCAATCTGCCATCAAAGAGTTGGCAGGCGATTTTTGTTTTCCAGGGAAAAGCGCCATTGTTTGTGTTTGGGGGCCTGTGGCTGGGAGTGGCCGGCTGGCTAATTAGAATCCACGATACACAGCATGGTTCCCAGACCAGAGGTGGCACCAGTGCCATGTCGGGCTGGTTTGATAGTACCAAGTGGCTCCTGCAATCTGCCATCAAATGTTGGCAGACGAGTTTTGTTTTCCAGGGAAAAGCGCCGTTGTTTGTGTTTGGGGGCATGTGGCTGGGAGTGGCCGGCTGGCTCCTTAGCATCTAGGTTACGCAGGATGGTTCCCAGAGCCAAGGTGGCACCAGTGCCAATTCGGGCTGGTTTGATAGTACCAAGTGTCTCCTGCAATCTGCCATCCAGAAGCGGGGCAGCTTACTTATTTTTGCCAGGGAAACGGGCAGAGATTTGTGTCTGGGTGTCCATGGCTGGGAGTGACCGGCTGGCTCCTGAAAAGCAACGATAGGCAAGATGGTGACCAGACCCATGGTGGCACCAGTGCCAAGTTGGGCTGGTTTGATAGTACCAAGTGGCTCCTGCAATCTGCCATCAAAAAGTTGGCAGGCGAGTTTTGTTTTCCAGGGAAAAGCGCCGTTGGTTTTGTTTGGGGGCCTGTGGCTGGGAGTGGCCGGCTGGCTAATTAGAATCCACGATACGCAGGATGGTTCCCAGACGCAAGGTGGCACCAGTGCCAAGTTGGGCTGGGGTGATAGTACAAAGTGCGTCCTGCAATCTGCCATCCAGAAGCGGGGATGCTTACTTTTGTTTGCCAGGGAAACGGGCCGAGGTTTGTGTCTCGGGGCCTATGGCTGGGAGTGAGTGGCTCCTGAAAAGCTACGATAGGCAGGATGGTGACCAGACCCATGGTGGCAGCAGTGCCAAGTTGGGCTGGTTTGATAGTGCCAAGTGTCTCCTGCAATCTGCCATCAAAGAGTTTGCAGGCGAGTTTTGTTTTCCAGGGAAAAGCGCCGTTGTTTGTGTTTGGTGGCCTGTGGCTGGGAGTGGCCGGCTGGCTAATTAGAATCCACGATACGCAGCATGGTTCCCAGACCAGAGGTGGCAGCAGTGCCATGTCGGGCTGGTTTGATAGTACCAAGTGGCTCCTGCAATCTGCCATCCAGAAGCGGGGCAGCTTACTTTTTTTTGCCAGGGAAACGGGCCGAGGTTTGTGTCTCGGGGCCTATGACTGGGAGTGACTGGCTGGCTCCTGAAAAGCTGCGATAGGCAGGATGGTGACCAGACCCATGGTGGCACCAGTTCCAAGTTGGGCTGGTTTGATAGTACCAAGTGGCTCCTGCAATCTGCTCACAAAATGTTGGCAGGCGAGTTTTGTTTTCCAGGGAAAAGCGCCGTTGTTTGTGTTTGGGGGCCTGTGGGTGGGAGTGGCCGGCTGGCTCCTTAGAATCCACGATACGCAGGATGGTTCCCAGACCAGAGGTGGCACCAGTGCCAAGTCAGGCTAGTTTGATGGTGCAAAGTGTCTCCTGCAATCTGCCATCCAGAAGTGGGGTAGCTTACTTTTGTTTGCCAGGGAAACGGGCCGAGGTTTTATACTGGGGGCCTATGGCTGGGTGTGACCGGCTGGCTCCTGAAAAGCTACGATAGGCAGGATGGTTCCCAGACTGAAGGTGGCACCAGTGCCAAGTTGGGCTGGTTTGATAGTACCAAGTGGCTCCTGCAATCTGCCATCAAAATGTTGGCAGGCGAGTTTTGTTTTCCAGGGAAAAGCGCCATTGTTTGTGTTTGGGGGCCTGTGGCTGGAAGTGGCCGGCTGGCTCCTTAGAATCCACGATACGCAGCATGGTTCCCAGACCCGAGGTGGCACCAGTGCCATGTCGGGCTGGTTTGATAGTACCAAGTGGCTCCTGCAATCTGCCATCCAGAAGCGGGGCAGCTTACTTTTGTTTGCCAGGGAAACGGGCCGAGGTTTGTGTTTGGGGGCCTAAGGCTGGGATTGAGCGGCTGGCTCCTGAAATGCTACAATTGGCAGGATGGTGACCAGACCCATGGTGGCACCAGTGCCAAGTTGGGCTGGTTTGATAGTACCAAGTGGCTCCTGCAATCTGCCATCAAAAAGTTGGCAGGCGAGTTTTGTTTTCCAGGGAAAAGCGCCGTTGTTTGTGTTTGAGGGCTTGTGGCTGGGAGTGGCCGGCTGGCTAATTAGAATCCACGATACGCAGGATGGTTCCCAGACGCAAGGTGGCAGCAGTGCCAAGTTGGGCTGGGGTGATAGTACCAAGTGCGTCCTGCAATCTGCCATCCAGAAGCGGGGATGCTTACTTTTGTTTGCCAGGGAAACGTGCCGAGGTTTGTGTCTCGGGGCCTATGGCTGGGAGTGACCGGCTGGCTCCTGAAAAGCTACGATAGGCAGGATGGTGACCAGACCCATGGTGGCAGCAGTGCCAAGTTGGGCTGGTTTGATAGTAGCAAGTGTCTCCTGCAATCTGCCATCAAAACTTGGTAGGCGAGTTTTGTTTTCCAGGGAAAAGCGCCGTTGTTTTTGTTTGGGGGCCTGTGGCTGGGAGTGGCCGGCTGGCTCCTTTGAACCTACGATACGCAGGATGATTCCCAGACCTGAGGTGGCACCAGTGCCATGTCGGGCTGGTTTGATAGTACCAAGTGGCTCCTGCAATCTGCCATCCAGATGCGGGGCAGCTTACTTTTTTGCCGGGGAAACGGGCCGAGGTTTGTGTCTCGGGGCCTATGACTGGGAGGGACTGGCTGGCTCCTGAAAAGCTACGATAGGCAGGATGGTGACCAGACCCATGGTGGCAGCAGTGCCAAGTTGGGCTGGTTTGATAGTACCAAGTGGCTCCTGCAATCTGCTCACAAAAAGTTGGCAGGCGAGTTTTGTTTTCCAGGGAAAAGCGCCGTTGTTTGTGTTTGGGGGCCTGTGGCTGGGAGTGGCCGGCTGGCTAATTAGAATCCACGATACGCAGGATGGTTCCCAGACCCAAGGTGGCACCAGTGCCAAGTTGGGCTGGTTTGATAGTACTAAGTGGCTCCTGCAATCAGCCATCAAAAAGTTGGCAGGCGAGTTTTTTTTTCCAGGGAAAAGCGCCGTTGTTTGTGTTTGGGGGCCTGTGGCTGGGAGTGGCCGGTTGGATCCCTAGAATCCACGATACGCAGGATGGTTCCCAGACCTGAGGTGGCACCAGTGCCAAGTCGGGCTAGTTTGATGGTGCAAAGTGGCTCCTGCAATCTTCCATCCAGAAGCGGGGTAGCTTACTTTTGTTTGCCAGGGAAACGGGCCGAGGTTTTTGTCTGGGGGCCTATGGCTGGGAGTGACCGGCTGGCTCCTGAAAAGCTACGATAGGCAGGATGGTGACCAGACCCATGGTGGCAGCCGTGCCAAGCTGGGCTGATTTGATAGTACCAAGTGGCTCCTGCAATCTGCCATCAAAAAGTTGGCAGGCGAGTTTTGTTTTCCAGGGAAAAGCGCCGTTGTTTGTGTTTGGGGGCCTGTGGCTGGGAGTGGCCGGCTGGCTAATTAGAATCCACGATACGCAGGATGGTTCCCAGACCCAAGGTGGCACCAGTGCCAAGTTGGGCTGGGGTGATAGTACCAAGTGCGTCCTGCAATCTGCCATCCAGAAGCGGGGATGCTTACTTTTGTTTGCCAGGGAAACGGGCCGAGGTTTGTGTCTCGGGGCCTATGGCTGGGAGTGACCGGCTGGCTCCTGAAAAGCTACGATAGGCAGGATGGTGACCAGACCCATGGTGGCAGCAGTGCCATGTTGGGCTGGTTTGATAGTACCAAGTGTCTCCTGCAAACTGCCATCAAAAAGTTGGCAGGCGAGTTTTGTTTTCCAGGGAAAAGCGCCGTTGTTTTTGTTTGGGGGCCTGTGGCTGGGAGTGGCCGGCTGGCTCCTTTGAACCTACGATACGCAGGATGATTCCCAGACCAGAGGTGGCACCAGTACCAAGTCGGGCTGGTTTGATAGTCCCAAGTAGCTCCTGCAATCTGCCATCCAGAAGCGGGGCAGCTTAGTTTTGTTTGCCAGGGAAACGGGCCGAGGTTTGTGTCTGGGGGCCTATGGCTGGGAGTGACCGGCTGGCTCCTGAAAAGCTACGATAGGCAGGATGGTGACCAGACCCATGGTGGCAGCCGTGCCAAGTTGGGCTGGTTTGATAGTACCAAGTGGCTTCTGGAATCTGCCTTTAAAATTTGGCAGGCGAGTTTTGTTTTCCAGGGAAAAGTGACGTTGTTTGTGTTTGGGGGCCTGTGGCTGGGAGTGGCCGGCTGGCTAATTAGAATCTACGTTACGCAGGATGGTTCCCAGACCCAAGGTGGCACCAGTGCCAATTCGGGCTGGTTTGATAGTACCAAGTGTCTCCTGCAATCTGCCATCCAGAAGCGGGGCAGCTTACTTATTTTTGCCAGGGAAACGGGCCGAGGTTTGTGTCTGGGTGTCCATGGTTTGGAGTGACCCGTTGGCTCCTGAAAAGCAACGATAGGCAGGATGGTGACCAGACCCATGGTGGCACCAGTGCCAAGTTAGGCTGGTTTGATAGTACCAAGTGGCTCCTTCAATCTGCCATCCAAATGTTGGCAGGCGAGTTTTGTTTTCCAGGGAAAAGCGCCGTTGTTTGTGTTTGGGGGCCTGTGGCTGGGAGTGGCCGGCTGGCTAATTAGAATCCACGATACGCAGGATGATTCCCAGACCAGAGGTGGCACCAGTGCCAAGTCGGGCTAGTTTGATGGTGCAAAGTGGCTCCTGCAATCTGCCATCCAGAAGCGGGGCAGCTTACTTTTGTTTGCCAGGGAAACGGGCCGAGGTTTGTGTCTGGGGGCCTAAGGCTTGGAGTGACCGGCTGGCTCCTGAAAAGCTACGATAGGCAGGATGGTGACCAGACCCATGGTGGCACCAGTGCCAAGTTGGGCTGATTTGGTAATACCAAGTGGCTCCTGCAATCTGCCATCAAAATGTTGGCAGGCGAGTTTTGTTTTCCAGGGAAAAGCGCCGTTGTTTGTGTTTGGGGGCCTGTGGCTGGGAGTGGCCGGCTGGCTAATTAGAATCCACGATACGCAGGATGGTTCCCAGACCTGAGGTGGCACCAGTGCCAAGTCGGGCTAGTTTGATGGTGCAAAGTGGCTCCTGAAATCTGCAATCAAGAAGCGGCGTAGCTTACTTTTCTTTGCCAGGGAAAGGGGCCGAGGTTTTTGTCTGGGGGCCTATGGCTGGGAGTGACCGGCTGGCTCCTGAAAAGCAACGATAGGCAGGATGGTGACCAGACCCATGGTGGCACCAGTGCCAAGCTGGGCTGATTTGATAGTACCAAGTGTCTCCTGCAATCTGCCATCAAAAAGTTGGCAGGGGAGTTTTGTTTTCCAGGGAAAAGCGCCGTTGTTTTTGTTTGGGGGCCTGTGGCTGGGAGTGGCCGGCTGGCTAATTAGAATCCACGATACGCAGGATGGTGACCAGACGCAAGGTGGCACCAGTGCCAAGTTGGGCTGGGATGATAGTACCAAGTGCGTCCTGCAATCTGCCATCCAGAAGCGGGGATGCTTACTTTTGTTTGCCAGGGAAACGGGCCGAGGTTTGTGTCTGGGGGCCTATGGCTGGGAGTGACTGGCTGGCTCCTGAAAAGCTACGATAGGCAGGATCGTGACCAGACCCATGGTGGCAGCAGTGCCAAGTTGGGCTGGTTTGATAGTACCAAGTGGCTCCTGCAATCTGCCATCAAAAAGTTGCCAGGCGAGTTTTGATTTCCAGGGAAAAGCGCCGTTGTTTGTGTTTGGGGGCCTGTGGCTTGGAGTGGCCGGCTGGCTCCTTTGATCCTACGATACGCAGGATGATTCCCAGACCAGAGGTGGCACCAGTGCCATGTCGGGCTGGTTTGATAGTACCAAGTGGCTCCTGCAATCTGCCATCCAGAAGCGGGGCATCTTACTTTTTTTTGCCAGGGAAACGGGCCGAGGTTTGTGTCTCGGGGCCTATGACTGGGAGTGACTGGCTGGCTCCTGAAAAGCTGCGATAGGCAGGATGGTGACCAGACCCATGGTGGCACCAGTTCCAAGTTGGGCTGGTTTGATAGTACCAAGTGGCTCCTGCAATCTGCCATCAAATAGTTGGCAGGCGAGTTTTGTTTTCCAGGGAAAAGCGCCGTTGTTGGTGTTTGGGGGCCTGTGGGTGGGAGTGGCCGGCTGGCTAATTAGAATCCACGATACGCAGGATGGTTCCCAGAGCCAAGGTAGCACCAGTGCCAAGTTGGGCTGGTTTGATAGTACCAAGTGTCTCCTGCAATCTGCCATCAAAAAGTTGGCAGGGGAGTTTTGTTTTCCAGGGAAAAGCGCCGTTGTTTGTGTTTGGGGGCCTGTGGCTGGGAGTGGCCGGCTGGCTAATTAGAATCCACGATACGCAGGATGGTGACCAGACGCAAGGTGGCACCAGTGCCAAGTTGGGCTGGGATGATAGTACCAAGTGCGTCCTGCAATCTGCCATCCAGAAGCGGGGATGCTTACTTTTGTTTGCCAGGGAAACGGGCCGAGGTTTGTGTCTGGGGGCCTATGGCTGGGAGTGACTGGCTGGCTCCTGAAAAGCTACGATAGGCAGGATCGTGACCAGACCCATGGTGGCAGCAGTGCCAAGTTGGGCTGGTTTGATAGTACCAAGTGGCTCCTGCAATCTGCCATCAAAAAGTTGGCAGGCGAGTTTTGTTTTCCAGGGAAAAGCGCCGTTGTTTGTGTTTGGGGGCCTGTGGCTGGGAGTGGCCGGCTGGCTCCTTTGATCCTACGATACGCAGGATGATTCCCAGACCAGAGGTGGCACCAGTGCCATGTCGGGCTGGTTTGATAGTACCAAGTGGCTCCTGCAATCTGCCATCCAGAAGCGGGGCAGCTTACTTTTTTTTGCCAGGGAAACGGGCCGAGGTTTGTGTCTCGGGGCCTATGACTGGGAGTGACTGGCTGGCTCCTGAAAAGCTGCGATAGGCAGGATGGTGACCAGACCCATGGTGGCACCAGTGCCAAGTTGGGCTGGTTTGATAGTACCAAGTGGCTCCTGCAATCTGCCATCAAAAAGTTGGCAGGCGAGTTTTGTTTTCCAGGGAAAAGCGCCGTTGTTTGTGTTTGGGGGCCTGTGGGTGGGAGTGGCCGGCTGGCTAATTAGAATCCACGATACGCAGGATGGTTCCCAGACCCAAGGTAGCACCAGTGCCAAGTTGGGCTGGTTTGATAGTACCAAGTGGCTCCTGCAATCAGCCATCAAAATGTTGGCAGGCGAGTTTTTTTTTCCAGGGAAAAGCGCCGTTGTTTGTGTTTGGGGGCCTGTGGCTGGGAGTGGCCGGCTGGCTAATTAGAATCCACGATACGCAGGATGGTTCCCAGACCAGAGATGGTACCAGTGCCAAGTTGGGCTGGTTTGATAGTACCAAGTGCGTCCTGCAATCTGCCATCCAGAAGCGGGGATGCTTACTTTTGTTTGCCAGGGAAACGGGCCGAGGTTTGTGTCTGGGGGCCTATGGCTGGGAGTGACCGGCTGGCTCCTGAAAAGCTACGATAGGCAGGATGGTGACCAGACCCATGGTGGCAGCCGTGCCAAGTTGGGCTGGTTTGATAGTACCAAGTGGCTCCTGGAATCTGCCTTTAAAATTTGGCAGGCGAGTTTTGTTTTCCCGGGAAAAGCGCCGTTGTTTGTGTTTGGGGGCCTGTGGCTGGGAGTGGCCGGCTGGCTCCTTAGAATCCACGATACGCAGGATGGTTCCCAGAGCCAAGGTGGCACCAGTGCCAATTCGGGCTGGTTTGATAGTACCAAGTGTCTCCTGCAATCTGCCATCCAGAAGTGGGGTAGCTTACTATTGTTTGCCAGGGAAACGGGCCGAGGTTTTATACTGGGGGCCTATGGCTGGGTGTGACCGGCTGGCTCCTGAAAAGCTACGATAGGCAGGATGGTTCCCAGACCCAAGGTGGCACCAGTGCCAAGTTGGGCTGGTTTGATAGTACCAAGTGTCTCCTGCAATCTGCCATCAAAAAGTTGGCAGGCGAGTTTTGTTTTCCAGGGAAAAGCGCCATTGTTTGTGTTTGGGGGCCTGTGGCTGGGAGTGGCCGGCTGGCTCCTTAGAATCCACGATACGCAGCATGGTTCCCAGACCCAAGGTGGAACCTGTGCCAAGTTGGGCTGGGGTGATAGTACCAAGTGCGTCTTGCAATCTGCCATCCAGAAGCGGGAATGCTTACTTTTGTTTCCCAGGGAAACGGGCCGAGGTTTTGTATCGGGGCCTATGGCTGGGAGTGACCGGCTGGCTCCTGAAAAGCTACGATAGGCAGGATGGTGACGAGACCCATGGTGGCAGCAGTGCCAAGTTGGGCTGGTTTGATAGTACCAAGTGGCTCCTGCAATCTGCCATCAAAATGTTGGCAGGCGAGTTTTGTTTTCCAGGGAAAAGCGCCGTTGTTTGTGTTTGGGGGCCTGTGGCTGGGAGTGGCCGGCTGGCTCCTTTGAACCTATGATACGCAGGATGGTTCCCAGACCAGAGGTGGCACCAGTGCCATGTCGGGCTGGTTTGACAGTACCAAGTGGCTCCTGCAATCTGCCATCCAGAAGCGGGGCAGCTTACTTTTGTTTACCAGGGAAACGGGCCGAGGTTTGTGTCTGGGGGCTTATGGCTGGGAGTGACCGGCTGGCTCCTGAAAAGCTACGATAGGCAGGATGGTGACCAGACCCATGGTGGCAGCAGTGCCAAGTTGGGCTGGTGTGATAGTGCCAAGTGTCTCCTGCAATCTGCCATCAAAAAGTTGGCAGGCGAGTTTTGTTTTCCAGGGAAAAGCGCCATTGTTTTTGTTTGGGGGCCTGTGGCTGGGAGTGGCCGGCTGGCTAATTAGAATCCACGATACGCAGCATGGTTCCCAGACCAGAGGTGGCACCAGTGCCATGTCGGGCTGGTTTGATAGTACCAAGTGGCTCCTGCAATCTGCCATCCAGAAGCGGGGCAGCTTACTTTTGTTTGCCAGGGAAACGGGCCGAGGTTTGTGTCTCGGGGCCTATGGCTGGGAGTGACCGGCTCGCTCCTGAAAAGCTACGATAGGCAGGATGGTGACCAGACCCATGGTGGCACCAGTGCCAAGTTGGGCTGGTTTGATAGTACCAAGTGGCTCCTGCAGTCAGCCATCAAAAATTTGGCAGGCGAGTTTTTTTTTCCAGGGAAAAGCGCCGTTGTTTGTGTTTGGGGGCCTGTGGCTGGGAGTGGCCGGCTGGCTAATTAGAATCCACGATACGCAGGATGGTTCCCAGACCCATGGTGGCACCAGTGTCAAGTTGGGCTGGTTTGATAGTACCAAGTGCGTCCTGCAATATGCCATCCAGAAGCGGGGATGCTTACTTTTGTTTGCCAGGGAAACGGGCCGAGGTTTGTGTCTCGGGGCCTATGTCTGGGAGTGACCGGCTGGCTCCTGAAAAGCTACGATAGGCAGGATGGTGACCAGACCCATGGTGGCAGCCGTGCCAAGTTGGGCTGGTTTGATAGTACCAAGTGTCTCCAGCAATCTGCCATCCAGAAGCGGGGCAGCTTCCTCATGTTTGCCAGGGAAACGGGCCCAGATTTTTGTCTGGGCGTCCATGGGTGGGAGTGACCGGCTGGCTCCTGAAAAGCAACGATAGGCAGGATGGTGACCAGACCCATGGTGGCACCAGTGCCAAGTTGGGCTGGTTTGATAGTACCAAGTGGCTCCTGCAATCTGCCATCAAAAAGTTGGCAGGCGAGTTTTGTTTTCCAGGGAAAAGCGCCGTTGTTTTTGTTTGGGGGCCTGTGGCTGGGAGTGGCCGGCTGGCTAATTAGAATCCACGATACGCAGGACGGTTCCCAGACGCAAGGTGGCAGCAGTGCCAAGTCGGGCTGGGGTGATAGTACCAAGTGCGTCCTGCAATCTGCCATCCAGAAGCGGGGATGCTTACGTTTGTTTGCCAGGGAAACGGGCCGAGGTTTGTGTCTGGGGGCCTATGGCTGGGAGTGACCGGCTGGCTCCTGAAAAGCTACGATAGGCAGGATGGTGACCAGACCCATGGTGGCAGCAGTGCCAAGTTGGGCTGGTTTGATAGTACCAAGTGTCTCCTGCAATCTGCCATCAAAAAGTTGGCAGGCGAGTTTTGTTTTCCAGGGAAAAGCGCCGTTGTTTGTGTTTGGGGGCCTGTGGCTGGGAGTGGCCGGCTGGCTAATTAGAATCCACGATACGCAGGATGGTTCCCAGACGCAAGGTGGCAGCAGTGCCAAGTTGGGCTGGGGTGATGGTACCAAGTGGCTCCTGCAATCTGCCATCAAAGAGTTTGCAGGCGAGTTTTGTTTTCCAGGGAAAAGCGCCGTTGTTTGTGTTTGGTGGCCTGTGGCTGGGAGTGGCCGGCTGGCTAATTAGAATACACGATACGCAGCATGGTTCCCAGACCAGAGGTGGCACCAGTGCCATGTCGGGCTGGTTTGATAGTACCAAGTGGCTCCTGCAATCAGCCATCAAAAAGTTGGCAGGCGAGTTTTGTTTTCCAGGGAAAAGCGCCGTTGTTTGTGTTTGGGGGCCTGTGGCTGGGAGTGGCCGGCTGGCTAATTAGAATCCACGATACGCAGGATGATTCCCAGACCCAAGGTGGCACCAGTGCCAAGTTGGGCTGGTTTGATAGTACCAAGTGCGTCCTGCAATCTGCCATCCAGAATCGGGGCAGCTTACTTTTGTTTGCCAGGGAAACGGGCCGAGGTTAGTGTTTGGGGGCCTATGGCTGGGATTGAGCGGCTGGCTCCTGAAAAGCTACGATAGGCAGGATGGTGACCAGACCCATGGTGGCACCAGTGCCAAGTTGGGCTGGTTTGATAGTACCAAGTGGCTCCTGCAATCTGCCATCAAAAAGTTGGCAGGCGAGTTTTGTTTTCCAGGGAAAAGCGCCGTTGTTTGTGTTTGGGGGCCTGTGGCTGGGAGTGGCCGGCTGGCTCCTTAGAATCCACGATACGCAGCATGGTTCCCAGACCTGAGGTGGCACCAGTGCCAAGTCGGGCTAGTTTGATGGTGCAAAGTGGCTCCTGCAATCTTCCATCCAGAAGCGGGGTAGCTTACTTTTGTTTGCCAGGGAAACGGGCCGAGGTTTGTGTCTCGGGGCCTATGGCTGGGAGTGACCGGCTGGCTCCTGAAAAGCTACCATAGGCAGGATGGTGACCAGACCCATGGTGGCACCAGTGCCAAGTTGGGCTGATTTGGAAATACCAAGTGGCGCCTGCAATCTGCCATCAAAAAGTTGGCAGGCGAGTTTTGTTTTCCAGGGAAAAGCGCCGTTGTTTGTGTTTGGGGGCCTGTGGCTGGGAGTGGCCGGCTGGCTAATTAGAATCCACGATACGCAGGAAGGTTCCCAGACCTGAGGTGGCACCAATGTCAAGTCGGGCTAGTTTGATGGTGCAAAGTGGCTCCTGCAATCTTCCATCCAGAAGCGGGGTAGCTTACTTTTGTTTGCCAGGGAAACGGGCCGAGGTTTGTGTCTGGGGGCCTATGGCTGGGAGTGACCGGCTGGCTCCTGAAAAGCTACGATAGGCAGGATGGTGACCAGACCCATGGTGGCAGCCGTGCCAAGTTGGGCTGGTTTGATAGTACCAAGTGGCTCCTGGAATGTGCCTTTAAAATTTGGCAGGGCAGTTTTGTTTTCCAGGGAAAAGCGCCGTTGTTTGTGTTTGGGGACCTGTGGCTGGGAGTGGACTGCTGGCTAATTAGAATCCACGATACGCAGGATGGTTCCCAGACCCAAGGTGGCACCAGTGCCAAGTTGGGCTGGGGTGATAGTACCAAGTGCGTCCTGCAATCTGCCATCCAGAAGCGGGGATGCTTACTTTTGTTTGCCAGGGAAACGGGCCGAGGTTTGTGTCTCGGGGCCTATGGCTGGGAGTGACCGGCTGGCTCCTGAAAAGCTACGATAGGCAGGATGGTGACCAGACCCATGGTGGCACCAGTGCCAAGTTGGTCTGATTTGGTAATACCAAGTGGCTCCTGCAATCAGCCATCAAAAATTTGGCAGGCAAGTTTTGTTTTCCAGGGAAAAGCGCCGTTGTTTGTGTTCGGGGGCCTGTGGCTGGGAGTGGCCGGCTGGCTAATTAGAATCCACGATACGCAGGATGGTTCCCAGACCTGAGGTGGCACCAGTGCCAAGTCGGGCTAGTTTGATGTTGCAAAGTGGCTCCTGCAATCTGCCATCCAGAAGCGGGGCAGCTTAATTTTTTTGCCAGGGAAACGGGCCGAGGTTTGTGTCTCGGGGCCTATGGCTGGGAGTGACTGGCTGGCTCCTAAAAAGCTACGATAGGCAGGATGGTGACCAGACCCATGGTGGCAGCAGTGCCAAGTTGGGCTGGTTTGATAGTACCAAGTGGCTCCTGCAATCTGCCATCCAAAAGTTGGCAGGCGAGTTTTGTTTTCCAGGGAAAAGCGCCGTTGTTTGTGTTTGGGGGCCTGTGGCTGGGAGTGGCCGGCTGTCTAATTAGAATCCACGATACGCAGCATGGTTCCCAGACCCAAGGTGGCAGCAGTGCCTAGTTGGGCTGGTTTGATAGTACCAAGTGCGTCCTGCAATCTGCCATCCAGAAGCGGGGATGCTTACTTTTGTTTGCCAGGGAAACGGGCCGAGGTTTGTGTCTCGGGGCCTATGGCTGGGAGTGACCGGCTCGGTCGTGAAAAGCTACGATAGGCAGGATGGTGACCAGACCCATGGTGGCAGCCGTGCCAAGTTGGGCTGGTTTGATAGTACCAAGTGGCTCCTGCAATCAGGCATCAAAAAGTTGGCAGGCGAGTTTTGTTTTCCAGGGAAAAGCGCCGTTGTTTGTGTTTGGGGGCCTGTGGCTGGGAGTGGCCGGCTGGCTAATTAGAATCCACGATACGCAGGATGATTCCCAGACCCAAGGTGGCACCAGTGCCAAGTTGGGCTGGTTTGATAGTACCAAGTGGCTCCTGCAATCTGCCATCCAGAAGCGGGGCAGCTTACATTTGTTTGCCAGGGAAACGGGCCGAGGTTTGTGTCTCGGGGCCTATGGCTGGGAGTGACCGGCTGGCTCCTGAAAAGCTACGATAGGCAGGATGGTGACCAGACCCATGGTGGCAGCCGTGCCAAGTTGGGCTGGTTTGATAGTACCTGGTGGCTCCTGGAATCTGCCTTTAAAATTTGGCATGGCAGTTTTGTTTTCCAGGGAAAAGCGCCGTTGTTTGTGTTTGGGGGCCTGTGGCTGGGAGTGGCCGGCTGGCTCCTTAGAATCTACGTTACACAGCATGGTTCCCAGACCAGAGGTGGCACCAGTGCCATGTCGGGCTGGTTTGATAGTACCAAGTGGCTCCTGCAATCTGCCATCCAGAAACGGGGCAGCTTACTTTTGTTTGCCAGGGAAACGGGCCGAGGTTAGTGTTTGGGGGCCTATGGCAGGGATTGAGCGGCTGGCTCCTGAAAAGCTACGATAGGCAGGATGGTGACCAGACCCATGGTGGCACCAGTGCCAAGTTGGGCTGGTTTGATAGTACCAAGTGGCTCCTGCAATCTGCCATCAAAAAGTTGGCAGGCGAGTTTTGTTTTCCAGGGAAAAGCGCCGTTGTTTGTGTTTGGGGGCCTGTGGCTGGGAGTGGCCGGCTGGCTCCTTAGAATCCACGATACGCAGGATGGTTCCCAGACCTGAGGTGGCACCAGTGCCAAGTCGGGCTAGTTTGATGGTACAAAGTGGCTCCTGCAATCTGCCATCCAGAAGCGGGGCAGCTGACTTTTGCTTGCCAGGGAAACGGGCCGAGGTTTGTGTCTCGGGGCCTATGGCTGGGAGTGACCGGCTGGCTCCTGAAAAGCTACGATAGGCAGGATGGTGACCAGACCCATGGTGGCACCAGTGCCAAGTTGGGCTGATTTGGTAATACCAAGTGTCTCCTGCAATCTGCCATCAAAATGTTGGCAGGCAAGTTTTGTTTTCCAGGGAAAAGCGCCGTTGTTTGTGTTTGGGGGCCTGTGGCTGGGAGTGGCCCGCTGGCTAATTAGAATCCACGATACGCAGGATGGTTCCCAGACCTGAGGTGGCACCAGTGCCAAGTCGGGCTAGTTTGATGGTGCAAAGTGGCTCCTGCAATCTGCCATCCAGAAGCGGGGCAGCTTAATTTTTTTTGCCAGGGAAACGGGCCGAGGTTTGTGTCTCGGGGCCTATGGCTGGGAGTGACTGGCTGGCTCCTAAAAAGCTACGATAGGCAGGATGGTGACCAGACCCATGGTGGCACCAGTGCCAAGTTGGGCTGGTTTGATAGTACCAAGTGGCTCCTGCAATCTGCCATCCAAAAGTTGGCAGGCGAGTTTTGTTTTCCAGGGGAAAGCGCCGTTGTTTGTGTTTGGGGGCCTGTGGCTGGGAGTGGCCGGCTGGCTAATTAGAATCCACGATACGCAGCATGGTTCCCAGACCCAAGGTGGCACCATTGCCAAGTTGGGCTGGTTTGATAGTACCAAGTGCGTCCTGCAATCTGCCATCCAGAAGCGGGGATGCTTACTTTTGTTTGCCAGGGAAACGGGCCGAGGTTTGTGTCTCGGGGCCTATGACTGGGAGTGACCGGCTGGCTCCTGAAAAGCTACGATAGGCAGGATGGTGACCAGACCCATGGTGGCAGCCGTGCCAAGTTGGGCTGGTTTGATAGTACCAAGTGGCTCCTGCAATCAGCCATCAAAAAGTTGGCAGGCGAGTTTTGTTTTCCAGGGAAAAGCGCCGTTGTTTGTGTTTGGGGGCCTGTGGCTGGGAGTGGCCGGCTGGCTAATTAGAATCCACGATACGCAGGATGATTCCCAGACCCAAGTTGGCACCAGTGCCAAGTTGGGCTGGTTTGATAGTACCAAGTGCGTCCTGCAATCTGCCATCCAGAAGCGGGGATGCTTACTTTTGTTTGCCAGGGAAACGGGCCGAGGTTTGTGTCTGGGGCCTATGGCTGGGAGTGACCGGCTGGCTCCTGAAAAGTTACGATAGGCAGGATGGTGACCAGACCCATGGTGGCAGCCGTGCCAAGTTGGGCTGGTTTGATAGTACCAAGTGGCTCCTGGAATCTGCCTTTAAAATTTGGCAGGGCAGTTTTGTTTTCCAGGGAAAAGCGCCGTTGTTTGTGTTTGGGGGCCTGTGGCTGGGAGTGGCCGGCTGGCTAATTAGAATCCACGATACGCAGCATGGTTCCCAGACCAGAGGTGGCACCAGTGCCATGTAGGGCTGGTTTGATAGTACCAAGTGGCTCCGGCAATCTGCCATCCAGAAACGGGGCAGCTTACTTTTGTTTGCCAGGGAAACGGGCCGAGGTTTGTGTCTCGGGGCCTATGGCTGGGATTGACCGGCTGGCTCCTGAAAAGCTACCATAGGCAGGATGGTGACCAGACCCATGGTGGCACCAGTGCCAAGTTGGGCTGATTTGGAAATACCAAGTGGCTCCTGCAATCTGCCATCAAAATGTTGGCAGGCGAGTTTTGTTTTCCAGGGAAAAGCGCCGTTGTTTGTGTTTGGGGGCCTGTGGCTGGGAGTGGCCGGCTGGCTAATTAGAATCCACGATACGCAGGAAGGTTCCCAGACCTGAGGTGGCACCAGTGTCAAGTCGGGCTAGTTTGATGGTGCAAAGTGGCTCCTGCAATCTGCCATCCAGAAGCGGGGTAGCTTACTTTTGTTTGCCAGGGAAACGGGCCGAGGTTTGTGTCTGGGGGCCTATGGCTGGGAGTGACCGGCTGGCTCCTGAAAAGCTACGATAGGCAGGATGGTGACCAGACCCATGGTGGCAGCCGTGCCAAGTTGGGCTGGTTTGATAGTACCAAGTGGCTCCTGGAATCTGCCTTTAAAATTTGGCAGGGCAGTTTTGTTTTCCAGGGAAAAGCGCCGTTGTTTGTGTTTGGGGACCTGTGGCTGGGAGTGGCCGGCTGGCTAATTAGAATCCACGATACGCAGGATGGTTCCCAGACCCAAGGTGGCACCAGTGCCAAGTTGGGCTGGGGTGATAGTACCAAGTGCGTCCTGCAATCTGCCATCCAGAAGCGGGGATGCTTACTTTTGTTTGCCAGGGAAACGGGCCGAGGTTTGTGTCTCGGGGCCTATGGCTGGGAGTGACCGGCTGGCTCCTGAAAAGCTACGATAGGCAGGATGGTGACCAGACCCATGGTGGCACCAGTGCCAAGTTGGGCTGATTTGGTAATACCAAGTGGCTCCTGCAATCTGCCATCAAAATGTTGGCAGGCGAGTTTTGTTTTCCAGGGAAAAGCGCCGTTGTTTGTGTTTGGGGGCCTGTGGCTGGGAGTGGCCGGCTGGCTAATTAGAATCCACGATACGCAGGATGATTCCCAGACCCAAGGTGGCACCAGTGCCAAGTTGGGCTGGTTTGATAGTACCAAGTGCGTCCTGCAATCTGCCATCCAGAAGCGGGGATGCTTACTTTTGTTTGCCAGGGAAACGGGCCGAGGTTTGTGTCTGGGGGCCTATGGCTGGGAGTGACCGGCTGGCTCCTGAAAAGCTACGATAGGCAGGATGGTGACCAGACCCATGGTGGCAGCCGTGCCAAGTTGGGCTGGTTTGATAGTACCTGGTGGCTCCTGGAATCTGCCTTTAAAATTTGGCATGGCAGTTTTGTTTTCCAGGGAAAAGCGCCGTTGTTTGTGTTTGGGGGCCTGTGGCTGGGAGTGGCCGGCTGGCTCCTTAGAATCTACGTTACACAGCATGGTTCCCAGACCAGAGGTGGCACCAGTGCCATGTCGGGCTGGTTTGATAGTACCAAGTGGCTCCTGCAATCTGCCATCCAGAAGCGGGGTAGCTTACTTTTGCTTGCCAGGGAAACGGGCCGAGGTTTGTGTCTCGGGGCCTATGGCTGGGAGTGACCGGCTGGCTCCTGAAAAGCTACGATAGGCAGGATGGTGACCAGACCCATGGTGGCACCAGTGCCAAGTTGGGCTGATTTGGTAATACCAAGTGTCTCCTGCAATCTGCCATCAAAATGTTGGCAGGCAAGTTTTGTTTTCCAGGGAAAAGCGCCGTTGTTTGTGTTTGGGGGCCTGTGGCTGGGAGTGGCCCGCTGGCTCCTTATAATCCACGATACGCAGGATGGTTCCCAGACCTGAGGTGGCACCAGTGCCAAGTCGGGCTAGTTTGATGGTACAAAGTGGCTCCTGCAATCTGCCATCCAGAAGCGGGGCAGCTTAATTTTTTTTGCCAGGGAAACGGGCCGAGGTTTGTGTCTCGGGGCCTATGGCTGGGAGTGACTGGCTGGCTCCTAAAAAGCTACGATAGGCAGGATGGTTACCAGACCCATGGTGGCACCAGTGCCAAGTTGGGCTGGTTTGATAGTACCAAGTGGCTCCTGCAATCTGCCATCCAAAAGTTGGCAGGCGAGTTTTGTTTTCCAGGGGAAAGCGCCGTTGTTTGTGTTTGGGGGCCTGTGGCTGGGAGTGGCCGGCTGGCTAATTAGAATCCACGATACGCAGCATGGTTGCCAGACCCAAGGTGGCACCAGTGCCAAGTTGGGCTGGTTTGATAGTACCAAGTGCGTCCTGCAATCTGCCATCCAGAAGCGGGGATGCTTACTTTTGTTTGCCAGGGAAACGGGCCGAGGTTTGTGTCTCGGGGCCTATGACTGGGAGTGACCGGCTGGCTCCTGAAAAGCTACGATAGGCAGGATGGTGACCTGACCCATGGTGGCACCAGTGCCAAGTTGGGCTGGTTTGATAGTACCAAGTGGCTCCTGCAATCAGCCATCAAAAAGTTGGCAGGCGAGTTTTGTTTTCCAGGGAAAAGCGCCGTTGTTTGTGTTTGGGGGCCTGTGGCTGGGAGTGGCCGGCTGGCTAATTAGAATCCACGATACGCAGGATGATTCCCAGACCCAAGGTGGCACCAGTGCCAAGTTGGGCTGGTTTGATAGTACCAAGTGCGTCCTGCAATCTGCCATCCAGAAGCGGGGATGCTTACTTTTGTTTGCCAGGGAAACGGGCCGAGGTTTGTGTCTCGGGGCCTATGGCTGGGAGTGACCGGCTGGCTCCTGAAAAGTTACGATAGGCAGGATGGTGACCAGACCCATGGTGGCAGCCGTGCCAAGTTGGGCTGGTTTGATAGTACCAAGTGGCTCCTGGAATCTGCCTTTAAAATTTGGCAGGGCAGTTTTGTTTTCCAGGGAAAAGCGCCGTTGTTTGTGTTTGGGGGCCTGTGGCTGGGAGTGGCCGGCTGGCTAATTAGAATCCACGATACGCAGCATGGTTCCCAGACCAGAGGTGGCACCAGTGCCATGTAGGGCTGGTTTGATAGTACCAAGTGGCTCCTGCAATCTGCCATCCAGAAACGGGGCAGCTTACTTTTGTTTGCCAGGGAAACGGGCCGAGGTTAGTGTTTGGGGGCCTATGGCTGGGATTGAGCGGCTGGCTCCTGAAAAGCTACGATAGGCAGGATGGTGACCTGACCCATGGTGGCACCAGTGCCAAGTTGGGCTGATTTGGAAATACCAAGTGGCTCCTGCAATCTGCCATCAAAATGTTGGCAGGCGAGTTTTGTTTTCCAGGGAAAAGCGCCGTTGTTTGTGTTTGGGGGCCTGTGGCTGGGAGTGGCCGGCTGGCTAATTAGAATCCACGATACGCAGGAAGGTTCCCAGACCTGAGGTGGCACCAGTGTCAAGTCGGGCTAGTTTGATGGTGCAAAGTGGCTCCTGCAATCTGCCATCCAGAAGCGGGGTAGCTTACTTTTGTTTGCCAGGGAAACGGGCCGAGGTTTGTGTCTGGGGGCCTATGGCTGGGAGTGACCGGCTGGCTCCTGAAAAGCTACGATAGGCAGGATGGTGACCAGACCCATGGTGGCAGCCGTGCCAAGTTGGGCTGGTTTGATAGTACCAAGTGGCTCCTGGAATCTGCCTTTAAAATTTGGCAGGGCAGTTTTGTTTTCCAGGGAAAAGCGCCGTTGTTTGTGTTTGGGGACCTGTGGCTGGGAGTGGCCGGCTGGCTAATTAGAATCCACGATACGCAGGATGGTTCCCAGACCCAAGGTGGCACCAGTGCCAAGTTGGGCTGGGGTGATAGTACCAAGTGCGTCCTGCAATCTGCCATCCAGAAGCGGGGATGCTTACTTTTGTTTGCCAGGGAAACGGGCCGAGGTTTGTGTCTCGGGGCCTATGGCTGGGAGTGACCGGCTGGCTCCTGAAAAGCTACGATAGGCAGGATGGTGACCAGACCCATGGTGGCACCAGTGCCAAGTTGGGCTGATTTGGTAATACCAAGTGGCTCCTGCAATCTGCCATCAAAATGTTGGCAGGCAAGTTTTGTTTTCCAGGGAAAAGCGCCGTTGTTTGTGTTTGGGGGCCTGTGGCTGGGAGTGGCCGGCTGGCTAATTAGAATCCACGATACGCAGGATGGTTCCCAGACCTGAGGTGGCACCAGTGCCAAGTCGGGCTAGTTTGATGGTGCAAAGTGGCTCCTGCAATCTGCCATCCAGAAGCGGGGCAGCTTAATTTTTTTGCCAGGGAAACGGTCCGAGGTTTGTGTCTCGGGGCCTATGGCTGGGAGTGACTGGCTGGCTCCTAAAAAGCTACGATAGGCAGGATGGTGACCAGACCCATTGTGGCAGCAGTGCCAAGTTGGGCTGGTTTGATAGTACCAAGTGGCTCCTGCAATCTGCCATCCAAAAGTTGGCAGGCGAGTTTTGTTTTCCAGGGGAAAGCGCCGTTGTTTGTGTTTGGGGGCCTGTGGCTGGGAGTGGCCGGCTGGCTAATTAGAATCCACGATACGCAGCATGGTTCCCAGACCCATGGTGGCACCAGTGCCAAGTTGGGCTGGTTTGATAGTACCAAGTGCGTCCTGCAATCTGCCATCCAGAAGCGGGGATGCTTACTTTTGTTTGCCAGGGAAACGGGCCGAGGTTTGTGTCTCGGGGCCTATGGCTGGGAGTGACCGGCTGGCTCCTGAAAAGCTACGATAGGCAGGATGGTGACCAGACCCATGGTGGCAGCCGTGCCAAGTTGGGCTGGTTTGATAGTACCAAGTGGCTCCTGCAATCAGCCATCAAAAAGTTGGCAGGCGAGTTTTGTTTTCCAGGGAAAAGCGCCGTTGTTTGTGTTTGGGGGCCTGTGGCTGGGAGTGGCCGGCTGGCTAATTAGAATCCACGATACGCAGGATGATTCCCAGACCCAAGGTGGCACCAGTGCCAAGTTGGGCTGGTTTGATAGTACCAAGTGCGTCCTGCAATCTGCCATCCAGAAGCGGGGATGCTTACTTTTGTTTGCCAGGGAAACGGGCCGAGGTTTGTGTCTGGGGGCCTATGGCTGGGAGTGACCGGCTGGCTCCTGAAAAGCTACGATAGGCAGGATGGTGACCAGACCCATGGTGGCAGCCGTGCCAAGTTGGGCTGGTTTGATAGTACCTGGTGGCTCCTGGAATCTGCCTTTAAAATTTGGCATGGCAGTTTTGTTTTCCAGGGAAAAGCGCCGTTGTTTGTGTTTGGGGGCCTGTGGCTGGGAGTGGCCGGCTGGCTAATTAGAATCCACGATACGCAGCATGGTTCCCAGACCAGAGGTGGCACCAGTGCCATGTCGGGCTGGTTTGATAGTACCAAGTGGCTCCTGCAATCTGCCATCCAGAAACGGGGCAGCTTACTTTTGTTTGCCAGGGAAACGGGCCGAGGTTAGTGTTTGGGGGCCTATGGCTGGGATTGAGCGGCTGGCTCCTGAAAAGCTACGATAGGCAGGATGGTGACCAGACCCATGGTGGCACCAGTGCCAAGTTGGGCTGATTTGATAGTACCAAGTGGCTCCTGCAATCTGCCATCAAAAAGTTGGCAGGCGAGTTTTGTTTTCCAGGGAAAAGCGCCATTGTTTGTGTTTGGTGGCCTGTGGCTGGGAGTGGCCGGCTGGCTAATTAGAATCCACGATACGCAGGATGGTTCCCAGACCCAAGGTGGCACCAGTGCCAAGTTGGGCTGGGGTGATAGTACCAAGTGCGTCCTGCAATCTGCCATCCAGAAGCGGGGATGCTTACTTTTGTTTGCCAGGGAAACGGGCCGAGGTTTGTGTCTCGGGGCCTATGGCTGGGAGTGACCGGCTGGCTCCTGAAAAGCTAAAATAGGCAGGATGGTGACCAGACCCATGGTGGCACCAGTGCCAAGTTGGGCTGATTTGGTAATACCAAGTGGCTCCTGCAATCTGCCATCAAAATGTTGGCAGGCATATTTTGTTTTCCAGGGAAAAGCGCCGTTGTTTGTGTTTGGGGGCCTGTGGCTGGGAGTGGCCGGCTGGCTAATTAGAATCCACGATACGCAGGATGGTTCCCAGACCTGAGGTGGCACCAGTGCCAAGTCGGTGTAGTTTGATGGTGCAAAGTGGCTCCTGCAATCTGCAATCCAGAAGCGGGGTAGCTTACTTTTGTTTGCCAGGGAAACGGGCCGAGGTTTGTGTCTGGGGGCCTATGGCTGGGAGTGACCGGCTGGCTCCTGAAAAGCTACGATAGGCAGGATGGTGACCAGACCCATGGTGGCACCAGTGCCAAGCTGGGCTGATTTGATAGTACCAAGTGTCTCCTGCAATCTGCCATCAAAAATTTGTCAGGCGAGTTTTGTTTTCCAGGGAAAAGCGCCGTTGTTTGTGTTTGGGGGCCTGTGGCTGGGAGTGGCCGGCTGGCTAATTAGAATCCACGATACGCAGGATGGTTCCCAGACGCAAGGTGGCACCAGTGCCAAGTTGGGCTGGGGTGATAGTACCAAGTGCGTCCTGCAATCTGCCATCCAGAAGCGGGGATGCTTACTTTTGTTTGCCAGGGAAACGGGCCGAGGTTTGTGTCTCGGGGCCTATGGCTGGGAGTGACCGGCTGGCTCCTGAAAAGCTACGATAGGCAGGATGGTGACCAGACCCAAGTTGGCACCAGTGCCAAGTTGGGCTGGTTTGATAGTACCAAGTGGCTCCTGCAATCTGCCATCAAAAAGTTGGCAGGCGAGTTTTGTTTTCCAGGGAAAAGCGCCGTTGTTTGTGTTTGGGGGCCTGTGGCTGGGAGTGGCCGGCTGGCTCCTTTGAACCTACGATACGCAGGATGATACCCAGACCAGAGGTGGCACCAGTGCCATGTCGGGCTGGTTTGATAGTACCAAGTGGCTCCTGCAATCTGCCATCCAGAAGCGGGGCAGCTTAATTTTTTTTGCCAGGGGAACGGGCCGAGGTTTGTGACTCGGGGCCTATGGCTGGGAGTGACCGGCTGGCTCCTGAAAAGCTACGATAGGCAGGATGGTGACCAGACCCATGGTGGCAGCAGTGCCAAGTTGGGCTGGTTTGATAGTACCAAGTGGCTCCTGCAATCTGCCATCAAAAAGTTGGCAGGCGAGTTTTGTTTTCCAGGGAAAAGCGCCGTTGTTTGCGTTTGGGGGCCTGTGGCTGGGAGTGGCCGGCTGGCTAATTAGAATCCACGATACGCAGGATGGTTCCCAGACCCAAGGTGGCACCAGTGCCAAGTTGGGCTGGTTTGATAGTACCAAGTGGCTCGTGCAATCTGCCATCCAGAAGCGGGGATGCTTACTTTTGTTTGCCAGGGAAACGGGCCGAGATTTGTGTCTGGGTGTCCATGGCTGGGAGTGACCGGCTGGCTCCTGAAAAGCTACGATAGGCAGGATGGTGACCAGACCCATGGTGGCAGCCGTGCCAAGTTGGGCTGGTTTGATAGTAACAAGTGGCTCCTGCAATCAGCCATCAAAAGTTGGCAGGCGAGTTTTGTTTTCCAGGGAAAAGCGCCGTTGTTTGTGTTTGGGGGCCTGTGGCTGGGAGTGGCCGGCTGGCTAATTGGAATCCACGATACGCAGGATGATTCCCAGACCCAAGGTGGCACCAGTGCCAAGTTGGGCTGGTTTGATAGTACCAAGTGCGTCCTGCAATCTGCCATCCAGAAGCGGGGATGCTTACTTTTGTTTGCCAGGGAAACGGGCCGAGGTTTGTGTCTGGGGGCCTATGGCTGGGAGTGACCGGCTGGCTCCTGAAAAGCTACGATAGGCAGGATGGTGACCAGACCCATGGTGGCACCAGTGCCAAGTTGGGCTGGTTTGATAGTACCAAGTGGCTCCTGGAATCTGCCTTTAAAATTTGGCAGGCCAGTTTTGTTTTCCAGGGAAAAGCGCCGTTGTTTGTGTTTGGGGGCCTGTGGCTGGGAGTGGCCGGCTGGCTAATTAGAATCCTCCATACGCAGCATGGTTCCCAGACCAGAGGTGGCACCAGTGCCATGTCGGGCTGGTTTGATAGTACCAAGTGGCTCCTGCAATCTGCCATCCAGAAACGGGGCAGCTTACTTTTGTTTGCCAGGGAAACGGGCCGAGGTTAGTGTTTGGGGGCCTATGGCTGGGATTGAGCGGCTGGCTCCTGAAATGCTACGATAGGCAGGATGGTGACCAGACCCATGGTGGCACCAGTGCCAAGTTGGGCTGGTTTGATAGTACCAAGTGGCTCCTGCAATCTGCCATCAAAAAGTTGGCAGGCGAGTTTTGTTTTCCAGGGAAAAGCGCCGTTGTTTGTGTTTGGGGGCCTGTGGCTGGGAGTGGCCGGCTGGCTCCTTAGAATCCACGATACGCAGGATGGTTCCCAGACCTGAGGTGGCACCAGTGCCAAGTCGGGCTAGTTTGATGGTGCAAAGTGGCTCCTGCAATCTTCCATCCAGAAGCGGGGTAGCTTACTTTTGTTTGCCAGGGAAACGGGCCGAGGTTTGTGTCTCGGGGCCTATGGCTGGGAGTGACCGGCTGGCTCCTGAAAAGCTACGATAGGCAGGATGGTGACCAGACCCAAGGTGGCACCAGTGCAAAGTTGGGCTGGTTTGATAGTACCAAGTGGCTCCTGCAATCTGCCATCAAAAAGTTGGCAGGCGAGTTTTGTTTTCCAGGGAAAAGCGCCGTTGTTTGTGTTTGGGGGCCTGTGGCTGGGAGTGGCCGGCTGGCTCCTTTGAACCTACGATACGCAGGATGATACCCAGACCAGAGGTGGCACCAGTGCCATGTCGGGCTGGTTTGATAGTAGCAAGTAGCTCCTGCAATCTGCCATCCAGAAGCGGGGTAGCTTACTTTTGTTTGCCAGGGAAATGGGCCGAGGTTTGTGTCTCGGGGCCTATGGCTGGGAGTGACCGGCTGGCTCCTGAAAAGCTACGATAGGCAGGATGGTGACCAGACCCATGGTGGCACCAGTGCCAAGTTGGGCTGATTTGGTAATACCAAGTGGCTCCTGCAATCTGCCATCAAAATGTTGGCAGGCATATTTTGTTTTCCAGGGTAAAGCGCCGTAGTTTGTGTTTGGGGGCCTGTGGCTGGGAGTGGCCGGCTGGCTATTTAGAATCCACGATACGCAGCATGGTTCCCAGACCAGAGGTGGCACCAGTGCCATGTCGGGCTGGTTTGATAGTACCAAGTGGCTCCTGCAATCTGCCATCCAGAAGCGGGGCAGCTTAATTTTTTTTGCCAGGGGAACGGGCCGAGGTTTGTGTCTCGGGGCCTATGGCTGGGAGTGACCGGCTGGCTCCTGAAAAGCTACGATAGGCAGGATGGTGACCAGACCCATGGTGGCAGCAGTGCCAAGTTGGGCTGGTTTGATAGTACCAAGTGGCTCCTGCAATCTGCCATCAAAAAGTTGGCAGGCGAGTTTTGTTTTCCAGGGAAAAGCGCCGTTGTTTGCGTTTGGGGGCCTGTGGCTGGGAGTGGCCGGCTGGCTAATTAGAATCCACGATACGCAGGATGGTTCCCAGACCCAAGGTGGCACCAGTGCCAAGTTGGGTTGGTTTGATAGTACCAAGTGGCTCGTGCAATCTGCCATCCAGAAGCGGGGATGCTTACTTTTGTTTGCCAGGGAAACGGGCCGAGATTTGTGTCTGGGTGTCCATGGCTGGGAGTGACCGGCTGGCTCCTGAAAAGCTACGATAGGCAGGATGGTGACCAGACCCATGGTGGCAGCCGTGCCAAGTTGGGCTGGTTTGATAGTAACAAGTGGCTCCTGCAATCAGCCATCAAAAGTTGGCAGGCGAGTTTTGTTTTCCAGGGAAAAGCGCCGTTGTTTGTGTTTGGGGGCCTGTGGCTGGGAGTGGCCGGCTGGCTAATTGGAATCCACGATACGCAGGATGATTCCCAGACCCAAGGTGGCACCAGTGCCAAGTTGGGCTGGTTTGATAGTACCAAGTGCGTCCTGCAATCTGCCATCCAGAAGCGGGGATGCTTACTTTTGTTTGCCAGGGAAACGGGCCGAGGTTTGTGTCTGGGGGCCTATGGCTGGGAGTGACCGGCTGGCTCCTGAAAAGCTACGATAGGCAGGATGGTGACCAGACCCATGGTGGCAGCCGTGCCAAGTTGGGCTGGTTTGATAGTACCAAGTGGCTCCTGCAATCTGCCTTTAAAATTTGGCAGGCCAGTTTTGTTTTCCAGGGAAAAGCGCCGTTGTTTGTGTTTGGGGGCCTGTGGCTGGGAGTGGCCGGCTGGCTAATTAGAATCCTCCATACGCAGCATGGTTCCCAGACCAGAGGTGGCACCAGTGCCATGTCGGGCTGGTTTGATAGTACCAAGTGGCTCCTGCAATCTGCCATCCAGAAACGGGGCAGCTTACTTTTGTTTGCCAGGGAAACGGGCCGAGGTTAGTGTTTGGGGGCCTATGGCTGGGATTGAGCGGCTGGCTCCTGAAATGCTACGATAGGCAGGATGGTGACCAGACCCATGGTGGCACCAGTGCCAAGTTGGGCTGGTTTGATAGTACCAAGTGGCTCCTGCAATCTGCCATCAAAAAGTTGGCAGGCGAGTTTTGTTTTCCAGGGAAAAGCGCCGTTGTTTGTGTTTGGGGGCCTGTGGCTGGGAGTGGCCGGCTGGCTCCTTAGAATCCACGATACGCAGGATGGTTCCCAGACCTGAGGTGGCACCAGTGCCAAGTCGGGCTAGTTTGATGGTGCAAAGTGGCTCCTGCAATCTTCCATCCAGAAGCGGGGTAGCTTACTTTTGTTTGCCAGGGAAACGGGCCGAGGTTTGTGTCTCGGGGCCTATGGCTGGGAGTGACCGGCTGGCTCCTGAAAAGCTACGATAGGCAGGATGGTGACCAGACCCATGGTGGCACCAGTGCCAAGTTGGGCTGATTTGGAAATACCAAGTGGCTCCTGCAATCTGCCATCAAAATATTGGCAGGCGAGTTTTGTTTTCCAGGGAAAAGCGCCGTTGTTTGTGTTTGGGGTCCTGTGGCTGGGAGTGGCCGGCTGGCTCCTTAGAATCCACGATACGCAGGATGGTTCCCAGTGCCAAGGTGGCACCAGTGCCAATTCGGGCTGGTTTGATAGTACCAAGTGGCTCCTGCAATCTGCCATCCAGAAACGGGGCAGCTTACTTTTGTTTGCCAGGGTAACGGGCCGAGGATTGTTTCTCGGGGCCTATGGCTGGGAGTGAGCGGCTGGCTCCTGAAAAGCTACGATAGGCAGGATGGTGACCAGACCCATGGTGGCACCAGTGCCAAGTTGGGCTGGTTTGATAGTACCAAGTGGCTCCTGCAATCTGCCATCAAAATGTTGGCAGGCGAGTTTTGTTTTCCAGGGAAAAGCGCCGTTGTTTGTGTTTGGGGGCCTGTGGCTGGGAGTGGCCGGCTGGCTCCTTAGAATCCACGATACGCAGGATGGTTCCCAGACCAGAGGTGGCACCAGTGCCATGTCGGGCTAGTTTGATGGTGCAAAGTGGCTCCTGCAATCTGCCATCCAGAAGCGGGGCAGCTTACTTTTGTTTGCCAGGGAAACGGGCCGAGGTTTGTGTCGGGGGCCTATGGCTGGGAGTGACCGGCTGGCTCCTGAAAACCTACGATAGGCAGGATGGTGACCAGACCCATGGTGGCACCAGTGCCAAGTTGGGCTGATTTGATAATATCAAGTGGCTCCTGCAATCTGCCATCAAAGAGTTTGCAGGCGAGTTTTGTTTTCCAGGGAAAAGCGCCGTTGTTTGTGTTTGGGGGCCTGTGGCTGGGAGTGGCCGGCTGGCTAATTAGAATCCACGATACGCAGGATGGTTCCCAGACCAGAGGTGGCACGAGTGTCAAGTAGGGCTGGTTTGATAGTATCAAGTGCGTCCTGCAATCTGCCATCCAGAAGCGGGGATGCTTACTTTTGTTTGCCAGGGAAACGGGCCGAGGTTTGTGTCTGGGGGCCTATGGCTGGGAGTGACCGGCTGGCTCCTGAAAAGCTACGATAGGCAGGATGGTGACCAGACCCATGGTGGCACCAGTGCCAAGTTGGGCTGGTTTGATAGTACCAAGTGGCTCCTGCAATCTGCCATCAAAAAGTTGGCAGGCGAGTTTTGTTTTCCAGGGAAAAGCGCCGTTGTTTGTGTTTGGGGGCCTGTGGCTGGGAGTGGCCGGCTGGCTCCTTTGAACCTACGATACGCAGGATGGTTCCCAGACCAGAGGTGGCACCAGTGCCATGTCGGGCTGGTTTGATAGTACCAAGTGGCTCCTGCAATCTGCCATCCCGAAACAGGGATGCTTACTTTTGTTTGCCAGGGTAACGGGCCGAGGATTGTGTCTCGGGGCCTATGGCTGGGATTGAGCGGCTGGCTCCTGAAAAGCTACGATAGGCAGGATGGTAACCAGACCCATGGTGGCACCAGTGCCAAGTTGGGCTGGTTTGATAGTACCAAGTGGCTCCTGCAATCTGCCATCAAAAAGTTGGCAGGCGAGTTTTGTTTTCCAGGGAAAAGCGCCGTTGTTTGTGTTTGGGGGCCTGTGGCTGGGAGTGGCCGGCTGGCTCCTTAGAATCCACGATACGCAGGATGGTTCCCAGACCTGAGGTGGCACCAGTGCCAAGTCGGGCTAGTTTGATGGTGCAAAGTGGCTCCTGCAATCTTCCATCCAGAAGCGGGGCAGCTTACTTTTGTTTGCCAGGGAAACGGGCCGAGGTTTGTGTCTCGGGGCCTATGGCGGGGAGTGACCGGCTGGCTCCTGAAAAGCTACGATAGGCAGGATGGTGACCAGACCCATGGTGGCACCAGTGCCAAGTTGGGCTGATTTGGAAATACCAAGTGGCTCCTGCAATCTGCCATCAAAATATTGGCAGGCGAGTTTTGTTTTCCAGGGAAAAGCGCCGTTGTTTGTGTTTGGGGTCCTGTGGCTGGGAGTGGCCGGCTGGCTCCTTAGAATCCACGATACGCAGGATGGTTCCCAGTGCCAAGGTGGCACCAGTGCCAATTCGGGCTGGTTTGATAGTACCAAGTGGCTCCTGCAATCTGCCATCCAGAAACGGGGATGCTTACTTTTGTTTGCCAGGGTAACGGGCCGAGGATTGTTTCTCGGGGCCTATGGCTGGGAGTGAGCGGCTGGCTCCTGAAAAGCTACGATAGGCAGGATGGTGACCAGACCCATGGTGGCACCAGTGCCAAGTTGGGCTGGTTTGATAGTACCAAGTGGCTCCTGCAATCTGCCATCAAAAAGTTGGCAGGCGAGTTTTGTTTTCCAGGGAAAAGCGCCGTTGTTTGTGTTTGGGGTCCTGTGGCTGGGAGTGGCCGGCTGGCTCCTTAGAATCCACGATACGCAGGATGGTTCCCAGACCAGAGGTGGCACCAGTGCCATGTCGGGCTGGTTTGATAGTACCAAGTGGCTCCTCCAATCCGCCATCAGGAAGCGGGGCAGCTTACTTTTTTTTGCCAGGGAAAAGGGCCGAGGTTTGTGTCTCGGGGCCTATGGCTGGGAGAGACTGGCTGGCTCCTGAAAAGCTACGATAGGCAGGATGGTGACCAGACCCATGGTGGCACCAGTGCCAAGTTGGGCTGGTTTGATAGTACCAAGTGGCTCCTGCAATCTGCCATCAAAAAGTTGGCAGGCGAGTTTTGTTTTCCAGGGAAAAGCGCCGTTGTTTGTGTTTGGGGGCCTGTGGCTTGGAGTGGCAGGATGGCTAATTAGAATCCACGATACGCAGCATGGTTCCCAGACCCAAGGTGGCACCAGTGCCAAGTTGGGCTGGGGTGATAGTAACAAGTGCGTCCTGCAATCTGCCATCCAGAAGCGGGGATGCTTACTTTTGTTTGCCAGGGAAACGGGCCGAGGTTTGTGTCTGGGGGCCTATGGCTGGGAGTGACCGGCTGGCTCCTGAAAAGCTACGATAGGCAGGATGGTGACCAGACCCATGGTGGCACCAGTGCCAAGTTGGGCTGGTTTGATAGTACCAAGTGGCTCCTGCAATCTGCCATCAAAAAGTTGGCAGGCGAGTTTGGTTTTCCAGGGAAAAGCGCCGTTGTTTGTGTTTGGGGGCCTGTGGCTGGGAGTGGCCGGCTGGCTCCTTTGAACCTATGATACGCAGGATGGTTCCCAGACCAGAGGTGGCACCAGTGCCATGTCGGGCTGGTTTGATAGTACCAAGTGGCTCCTGCAATCTGCCATCCAGAAACGGGGATGCTTACTTTTGTTTGCCAGGGAAACGGGCCGAGGTTTGTGTCTCGGGGCCTATGGCTGGGATTGAGCGGCTGGCTCCTAAAAAGCTACGATAGGCAGGATGGTGACCAGACCCATGGTGGCAGCAGTGCCAAGTTGGGCTGGTTTGATAGTACGAAGTGTCTCCTGCAATCTGCCATCAAAAAGTTGGCAGGCGAGTTTTGTTTTCCAGGGAAAAGCGCCGTTGTTTGTGATTGGGGGCCTGTGGCTGGGAGTGGCCGGCTGGCTCCTTAGAATCCACGATACGCAGGATGGTTCCCAGACCCAAGGTGGGACCAGTGCCAAGTTTGATGGTGCAAAGTGGCTCCTGCAATCTGCCATCCAGAAGTGGGGTAGCTGACTTTTGTTTGCCAGGGAAACGGGCCGAGGTTTTTGTCTGGGGGCCTATGGCTGGGTGTGACTGGCTGGCTCCTGAAAAGCTACGATAGGCAGGATGGTGACCAGACCCATGGTGGCACCAGTGCCAAGTTGGGCTGGTTTGATAGTACTAAGTGGCTCCTGCAATCTGCCATCCAGAAGCGGGGCAGCTTACTTTTGTTTGCCAGGGAAACGGGCCGAGGTTTGTGTCTGGGGGCCTATGGCTGGGAGTGACTGGCTGGCTCCTGAAAAGCTACGATAGGCAGGATGGTGACCAGACCCATGGTGGCACCAGTGCCAAGTTGGGCTGGTTTTATAGTACAAAGTGGCTCTGCAATCTGCCATCAAAATGTTGGCAGGCGAGTTTAGTTTTCCAGGGAAAAGTGCCGTTGTTTGTGTATGGGGGCCTGTGGCTGGGAGTGGCCGGCTGGCTCCTTAGAATCCACGATACGCAGGATTGTTCCCAGACCCAAGTTGGCACCAGTGCCATGTCGAGCTGGTTTGATAGTACCAAGTGGCTCCTGCAATCTGCCATCCAGAAGCGGGGCAGCTTACTTTTGTTTGCCAGGGAAACGGGCCGAGGTTTGTGTCTCGGGGCCTATGGCTGGGATTGAGCGGCTGGCTCCTGAAAAGCTACCTTAGGCAGGATGATGACCAGACCCATGGTGGCAGCAGTGCCAAGTTGGGCTGGTTTGATAGTACGAAGTGGCTCCTGCAATCTGCCATCAAAATGTTGGCAGGCGAGTTTTGTTTTCCAGGGAAAAGCGCCATTGTTTTTGTTTGGGGGCCTGTGGCTGGGAGTGGCCGGCTGGCTAATTAGAATCCACGATACGCAGGATGGTTCCCAGACCAGAGGTGGCACCAGTGCCATGTCGGGCTGGTTTGATAGTACCAACTGGCTCCTGCAATCTGCCATCCAGAAGCGGGGATGCTTACTTTTGTTTGCCAGGGAAACGGGCCGAGGTTTGTGTCTCGGGGCCTATGGCTGGGAGTGACCGGCTGGCTCCTGAAAAGCTACGATAGGCAGGATGGTGACCAGACCCATGGTGGCAGCCGTGCCAAGTTGGGCTGGTTTGATAGTAACAAGTGGCTCCTGCAATCTGCCATCAAAAAGTTGGCAGGCGAGTTTTGTTTTCCAGGGAAAAGCGCTGTTGTTTGTGTTTGGGGGCCTGTGGCTGGGAGTGGCCGGCTGGCTCCTTAGAATCCACGATACGCAGGATGGTTCCCAGTGCCAAGGTGGCACCAGTGCCAATTCGGGCTGGTTTGATAGTACCAAGTGGCTCCTGCAATCTGCCATCCAGAAACGGGGATGCTTACTTTTGTTTGCCAGGGTAACGGGCCGAGGATTGTTTCTCGGGGCCTATGGCTGGGAGTGAGCGGCTGGCTCCTGAAAAGCTACGATAGGCAGGATGGTGACCAGACCCATGGTGGCACCAGTGCCAAGTTGGGCTGGTTTGATAGTACCAAGTGGCTCCTGCAATCTGCCATCAAAATGTTGGCAGGCGAGTTTTGTTTTCCAGGGAAAAGCGCCGTTGTTTGTGTTTGGGGTCCTGTGGCTGGGAGTGGCCGGCTGGCTCCTTAGAATCCACGATACGCAGGATGGTTCCCAGACCCAAGGTGGCACCAGTGCCATGTCGGGCTAGTTTGATGGTGCAAAGTGGCTCCTGCAATCTGCCATCCAGAAGCGGGGCAGCTTACTTTTGTTTGCCAGGGAAACGGGCCGAGGTTTGTGTCTGGGGGCCTATGGCTGGGAGTGACCGGCTGGCTCCTGAAAACCTACGATAGGCAGGATGGTGACCAGACCCATGGTGGCACCAGTGCCAAGTTGGGCTGATTTGATAATATCAAGTGGCTCCTGCAATCTGCCATCAAAGAGTTTGCAGGCGAGTTTTGTTTTCCAGGGAAAAGCGCCGTTGTTTGTGTTTGGGGGCCTGTGGCTGGGAGTGGCCGGCTGGCTAATTAGAATCCACGATACGCAGGATGGTTCCCAGACCAGAGGTGGCACGAGTGTCAAGTAGGGCTGGTTTGATAGTACCAAGTGCGTCCTGCAATCTGCCATCCAGAAGCGGGGCAGCTTACTTTTGTTTGCCAGGGAAACGGGCCGAGGTTTGTGTCTGGGGGCCTATGGCTGGGAGTGACCGGCTGGCTCCTGAAAAGCTACGATAGGCAGGATGGTGACCAGACCCATGGTGGCACCAGTGCCAAGTTGGGCTGGTTTGATAGTACCAAGTGGCTCCTGCAATCTGCCATCAAAAAGTTGGCAGGCGAGTTTTGTTTTCCAGGGAAAAGCGCCGTTGTTTGTGTTTGGGGGCCTGTGGCTGGGAGTGGCCGGCTGGCTCCTTTGAACCTACGATACGCAGGATGGTTCCCAGACCAGAGGTGGCACCAGTGCCATGTCGGGCTGGTTTGATAGTACCAAGTGGCTCCTGCAATCTGCCATCCAGAAACAGGGATGCTTACTTTTGTTTGCCAGGGTAACGGGCCGAGGATTGTGTCTCGGGGTCTATGGCTGGGATTGAGCGGCTGGCTCCTGAAAAGCTACGATAGGCAGGATGGTAACCAGACCCATGGTGGCACCAGTGCCAAGTTGGGCTGGTTTGATAGTACCAAGTGGCTCCTGCAATCTGCCATCAAAAAGTTGGCAGGCGAGTTTTGTTTTCCAGGGAAAAGCGCCGTTGTTTGTGTTTGGGGGCCTGTGGCTCGGAGTGGCCGGCTGACTCCTTAGAATCCACGATACGCAGGATGGTTCCCAGACCAGAGGTGGCACCAGTGCCAAGTCGGGCTAGTTTGATGGTGCAAAGTGGCTCCTGCAATCTGCCATCCAGAAGCGGGGTAGCTTACTTTTGTTTGCCAGGGAAACAGGCCGAGGTTTGTGTCTGGGGGCCTATGGCTGGGAGTGACCGGCTGGCTCCTGAAAAGCTACGATAGGCAGGATGGTGACCAGACCCATGGTGGCACCAGTGCCAAGTTGGGCTGATTTGATAATACCAAGTGGCTCCTGCAATCTGCCATCAAAAAGTTGGCAGGCGAGTTTTGTTTTCCAGGGAAAAGCGCCGTTGTTTGTGTTTGGGGGCCTGTGGCTGGGAGTGGCCGGCTGGCTCCTTAGAATCCACGATACGCAGGATGGTTCCCAGACCAGAGGTGGCACCAGTGCCATGTCGGGCTAGTTTGATGGTGCAAAGTGGCTCCTGCAATCTGCCATCCAGAAGCGGGGCAGCTTACTTTTGTTTGCCAGGGAAACGGGCCGAGGTTTGTGTCTGGGGGCCTATGGCTGGGAGTGAACGGCTGGCTCCTGAAAACCTACGATAGGCAGGATGGTAACCAGACCCATGGTGGCACCAGTGCCAAGTTGGGCTGGTTTGATAGTACCAAGTGGCTCCTGCAATCTGCCATCAAAAAGTTGGCAGGCGAGTTTTGTTTTCCAGGGAAAAGCGCCGTTGTTTGTGTTTGGGGGCCTGTGGCTCGGAGTGGCCGGCTGACTCCTTAGAATCCACGATACGCAGGATGGTTCCCAGACCAGAGGTGGCACCAGTGCCAAGTCGGGCTAGTTTGATGGTGCAAAGTGGCTCCTGCAATCTGCCATCCAGAAGCGGGGTAGCTTACTTTTGTTTGCCAGGGAAACAGGCCGAGGTTTGTGTCTGGGGGCCTATGGCTGGGAGTGACCGGCTGGCTCCTGAAAAGCTACGATAGGCAGGATGGTGACCAGACCCATGGTGGCACCAGTGCCAAGTTGGGCTGATTTGATAATACCAAGTGGCTCCTGCAATCTGCCATCAAAATGTTGGCAGGCGAGTTTTGTTTTCCAGGGAAAAGCGCCGTTGTTTGTGTTTGGGGGCCTGTGGCTGGGAGTGGCCGGCTGGCTAATTAGAATCCACGATACGCAGCATGGTTCCCAGACCCAAGGTGGCACCAGTGCCAAGTTGGGCTGGTTTGATAGTACCAAGTGCGTCCTGCAATCTGCCATCCAGAAGCGGGGATGCTTACTTTTGTTTGCCAGGGAAACGGGCCGAGGTTTGTGTCTGGGGGCCTATGGCTGGGAGTGACCGGCTGGCTCCTGAAAAGCTACGATAGGCAGGATGGTGACCAGACCCATGGTGGCAGCCGTGCCAAGTTGGGCTGGTTTGATAGTACCAAGTGGCTCCTGGAATCTGCCTTTAAAATTTGGCAGGGCAGTTTTGTTTTCCAGGGAAAAGCGCCGTTGTTTGTGTTTGGGGGCCTGTGGCTGGGAGTGGCCAGCTGGCTAATTAGAATCCACGATACGCAGCATGGTTCCCAGACCAGAGGTGGCACCAGTGCCATGTAGGGTTGGTTTGATAGTACCAAGTGGCTCCTGCAATCTGCCATCCAGAATCGGGGCAGCTTACTTTTGTTTGCCAGGGAAACAGGCCGAGGTTAGTGTTTGGGGGCCTATGGCTGGGATTGAGCGGCTGGCTCCTGAAAAGCTACGATAGGCAGGATGGTGACCAGACCCATGGTGGCACCAGTGCCAAGTTGGGCTGGTTTGATAGTACCAAGTGGCTCCTGCAATCTGCCATCAAAAAGTTGGCAGGGGAGTTTTGTTTTCCAGGGAAAAGCGCCGTTGTTTGTGTTTGGGGGCCTGTGGCTGGGAGTGGCCGGCTGGCTCCTTAGAATCCACGATACGCAGGATGGTTCCCAGACCTGAGGTGGCACCAGTGCCAAGTCGGGCTAGTTTGATGGTGCAAAGTGGCTCCTGCAATCTTCCATCCAGAAGCGGGGTAGCTTACTTTTGTTTGCCAGGGAAACGGGCCGAGGTTTGTGTCTCGGGGCCTATGGCTGGGAGTGACCGGCTGGCTCCTGAAAAGCTACCATAGGCAGGATGGTGACCAGACCCATGGTGGCACCAGTGCCAAGTTGGGCTGATTTGGAAATACCAAGTGGCGCCTGCAATCTGCCATCAAAAAGTTGGCAGGCGAGTTTTGTTTTCCAGGGAAAAGCGCCGTTGTTTGTGTTTGGGGGCCTGTGGCTGGGAGTGGCCGGCTGGCTAATTAGAATCCACGATACGCAGGAAGGTTCCCAGACCTGAGGTGGCACCAATGTCAAGTCGGGCTAGTTTGATGGTGCAAAGTGGCTCCTGCAATCTTCCATCCAGAAGCGGGGTAGCTTACTTTTGTTTGCCAGGGAAACGGGCCGAGGTTTGTGTCTGGGGGCCTATGGCTGGGAGTGACCGGCTGGCTCCTGAAAAGCTACGATAGGCAGGATGGTGACCAGACCCATGGTGGCAGCCGTGCCAAGTTGGGCTGGTTTGATAGTACCAAGTGGCTCCTGGAATGTGCCTTTAAAATTTGGCAGGGCAGTTTTGTTTTCCAGGGAAAAGCGCCGTTGTTTGTGTTTGGGGACCTGTGGCTGGGAGTGGACTGCTGGCTAATTAGAATCCACGATACGCAGGATGGTTCCCAGACCCAAGGTGGCACCAGTGCCAAGTTGGGCTGGGGTGATAGTACCAAGTGCGTCCTGCAATCTGCCATCCAGAAGCGGGGATGCTTACTTTTGTTTGCCAGGGAAACGGGCCGAGGTTTGTGTCTCGGGGCCTATGGCTGGGAGTGACCGGCTGGCTCCTGAAAAGCTACGATAGGCAGGATGGTGACCAGACCCATGGTGGCACCAGTGCCAAGTTGGGCTGATTTGGTAATACCAAGTGGCTCCTGCAATCAGCCATCAAAAATTTGGCAGGCAAGTTTTGTTTTCCAGGGAAAAGCGCCGTTGTTTGTGTTCGGGGGCCTGTGGCTGGGAGTGGCCGGCTGGCTAATTAGAATCCACGATACGCAGGATGGTTCCCAGACCTGAGGTGGCACCAGTGCCAAGTCGGGCTAGTTTGATGTTGCAAAGTGGCTCCTGCAATCTGCCATCCAGAAGCGGGGCAGCTTAATTTTTTTGCCAGGGAAACGGGCCGAGGTTTGTGTCTCGGGGCCTATGGCTGGGAGTGACTGGCTGGCTCCTAAAAAGCTACGATAGGCAGGATGGTGACCAGACCCATGGTGGCAGCAGTGCCAAGTTGGGCTGGTTTGATAGTACCAAGTGGCTCCTGCAATCTGCCATCCAAAAGTTGGCAGGCGAGTTTTGTTTTCCAGGGAAAAGCGCCGTTGTTTGTGTTTGGGGGCCTGTGGCTGGGAGTGGCCGGCTGTCTAATTAGAATCCACGATACGCAGCATGGTTCCCAGACCCAAGGTGGCAGCAGTGCCAAGTTGGGCTGGTTTGATAGTACCAAGTGCGTCCTGCAATCTGCCATCCAGAAGCGGGGATGCTTACTTTTGTTTGCCAGGGAAACGGGCCGAGGTTTGTGTCTCGGGGCCTATGGCTGGGAGTGACCGGCTGGCTCCTGAAAAGCTACGATAGGCAGGATGGTGACCAGACCCATGGTGGCAGCCGTGCCAAGTTGGGCTGGTTTGATAGTACCAAGTGGCTCCTGCAATCAGCCATCAAAAAGTTGGCAGGCGAGTTTTGTTTTCCAGGGAAAAGCGCCGTTGTTTGTGTTTGGGGGCCTGTGGCTGGGAGTGGCCGGCTGGCTAATTAGAATCCACGATACGCAGGATGATTCCCAGACCCAAGGTGGCACCAGTGCCAAGTTGGGCTGGTTTGATAGTACCAAGTGGCTCCTGCAATCTGCCATCCAGAAGCGGGGCAGCTTACATTTGTTTGCCAGGGAAACGGGCCGAGGTTTGTGTCTCGGGGCCTATGGCTGGGAGTGACCGGCTGGCTCCTGAAAAGCTACGATAGGCAGGATGGTGACCAGACCCATGGTGGCAGCCGTGCCAAGTTGGGCTGGTTTGATAGTACCTGGTGGCTCCTGGAATCTGCCTTTAAAATTTGGCATGGCAGTTTTGTTTTCCAGGGAAAAGCGCCGTTGTTTGTTTTTGGGGGCCTGTGGCTGGGAGTGGCCGGCTGGCTCCTTAGAATCTACGTTACACAGCATGGTTCCCAGACCAGAGGTGGCACCAGTGCCATGTCGGGCTGGTTTGATAGTACCAAGTGCGTCCTGCAATCTGCCATCCAGAAGCGGGGTAGCTTACTTTTGTTTGCCAGGGAAACGGGCCGAGGTTAGTGTTTGGGGGCCTACGGCAGGGATTGAGCGGCTGGCTCCTGAAAAGCTACGATAGGCAGGATGGTGACCAGACCCATGGTGGCACCAGTGCCAAGTTGGGCTGGTTTGATAGTACCAAGTGGCTCCTGCAATCTGCCATCAAAAAGTTGGCAGGCGAGTTTTGTTTTCCAGGGAAAAGCGCCGTTGTTTGTGTTTGGGGGCCTGTGGCTGGGAGTGGCCGGCTGGCTCCTTAGAATCCACGATACGCAGGATGGTTCCCAGACCTGAGGTGGCACCAGTGCCAAGTCGGGCTAGTTTGATGGTACAAAGTGGCTCCTGCAATCTGCCATCCAGAAGCGGGGTAGCTTACTTTTGCTTGCCAGGGAAACGGGCCGAGGTTTGTGTCTCGGGGCCTATGGCTGGGAGTGACCGGCTGGCTCCTGAAAAGCTACGATAGGCAGGATGGTGACCAGACCCATGGTGGCACCAGTGCCAAGTTGGGCTGATTTGGTAATACCAAGTGTCTCCTGCAATCTGCCATCAAAATGTTGGCAGGCAAGTTTTGTTTTCCAGGGAAAAGCGCCGTTGTTTGTGTTTGGGGGCCTGTGGCTGGGAGTGGCCCGCTGGCTAATTAGAATCCACGATACGCAGGATGGTTCCCAGACCTGAGGTGGCACCAGTGCCAAGTCGGGCTAGTTTGATGGTGCAAAGTGGCTCCTGCAATCTGCCATCCAGAAGCGGGGCAGCTTAATTTTTTTTGCCAGGGAAACGGGCCGAGGTTTGTGTCTCGGGGCCTATGGCTGGGAGTGACTGGCTGGCTCCTAAAAAGCTACGATAGGCAGGATGGTGACCAGACCCATGGTGGCACCAGTGCCAAGTTGGGCTGGTTTGATAGTACCAAGTGGCTCCTGCAATCTGCCATCCAAAAGTTGGCAGGCGAGTTTTGTTTTCCAGGGGAAAGCGCCGTTGTTTGTGTTTGGGGGCCTGTGGCTGGGAGTGGCCGGCTGGCTAATTAGAATCCACGATACGCAGCATGGTTCCCAGACCCAAGGTGGCACCATTGCCAAGTTGGGCTGGTTTGATAGTACCAAGTGCGTCCTGCAATCTGCCATCCAGAAGCGGGGATGCTTACTTTTGTTTGCCAGGGAAACGGGCCGAGGTTTGTGTCTCGGGGCCTATGACTGGGAGTGACCGGCTGGCTCCTGAAAAGCTACGATAGGCAGGATGGTGACCAGACCCATGGTGGCAGCCGTGCCAAGTTGGGCTGGTTTGATAGTACCAAGTGGCTCCTGCAATCAGCCATCAAAAAGTTGGCAGGCGAGTTTTGTTTTCCAGGGAAAAGCGCCGTTGTTTGTGTTTGGGGGCCTGTGGCTGGGAGTGGCCGGCTGGCTAATTAGAATCCACGATACGCAGGATGATTCCCAGACCCAAGTTGGCACCAGTGCCAAGTTGGGCTGGTTTGATAGTACCAAGTGCGTCCTGCAATCTGCCATCCAGAAGCGGGGCAGCTTACATTTGTTTGCCAGGGAAACGGGCCGAGGTTTGTGTCTGGGGCCTATGGCTGGGAGTGACCGGCTGGCTCCTGAAAAGTTACGATAGGCAGGATGGTGACCAGACCCATGGTGGCAGCCGTGCCAAGTTGGGCTGGTTTGATAGTACCAAGTGGCTCCTGGAATCTGCCTTTAAAATTTGGCAGGGCAGTTTTGTTTTCCAGGGAAAAGCGCCGTTGTTTGTGTTTGGGGGCCTGTGGCTGGGAGTGGCCGGCTGGCTAATTAGAATCCACGATACGCAGCATGGTTCCCAGACCAGAGGTGGCACCAGTGCCATGTAGGGCTGGTTTGATAGTACCAAGTGGCTCCTGCAATCTGCCATCCAGAAACGGGGCAGCTTACTTTTGTTTGCCAGGGAAACGGGCCGAGGTTAGTGTTTGGGGGCCTATGGCTGGGATTGAGCGGCTGGCTCCTGAAAAGCTACGATAGGCAGGATGGTGACCTGACCCATGGTGGCACCAGTGCCAAGTTGGGCTGGTTTGATAGTACCAAGTGGCTCCTGCAATCTGCCATCAAAAAGTTGGCAGGCGAGTTTTGTTTTCCAGGGAAAAGCGCCGTTGTTTGTGTTTGGGGGCCTGTGGCTGGGAGTGGCCGGCTGGCTCCTTAGAATCCACGATACGCAGGATGGTTCCCAGACCAGAGGTGGCACCAGTGCCAAGTCGGGCTAGTTTGATGGTGCAAAGTGGCTCCTGCAATCTTCCATCCAGAAGCGGGGTAGCTTACTTTTGTTTGCCAGGGAAACGGGCCGAGGTTTGTGTCTCGGGGCCTATGGCTGGGAGTGACCGGCTGGCTCCTGAAAAGCTACCATAGGCAGGATGGTGACCAGACCCATGGTGGCACCAGTGCCAAGTTGGGCTGATTTGGAAATACCAAGTGGCTCCTGCAATCTGCCATCAAAATGTTGGCAGGCGAGTTTTGTTTTCCAGGGAAAAGCGCCGTTGTTTGTGTTTGGGGGCCTGTGGCTGGGAGTGGCCGGCTGGCTAATTAGAATCCACGATACGCAGGAAGGTTCCCAGACCTGAGGTGGCACCAGTGTCAAGTCGGGCTAGTTTGATGGTGCAAAGTGGCTCCTGCAATCTGCCATCCAGAAGCGGGGTAGCTTACTTTTGTTTGCCAGGGAAACGGGCCGAGGTTTGTGTCTGGGGGCCTATGGCTGGGAGTGACCGGCTGGCTCCTGAAAAGCTACGATAGGCAGGATGGTGACCAGACCCATGGTGGCAGCCGTGCCAAGTTGGGCTGGTTTGATAGTACCAAGTGGCTCCTGGAATCTGCCTTTAAAATTTGGCAGGGCAGTTTTGTTTTCCAGGGAAAAGCGCCGTTGTTTGTGTTTGGGGACCTGTGGCTGGGAGTGGCCGGCTGGCTCCTTAGAATCCACGATACGCAGGATTGTTCCCAGACCCAAGTTGGCACCAGTGCCATGTCGAGCTGGTTTGATAGTACCAAGTGGCTCCTGCAATCTGCCATCCAGAAGCGGGGCAGCTTACTTTTGTTTGCCAGGGAAACGGGCCGAGGTTTGTGTCTCGGGGCCTATGGCTGGGATTGAGCGGCTGGCTCCTGAAAAGCTACCTTAGGCAGGATGATGACCAGACCCATGGTGGCAGCAGTGCCAAGTTGGGCTGGTTTGATAGTACGAAGTGGCTCCTGCAATCTGCCATCAAAAAGTTGGCAGGCGAGTTTTGTTTTCCAGGGAAAAGCGCCATTGTTTTTGTTTGGGGGCCTGTGGCTGGGAGTGGCCGGCTGGCTAATTAGAATCCACGATACGCAGGATGGTTCCCAGACCAGAGGTGGCACCAGTGCCATGTCGGGCTGGTTTGATAGTACCAACTGGCTCCTGCAATCTGCCATCCAGAAGCGGGGATGCTTACTTTTGTTTGCCAGGGAAACGGGCCGAGGTTTGTGTCTCGGGGCCTATGGCTGGGAGTGACCGGCTGGCTCCTGAAAAGCTACGATAGGCAGGATGGTGACCAGACCCATGGTGGCAGCCGTGCCAAGTTGGGCTGGTTTGATAGTAACAAGTGGCTCCTGCAATCTGCCATCAAAAAGTTGGCAGGCGAGTTTTGTTTTCCAGGGAAAAGCGCTGTTGTTTGTGTTTGGGGGCCTGTGGCTGGGAGTGGCCGGCTGGCTCCTTAGAATCCACGATACGCAGGATGGTTCCCAGTGCCAAGGTGGCACCATTGCCAATTCGGGCTGGTTTGATAGTACCAAGTGGCTCCTGCAATCTGCCATCCAGAAACGGGGATGCTTACTTTTGTTTGCCAGGGTAACGGGCCGAGGATTGTTTCTCGGGGCCTATGGCTGGGAGTGAGCGGCTGGCTCCTGAAAAGCTACGATAGGCAGGATGGTGACCAGACCCATGGTGGCACCAGTGCCAAGTTGGGCTGGTTTGATAGTACCAAGTGGCTCCTGCAATCTGCCATCAAAATGTTGGCAGGCGAGTTTTGTTTTCCAGGGAAAAGCGCCGTTGTTTGTGTTTGGGGTCCTGTGGCTGGGAGTGGCCGGCTGGCTCCTTAGAATCCACGATACGCAGGATGGTTCCCAGACCAGAGGTGGCACCAGTGCCATGTCGGGCTAGTTTGATGGTGCAAAGTGGCTCCTGCAATCTGCCATCCAGAAGCGGGGCAGCTTACTTTTGTTTGCCAGGGAAACGGGCCGAGGTTTGTGTCTGGGGGCCTATGGCTGGGAGTGACCGGCTGGCTCCTGAAAACCTACGATAGGCAGGATGGTGACCAGACCCATGGTGGCACCAGTGCCAAGTTGGGCTGATTTGATAATATCAAGTGGCTCCTGCAATCTGCCATCAAAGAGTTTGCAGGCGAGTTTTGTTTTCCAGGGAAAAGCGCCGTTGTTTGTGTTTGGGGGCCTGTGGCTGGGAGTGGCCGGCTGGCTAATTAGAATCCACGATACGCAGGATGGTTCCCAGACCAGAGGTGGCACGAGTGTCAAGTAGGGCTGGTTTGATAGTACCAAGTGCGTCCTGCAATCTGCCATCCAGAAGCGGGGCAGCTTACTTTTGTTTGCCAGGGAAACGGGCCGAGGTTTGTGTCTGGGGGCCTATGGCTGGGAGTGACCGGCTGGCTCCTGAAAAGCTACGATAGGCAGGATGGTGACCAGACCCATGGTGGCACCAGAGCCAAGCTGGGCTGATTTGATAGTACCAAGTGTCTCCTGCAATCTGCCATCAAAAATTTGGCAGGCGAGTTCTGTTTTCCAGGGAAAAGCGCCGTTGTTTGTGTTTGGGGGCCTGTGGCTGGGAGTGGCCGGCTGGCTCCTTTGAACCTACGATACGCAGGATGGTTCCCATACCAGAGGTGGCACCAGTGCCATGTCGGGCTGGTTTGATAGTACCAAGTGGCTCCTGCAATCTGCCATCCAGAAACAGGGATGCTTACTTTTGTTTGCCAGGGTAACGGGCCGAGGATTGTGTCTCGGGGCCTATGGCTGGGATTGAGCGGCTGGCTCCTGAAAAGCTACGATAGGCAGGATGGTAACCAGACCCATGGTGGCACCAGTGCCAAGTTGGGCTGGTTTGATAGTACCAAGTGGCTCCTGCAATCTGCCATCAAAAAGTTGGCAGGCGAGTTTTGTTTTCCAGGGAAAAGCGCCGTTGTTTGTGTTTGGGGGCCTGTGGCTCGGAGTGGCCGGCTGACTCCTTAGAATCCACGATACGCAGGATGGTTCCCAGACCAGAGGTGGCACCAGTGCCAAGTCGGGCTAGTTTGATGGTGCAAAGTGGCTCCTGCAATCTGCCATCCAGAAGCGGGGTAGCTTACTTTTGTTTGCCAGGGAAACAGGCCGAGGTTTGTGTCTGGGGGCCTATGGCTGGGAGTGACCGGCTGGCTCCTGAAAAGCTACGATAGGCAGGATGGTGACCAGACCCATGGTGGCACCAGTGCCAAGTTGGGCTGATTTGATAATACCAAGTGGCTCCTGCAATCTGCCATCAAAAAGTTGGCAGGCGAGTTTTGTTTTCCAGGGAAAAGCGCCGTTGTTTGTGTTTGGTGGCCTGTGGCTGGGAGTGGCCGGCTGGCTAATTAGAATCCACGATACGCAGGATGGTTCCCAGACCTGAGGTGGCACCAGTGCCAAGTCGGGCTAGTTTGATGGTGCATAGTGGCTCCTGCAATCTGCCATCCAGAAGCGGGGCAGCTTACTTTTGTTTGCCAGGGAAACGGGCCGAGGTTTGTGTCTCGGAGCCTATGGCTGGGAGTGACCGTCTGGCTCCTGAAAAGCTACCATAGGCAGGATGGTGACCAGACCCATGGTGGCAGCAGTGCCAAGTTGGGCTGGTTTGATAGTACCAAGTGGCTCCTGCAATCTGCCATCAAAAAGTTGGCAGGCGAGTTTTGTTTTCCAGGGAAAAGCGCCGTTGTTTGTGTTTGGGGGCCTATGGCTGGGAGTGGCCGGCTGGCTCCCTTGAACCTACGATATGCAGGCTGGTTCCCAGACCAGAGGTGGCACCAGTGCCATGTCGGGCTGGTTTGATAGTACCAAGTGGCTCCTCCAATCCGCCATCCAGAAGCGGGGCAGCTTACTTTTTTTTGCCAGGGAAAAGGGCCGAGGTTTGTGTCTCGGGGCCTATGGCTGGGAGAGACTGGCTGGCTCCTGAAAAGCTACGATAGGCAGGATGGTGACCAGACCCATGGTGGCACCAGTGCCAAGTTGGGCTGGTTTGATAGTACCAAGTGGCTCCTGCAATCTGCCATCAAAAAGTTGGCAGGCGAGTTTTGTTTTCCAGGGAAAAGCGCCGTTGTTTGTGTTTGGGGGCCTGTGGCTGGGAGTGGCCGGCTGGCTCCTTAGAATCCACGATACGCAGGATGGTTCCCAGACCAGAGGTGGCACCAGTGCCATGTCGGGCTAGTTTGATGGTGCAAAGTGGCTCCTGCAATCTGCCATCCAGAAGCGGGGCAGCTTACTTTTGTTTGCCAGGGAAACGGGCCGAGGTTTGTGTCTGGGGGCCTATGGCTGGGAGTGACCGGCTGGCTCCTGAAAACCTACGATAGGCAGGATGGTAACCAGACCCATGGTGGCACCAGTGCCAAGTTGGGCTGGTTTGATAGTACCAAGTGGCTCCTGCAATCTGCCATCAAAAAGTTGGCAGGCGAGTTTTGTTTTCCAGGGAAAAGCGCCGTTGTTTGTGTTTGGGGGCCTGTGGCTCGGAGTGGCCGGCTGACTCCTTAGAATCCACGATACGCAGGATGGTTCCCAGACCAGAGGTGGCACCAGTGCCAAGTCGGGCTAGTTTGATGGTGCAAAGTGGCTCCTGCAATCTGCCATCCAGAAGCGGGGTAGCTTACTTTTGTTTGCCAGGGAAACAGGCCGAGGTTTGTGTCTGGGGGCCTATGGCTGGGAGTGACCGGCTGGCTCCTGAAAAGCTACGATAGGCAGGATGGTGACCAGACCCATGGTGGCACCAGTGCCAAGTTGGGCTGATTTGATAATACCAAGTGGCTCCTGCAATCTGCCATCAAAAAGTTGGCAGGCGAGTTTTGTTTTCCAGGGAAAAGCGCCGTTGTTTGTGTTTGGGGGCCTGTGGCTGGGAGTGGCCGGCTGGCTAATTAGAATCCACGATACGCAGCATGGTTCCCAGACCCAAGGTGGCACCAGTGCCAAGTTGGGCTGGTTTGATAGTACCAAGTGCGTCCTGCAATCTGCCATCCAGAAGCGGGGATGCTTACTTTTGTTTGCCAGGGAAACGGGCCGAGGTTTGTGTCTGGGGGCCTATGGCTGGGAGTGACCGGCTGGCTCCTGAAAAGCTACGATAGGCAGGATGGTGACCAGACCCATGGTGGCAGCCGTGCCAAGTTGGGCTGGTTTGATAGTACCAAGTGGCTCCTGGAATCTGCCTTTAAAATTTGGCAGGGCAGTTTTGTTTTCCAGGGAAAAGCGCCGTTGTTTGTGTTTGGGGGCCTGTGGCTGGGAGTGGCCAGCTGGCTAATTAGAATCCACGATACGCAGCATGGTTCCCAGACCAGAGGTGGCACCAGTGCCATGTAGGGTTGGTTTGATAGTACCAAGTGGCTCCTGCAATCTGCCATCCAGAATCGGGGCAGCTTACTTTTGTTTGCCAGGGAAACGGGCCGAGGTTAGTGTTTGGGGGCCTATGGCTGGGATTGAGCGGCTGGCTCCTGAAAAGCTACGATAGGCAGGATGGTGACCAGACCCATGGTGGCACCAGTGCCAAGTTGGGCTGGTTTGATAGTACCAAGTGGCTCCTGCAATCTGCCATCAAAAAGTTGGCAGGCGAGTTTTGTTTTCCAGGGAAAAGCGCCGTTGTTTGTGTTTGGGGGCCTGTGGCTGGGAGTGGCCGGCTGGCTCCTTAGAATCCACGATACGCAGGATGGTTCCCAGACCTGAGGTGGCACCAGTGCCAAGTCGGGCTAGTTTGATGGTGCAAAGTGGCTCCTGCAATCTTCCATCCAGAAGCGGGGTAGCTTACTTTTGTTTGCCAGGGAAACGGGCCGAGGTTTGTGTCTCGGGGCCTATGGCTGGGAGTGACCGGCTGGCTCCTGAAAAGCTACGATAGGCAGGATGGTGACCAGACCCATGGTGGCACCAGTGCCAAGTTGGGCTGATTTGGAAATACCAAGTGGCTCCTGCAATCTGCCATCAAAAAGTTGGCAGGCGAGTTTTGTTTTCCAGGGAAAAGCGCCGTTGTTTGTGTTTGGGGGCCTGTGGCTGGGAGTGGCCGGCTGGCTAATTAGAATCCACGATACGCAGGAAGGTTCCCAGACCTGAGGTGGCACCAATGTCAAGTCGGGCTAGTTTGATGGTGCAAAGTGGCTCCTGCAATCTTCCATCCAGAAGCGGGGTAGCTTACTTTTGTTTGCCAGGGAAACGGGCCGAGGTTTGTGTCTGGGGGCCTATGGCTGGGAGTGACCGGCTGGCTCCTGAAAAGCTACGATAGGCAGGATGGTGACCAGACCCATGGTGGCACCAGTGCCAAGTTGGGCTGGTTTGATAGTACCAAGTGGCTCCTGGAATGTGCCTTTAAAATTTGGCAGGGCAGTTTTGTTTTCCAGGGAAAAGCGCCGTTGTTTGTGTTTGGGGACCTGTGGCTGGGAGTGGACTGCTGGCTAATTAGAATCCACGATACGCAGGATGGTTCCCAGACCCAAGGTGGCACCAGTGCCAAGTTGGGCTGGGGTGATAGTACCAAGTGCGTCCTGCAATCTGCCATCCAGAAGCGGGGATGCTTACTTTTGTTTGCCAGGGAAACGGGCCGAGGTTTGTGTCTCGGGGCCTATGGCTGGGAGTGACCGGCTGGCTCCTGAAAAGCTACGATAGGCAGGATGGTGACCAGACCCATGGTGGCACCAGTGCCAAGTTGGGCTGATTTGGTAATACCAAGTGGCTCCTGCAATCAGCCATCAAAAATTTGGCAGGCAAGTTTTGTTTTCCAGGGAAAAGCGCCGTTGTTTGTGTTCGGGGGCCTGTGGCTGGGAGTGGCCGGCTGGCTAATTAGAATCCACGATACGCAGGATGGTTCCCAGACCTGAGGTGGCACCAGTGCCAAGTCGGGCTAGTTTGATGTTGCAAAGTGGCTCCTGCAATCTGCCATCCAGAAGCGGGGCAGCTTAATTTTTTTGCCAGGGAAACGGGCCGAGGTTTGTGTCTCGGGGCCTATGGCTGGGAGTGACTGGCTGGCTCCTAAAAAGCTACGATAGGCAGGATGGTGACCAGACCCATGGTGGCAGCAGTGCCAAGTTGGGCTGGTTTGATAGTACCAAGTGGCTCCTGCAATCTGCCATCCAAAAGTTGGCAGGCGAGTTTTGTTTTCCAGGGAAAAGCGCCGTTGTTTGTGTTTGGGGGCCTGTGGCTGGGAGTGGCCGGCTGTCTAATTAGAATCCACGATACGCAGCATGGTTCCCAGACCCAAGGTGGCAGCAGTGCCAAGTTGGGCTGGTTTGATAGTACCAAGTGCGTCCTGCAATCTGCCATCCAGAAGCGGGGATGCTTACTTTTGTTTGCCAGGGAAACGGGCCGAGGTTTGTGTCTCGGGGCCTATGGCTGGGAGTGACCGGCTGGCTCCTGAAAAGCTACGATAGGCAGGATGGTGACCAGACCCATGGTGGCAGCCGTGCCAAGTTGGGCTGGTTTGATAGTACCAAGTGGCTCCTGCAATCAGCCATCAAAAAGTTGGCAGGCGAGTTTTGTTTTCCAGGGAAAAGCGCCGTTGTTTGTGTTTGGGGGCCTGTGGCTGGGAGTGGCCGGCTGGCTAATTAGAATCCACGATACGCAGGATGATTCCCAGACCCAAGGTGGCACCAGTGCCAAGTTGGGCTGGTTTGATAGTACCAAGTGGCTCCTGCAATCTGCCATCCAGAAGCGGGGCAGCTTACATTTGTTTGCCAGGGAAACGGGCCGAGGTTTGTGTCTCGGGGCCTATGGCTGGGAGTGACCGGCTGGCTCCTGAAAAGCTACGATAGGCAGGATGGTGACCAGACCCATGGTGGCAGCCGTGCCAAGTTGGGCTGGTTTGATAGTACCTGGTGGCTCCTGGAATCTGCCTTTAAAATTTGGCATGGCAGTTTTGTTTTCCAGGGAAAAGCGCCGTTGTTTGTGTTTGGGGGCCTGTGGCTGGGAGTGGCCGGCTGGCTCCTTAGAATCTACGTTACACAGCATGGTTCCCAGACCAGAGGTGGCACCAGTGCCATGTCGGGCTGGTTTGATAGTACCAAGTGGCTCCTGCAATCTGCCATCCAGAAACGGGGCAGCTTACTTTTGTTTGCCAGGGAAACGGGCCGAGGTTAGTGTTTGGGGGCCTATGGCAGGGATTGAGCGGCTGGCTCCTGAAAAGCTACCATAGGCAGGATGGTGACCAGACCCATGGTGGCACCAGTGCCAAGTTGGGCTGGTTTGATAGTACCAAGTGGCTCCTGCAATCTGCCATCAAAAAGTTGGCAGGCGAGTTTTGTTTTCCAGGGAAAAGCGCCGTTGTTTGTGTTTGGGGGCCTGTGGCTGGGAGTGGCCGGCTGGCTCCTTAGAATCCACGATACGCAGGATGGTTCCCAGACCTGAGGTGGCACCAGTGCCAAGTCGGGCTAGTTTGATGGTACAAAGTGGCTCCTGCAATCTGCCATCCAGAAGCGGGGTAGCTTACTTTTGCTTGCCAGGGAAACGGGCCGAGGTTTGTGTCTCGGGGCCTATGGCTGGGAGTGACCGGCTGGCTCCTGAAAAGCTACGATAGGCAGGATGGTGACCAGACCCATGGTGGCACCAGTGCCAAGTTGGGCTGATTTGGTAATACCAAGTGTCTCCTGCAATCTGCCATCAAAATGTTGGCAGGCAAGTTTTGTTTTCCAGGGAAAAGCGCCGTTGTTTGTGTTTGGGGGCCTGTGGCTGGGAGTGGCCCGCTGGCTAATTAGAATCCACGATACGCAGGATGGTTCCCAGACCTGAGGTGGCACCAGTGCCAAGTCGGGCTAGTTTGATGGTGCAAAGTGGCTCCTGCAATCTGCCATCCAGAAGCGGGGCAGCTTAATTTTTTTTGCCAGGGAAACGGGCCGAGGTTTGTGTCTCGGGGCCTATGGCTGGGAGTGACTGGCTGGCTCCTAAAAAGCTACGATAGGCAGGATGGTGACCAGACCCATGGTGGCACCAGTGCCAAGTTGGGCTGGTTTGATAGTACCAAGTGGCTCCTGCAATCTGCCATCCAAAAGTTGGCAGGCGAGTTTTGTTTTCCAGGGGAAAGCGCCGTTGTTTGTGTTTGGGGGCCTGTGGCTGGGAGTGGCCGGCTGGCTAATTAGAATCCACGATACGCAGCATGGTTCCCAGACCCAAGGTGGCACCATTGCCAAGTTGGGCTGGTTTGATAGTACCAAGTGCGTCCTGCAATCTGCCATCCAGAAGCGGGGATGCTTACTTTTGTTTGCCAGGGAAACGGGCCGAGGTTTGTGTCTCGGGGCCTATGACTGGGAGTGACCGGCTGGCTCCTGAAAAGCTACGATAGGCAGGATGGTGACCAGACCCATGGTGGCAGCCGTGCCAAGTTGGGCTGGTTTGATAGTACCAAGTGGCTCCTGCAATCAGCCATCAAAAAGTTGGCAGGCGAGTTTTGTTTTCCAGGGAAAAGCGCCGTTGTTTGTGTTTGGGGGCCTGTGGCTGGGAGTGGCCGGCTGGCTAATTAGAATCCACGATACGCAGGATGATTCCCAGACCCAAGTTGGCACCAGTGCCAAGTTGGGCTGGTTTGATAGTACCAAGTGCGTCCTGCAATCTGCCATCCAGAAGCGGGGATGCTTACTTTTGTTTGCCAGGGAAACGGGCCGAGGTTTGTGTCTGGGGCCTATGGCTGGGAGTGACCGGCTGGCTCCTGAAAAGTTACGATAGGCAGGATGGTGACCAGACCCATGGTGGCAGCCGTGCCAAGTTGGGCTGGTTTGATAGTACCAAGTGGCTCCTGGAATCTGCCTTTAAAATTTGGCAGGGCAGTTTTGTTTTCCAGGGAAAAGCGCCGTTGTTTGTGTTTGGGGGCCTGTGGCTGGGAGTGGCCGGCTGGCTAATTAGAATCCACGATACGCAGCATGGTTCCCAGACCAGAGGTGGCACCAGTGCCATGTAGGGCTGGTTTGATAGTACCAAGTGGCTCCTGCAATCTGCCATCCAGAAACGGGGCAGCTTACTTTTGTTTGCCAGGGAAACGGGCCGAGGTTAGTGTTTGGGGGCCTATGGCTGGGATTGAGCGGCTGGCTCCTGAAAAGCTACGATAGGCAGGATGGTGACCTGACCCATGGTGGCACCAGTGCCAAGTTGGGCTGGTTTGATAGTACCAAGTGGCTCCTGCAATCTGCCATCAAAAAGTTGGCAGGCGAGTTTTGTTTTCCAGGGAAAAGCGCCGTTGTTTGTGTTTGGGGGCCTGTGGCTGGGAGTGGCCGGCTGGCTCCTTAGAATCCACGATACGCAGGATGGTTCCCAGACCAGAGGTGGCACCAGTGCCAAGTCGGGCTAGTTTGATGGTGCAAAGTGGCTCCTGCAATCTTCCATCCAGAAGCGGGGTAGCTTACTTTTGTTTGCCAGGGAAACGGGCCGAGGTTTGTGTCTCGGGGCCTATGGCTGGGAGTGACCGGCTGGCTCCTGAAAAGCTACCATAGGCAGGATGGTGACCAGACCCATGGTGGCACCAGTGCCAAGTTGGGCTGATTTGGAAATACCAAGTGGCTCCTGCAATCTGCCATCAAAATGTTGGCAGGCGAGTTTTGTTTTCCAGGGAAAAGCGCCGTTGTTTGTGTTTGGGGGCCTGTGGCTGGGAGTGGCCGGCTGGCTAATTAGAATCCACGATACGCAGGAAGGTTCCCAGACCTGAGGTGGCACCAGTGTCAAGTCGGGCTAGTTTGATGGTGCAAAGTGGCTCCTGCAATCTGCCATCCAGAAGCGGGGTAGCTTACTTTTGTTTGCCAGGGAAACGGGCCGAGGTTTGTGTCTGGGGGCCTATGGCTGGGAGTGACCGGCTGGCTCCTGAAAAGCTACGATAGGCAGGATGGTGACCAGACCCATGGTGGCAGCCGTGCCAAGTTGGGCTGGTTTGATAGTACCAAGTGGCTCCTGGAATCTGCCTTTAAAATTTGGCAGGGCAGTTTTGTTTTCCAGGGAAAAGCGCCGTTGTTTGTGTTTGGGGACCTGTGGCTGGGAGTGGCCGGCTGGCTAATTAGAATCCACGATACGCAGGATGGTTCCCAGACCCAAGGTGGCACCAGTGCCAAGTTGGGCTGGGGTGATAGTACCAAGTGCGTCCTGCAATCTGCCATCCAGAAGCGGGGATGCTTACTTTTGTTTGCCAGGGAAACGGGCCGAGGTTTGTGTCTCGGGGCCTATGGCTGGGAGTGACCGGCTGGCTCCTGAAAAGCTACGATAGGCAGGATGGTGACCAGACCCATGGTGGCACCAGTGCCAAGTTGGGCTGATTTGGTAATACCAAGTGGCTCCTGCAATCTGCCATCAAAAAGTTGGCAGGCGAGTTTTGTTTTCCAGGGAAAAGCGCCGTTGTTTGTGTTTGGGGGCCTGTGGCTGGGAGTGGCCGGCTGGCTAATTAGAATCCACGATACGCAGGATGATTCCCAGACCCAAGGTGGCACCAGTGCCAAGTTGGGCTGGTTTGATAGTACCAAGTGCGTCCTGCAATCTGCCATCCAGAAGCGGGGATGCTTACTTTTGTTTGCCAGGGAAACGGGCCGAGGTTTGTGTCTGGGGGCCTATGGCTGGGAGTGACCGGCTGGCTCCTGAAAAGCTACGATAGGCAGGATGGTGACCAGACCCATGGTGGCAGCCGTGCCAAGTTGGGCTGGTTTGATAGTACCTGGTGGCTCCTGGAATCTGCCTTTAAAATTTGGCATGGCAGTTTTGTTTTCCAGGGAAAAGCGCCGTTGTTTGTGTTTGGGGGCCTGTGGCTGGGAGTGGCCGGCTGGCTCCTTAGAATCTACGTTACACAGCATGGTTCCCAGACCAGAGGTGGCACCAGTGCCATGTCGGGCTGGTTTGATAGTACCAAGTGGCTCCTGCAATCTGCCATCCAGAAGCGGGGTAGCTTACTTTTGCTTGCCAGGGAAACGGGCCGAGGTTTGTGTCTCGGGGCCTATGGCTGGGAGTGACCGGCTGGCTCCTGAAAAGCTACGATAGGCAGGATGGTGACCAGACCCATGGTGGCACCAGTGCCAAGTTGGGCTGATTTGGTAATACCAAGTGTCTCCTGCAATCTGCCATCAAAATGTTGGCAGGCAAGTTTTGTTTTCCAGGGAAAAGCGCCGTTGTTTGTGTTTGGGGGCCTGTGGCTGGGAGTGGCCCGCTGGCTCCTTAGAATCCACGATACGCAGGATGGTTCCCAGACCTGAGGTGGCACCAGTGCCAAGTCGGGCTAGTTTGATGGTACAAAGTGGCTCCTGCAATCTGCCATCCAGAAGCGGGGCAGCTTAATTTTTTTTGCCAGGGAAACGGGCCGAGGTTTGTGTCTCGGGGCCTATGGCTGGGAGTGACTGGCTGGCTCCTAAAAAGCTACGATAGGCAGGATGGTGACCAGACCCATGGTGGCACCAGTGCCAAGTTGGGCTGGTTTGATAGTACCAAGTGGCTCCTGCAATCTGCCATCCAAAAGTTGGCAGGCGAGTTTTGTTTTCCAGGGGAAAGCGCCGTTGTTTGTGTTTGGGGGCCTGTGGCTGGGAGTGGCCGGCTGGCTAATTAGAATCCACGATACGCAGCATGGTTCCCAGACCCAAGGTGGCACCAGTGCCAAGTTGGGCTGGTTTGATAGTACCAAGTGCGTCCTGCAATCTGCCATCCAGAAGCGGGGATGCTTACTTTTGTTTGCCAGGGAAACGGGCCGAGGTTTGTGTCTCGGGGCCTATGACTGGGAGTGACCGGCTGGCTCCTGAAAAGCTACGATAGGCAGGATGGTGACCAGACCCATGGTGGCAGCCGTGCCAAGTTGGGCTGGTTTGATAGTACCAAGTGGCTCCTGCAATCTGCCATCAAAAAGTTGGCAGGCGAGTTTTGTTTTCCAGGGAAAAGCGCCGTTGTTTGTGTTTGGGGGCCTGTGGCTGGGAGTGGCCGGCTGGCTAATTAGAATCCACGATACGCAGGATGATTCCCAGACCCAAGGTGGCACCAGTGCCAAGTTGGGCTGGTTTGATAGTACCAAGTGCGTCCTGCAATCTGCCATCCAGAAGCGGGGATGCTTACTTTTGTTTGCCAGGGAAACGGGCCGAGGTTTGTGTCTGGGGCCTATGGCTGGGAGTGACCGGCTGGCTCCTGAAAAGTTACGATAGGCAGGATGGTGACCAGACCCATGGTGGCAGCCGTGCCAAGTTGGGCTGGTTTGATAGTACCAAGTGGCTCCTGGAATCTGCCTTTAAAATTTGGCAGGGCAGTTTTGTTTTCCAGGGAAAAGCGCCGTTGTTTTTGTTTGGGGGCCTGTGGCTGGGAGTGGCCGGCTGGCTAATTAGAATCCACGATACGCAGCATGGTTCCCAGACCAGAGGTGGCACCAGTGCCATGTAGGGCTGGTTTGATAGTACCAAGTGGCTCCTGCAATCTGCCATCCAGAAACGGGGCAGCTTACTTTTGTTTGCCAGGGAAACGGGCCGAGGTTAGTGTTTGGGGGCCTATGGCAGGGATTGAGCGGCTGGCTCCTGAAAAGCTACGATAGGCAGGATGGTGACCTGACCCATGGTGGCACCAGTGCCAAGTTGGGCTGGTTTGATAGTACCAAGTGGCTCCTGCAATCTGCCATCAAAATGTTGGCAGGCGAGTTTTGTTTTCCAGGGAAAAGCGCCGTTGTTTGTGTTTGGGGGCCTGTGGCTGGGAGTGGCCGGCTGGCTCCTTAGAATCCACGATACGCAGGATGGTTCCCAGACCAGAGGTGGCACCAGTGCCAAGTCGGGCTAGTTTGATGGTGCAAAGTGGCTCCTGCAATCTTCCATCCAGAAGCGGGGTAGCTTACTTTTGTTTGCCAGGGAAACGGGCCGAGGTTTGTGTCTCGGGGCCTATGGCTGGGAGTGACCGGCTGGCTCCTGAAAAGCTACCATAGGCAGGATGGTGACCAGACCCATGGTGGCACCAGTGCCAAGTTGGGCTGATTTGGAAATACCAAGTGGCTCCTGCAATCTGCCATCAAAATGTTGGCAGGCGAGTTTTGTTTTCCAGGGAAAAGCGCCGTTGTTTGTGTTTGGGGGCCTGTGGCTGGGAGTGGCCGGCTGGCTAATTAGAATCCACGATACGCAGGAAGGTTCCCAGACCTGAGGTGGCACCAGTGTCTAGTCGGGCTAGTTTGATGGTGCAAAGTGGCTCCTGCAATCTGCCATCCAGAAGCGGGGTAGCTTACTTTTGTTTGCCAGGGAAACGGGCCGAGGTTTGTGTCTGGGGGCCTATGGCTGGGAGTGACCGGCTGGCTCCTGAAAAGCTACGATAGGCAGGATGGTGACCAGACCCATGGTGGCAGCCGTGCCAAGTTGGGCTGGTTTGATAGTACCAAGTGGCTCCTGGAATCTGCCTTTAAAATTTGGCAGGGCAGTTTTGTTTTCCAGGGAAAAGCGCCGTTGTTTGTGTTTGGGGACCTGTGGCTGGGAGTGGCCGGCTGGCTAATTAGAATCCACGATACGCAGGATGGTTCCCAGACCCAAGGTGGCACCAGTGCCAAGTTGGGCTGGGGTGATAGTACCAAGTGCGTCCTGCAATCTGCCATCCAGAAGCGGGGATGCTTACTTTTGTTTGCCAGGGAAACGGGCCGAGGTTTGTGTCTCGGGGCCTATGGCTGGGAGTGACCGGCTGGCTCCTGAAAAGCTACGATAGGCAGGATGGTGACCAGACCCATGGTGGCACCAGTGCCAAGTTGGGCTGATTTGGTAATACCAAGTGGCTCCTGCAATCTGCCATCAAAATGTTGGCAGGCAAGTTTTGTTTTCCAGGGAAAAGCGCCGTTGTTTGTGTTTGGGGGCCTGTGGCTGGGAGTGGCCGGCTGGCTAATTAGAATCCACGATACGCAGGATGGTTCCCAGACCTGAGGTGGCACCAGTGCCAAGTCGGGCTAGTTTGATGGTGCAAAGTGGCTCCTGCAATCTGCCATCCAGAAGCGGGGCAGCTTAATTTTTTTGCCAGGGAAACGGGCCGAGGTTTGTGTCTCGGGGCCTATGGCTGGGAGTGACTGGCTGGCTCCTAAAAAGCTACGATAGGCAGGATGGTGACCAGACCCATTGTGGCAGCAGTGCCAAGTTGGGCTGGTTTGATAGTACCAAGTGGCTCCTGCAATCTGCCATCCAAAAGTTGGCAGGCGAGTTTTGTTTTCCAGGGGAAAGCGCCGTTGTTTGTGTTTGGGGGCCTGTGGCTGGGAGTGGCCGGCTGGCTAATTAGAATCCACGATACGCAGCATGGTTCCCAGACCCAAGGTGGCACCAGTGCCAAGTTGGGCTGGTTTGATAGTACCAAGTGCGTCCTGCAATCTGCCATCCAGAAGCGGGGATGCTTACTTTTGTTTGCCAGGGAAACGGGCCGAGGTTTGTGTCTCGGGGCCTATGGCTGGGAGTGACCGGCTGGCTCCTGAAAAGCTACGATAGGCAGGATGGTGACCAGACCCATGGTGGCAGCCGTGCCAAGTTGGGCTGGTTTGATAGTACCAAGTGGCTCCTGCAATCAGCCATCAAAAAGTTGGCAGGCGAGTTTTGTTTTCCAGGGAAAAGCGCCGTTGTTTGTGTTTGGGGGCCTGTGGCTGGGAGTGGCCGGCTGGCTAATTAGAATCCACGATACGCAGGATGATTCCCAGACCCAAGGTGGCACCAGTGCCAAGTTGGGCTGGTTTGATAGTACCAAGTGCGTCCTGCAATCTGCCATCCAGAAGCGGGGATGCTTACTTTTGTTTGCCAGGGAAACGGGCCGAGGTTTGTGTCTGGGGGCCTATGGCTGGGAGTGACCGGCTGGCTCCTGAAAAGCTACGATAGGCAGGATGGTAACCAGACCCATGGTGGCAGCCGTGCCAAGTTGGGCTGGTTTGATAGTACCTGGTGGCTCCTGGAATCTGCCTTTAAAATTTGGCATGGCAGTTTTGTTTTCCAGGGAAAAGCGCCGTTGTTTGTGTTTGGGGGCCTGTGGCTGGGAGTGGCCGGCTGGCTAATTAGAATCCACGATACGCAGCATGGTTCCCAGACCAGAGGTGGCACCAGTGCCATGTCGGGCTGGTTTGATAGTACCAAGTGGCTCCTGCAATCTGCCATCCAGAAACGGGGCAGCTTACTTTTGTTTGCCAGGGAAACGGGCCGAGGTTAGTGTTTGGGGGCCTATGGCTGGGATTGAGCGGCTGGCTCCTGAAAAGCTACGATAGGCAGGATGGTGACCAGACCCATGGTGGCACCAGTGCCAAGTTGGGCTGATTTGATAGTACCAAGTGGCTCCTGCAATCTGCCATCAAAAAGTTGGCAGGCGAGTTTTGTTTTCCAGGGAAAAGCGCCATTGTTTGTGTTTGGTGGCCTGTGGCTGGGAGTGGCCGGCTGGCTAATTAGAATCCACGATACGCAGGATGGTTCCCAGACCCAAGGTGGCACCAGTGCCAAGTTGGGCTGGGGTGATAGTACCAAGTGCGTCCTGCAATCTGCCATCCAGAAGCGGGGATGCTTACTTTTGTTTGCCAGGGAAACGGGCCGAGGTTTGTGTCTCGGGGCCTATGGCTGGGAGTGACCGGCTGGCTCCTGAAAAGCTACAATAGGCAGGATGGTGACCAGACCCATGGTGGCACCAGTGCCAAGTTGGGCTGATTTGGTAATACCAAGTGGCTCCTGCAATCTGCCATCAAAATGTTGGCAGGCATATTTTGTTTTCCAGGGAAAAGCGCCGTTGTTTGTGTTTGGGGGCCTGTGGCTGGGAGTGGCCGGCTGGCTAATTAGAATCCACGATACGCAGGATGGTTCCCAGACCTGAGGTGGCACCAGTGCCAAGTCGGTGTAGTTTGATGGTGCAAAGTGGCTCCTGCAATCTGCAATCCAGAAGCGGGGTAGCTTACTTTTGTTTGCCAGGGAAACGGGCCGAGGTTTGTGTCTGGGGGCCTATGGCTGGGAGTGACCGGCTGGCTCCTGAAAAGCTACGATAGGCAGGATGGTGACCAGACCCATGGTGGCACCAGTGCCAAGCTGGGCTGATTTGATAGTACCAAGTGTCTCCTGCAATCTGCCATCAAAAATTTGGCAGGCAAGTTTTGTTTTCCAGGGAAAAGCGCCGTTGTTTGTGTTTGGGGGCCTGTGGCTGGGAGAGGCCGGCTGGCTAATTAGAATCCACGATACGCAGGATGGTTCCCAGACCTGAGGTGGCACCAGTGCCAAGTCGGGCTAGTTTGATGGTGCAAAGTGGCTCCTGCAATCTGCCATCCAGAAGCGGGGCAGCTTAATTTTTTTGCCAGGGAAACGGGCCGAGGTTTGTGTCTCGGGGCCTATGGCTGGGAGTGACTGGCTGGCTCCTAAAAAGCTACGATAGGCAGGATGGTGACCAGACCCATTGTGGCAGCAGTGCCAAGTTGGGCTGGTTTGATAGTACCAAGTGGCTCCTGCAATCTGCCATCCAAAAGTTGGCAGGCGAGTTTTGTTTTCCAGGGGAAAGCGCCGTTGTTTGTGTTTGGGGGCCTGTGGCTGGGAGTGGCCGGCTGGCTAATTAGAATCCACGATACGCAGCATGGTTCCCAGACCCAAGGTGGCACCAGTGCCAAGTTGGGCTGGTTTGATAGTACCAAGTGCGTCCTGCAATCTGCCATCCAGAAGCGGGGATGCTTACTTTTGTTTGCCAGGGAAACGGGCCGAGGTTTGTGTCTCGGGGCCTATGGCTGGGAGTGACCGGCTGGCTCCTGAAAAGCTACGATAGGCAGGATGGTGACCAGACCCATGGTGGCAGCCGTGCCAAGTTGGGCTGGTTTGATAGTACCAAGTGGCTCCTGCAATCAGCCATCAAAAAGTTGGCAGGCGAGTTTTGTTTTCCAGGGAAAAGCGCCGTTGTTTGTGTTTGGGGGCCTGTGGCTGGGAGTGGCCGGCTGGCTAATTAGAATCCACGATACGCAGGATGATTCCCAGACCCAAGGTGGCACCAGTGCCAAGTTGGGCTGGTTTGATAGTACCAAGTGCGTCCTGCAATCTGCCATCCAGAAGCGGGGATGCTTACTTTTGTTTGCCAGGGAAACGGGCCGAGGTTTGTGTCTGGGGGCCTATGGCTGGGAGTGACCGGCTGGCTCCTGAAAAGCTACGATAGGCAGGATGGTGACCAGACCCATGGTGGCAGCCGTGCCAAGTTGGGCTGGTTTGATAGTACCTGGTGGCTCCTGGAATCTGCCTTTAAAATTTGGCATGGCAGTTTTGTTTTCCAGGGAAAAGCACCGTTGTTTGTGTTTGGGGGCCTGTGGCTGGGAGTGGCCGGCTGGCTAATTAGAATCCACGATACGCAGCATGGTTCCCAGACCAGAGGTGGCACCAGTGCCATGTCGGGCTGGTTTGATAGTACCAAGTGGCTCCTGCAATCTGCCATCCAGAAACGGGGCAGCTTACTTTTGTTTGCCAGGGAAACGGGCCGAGGTTAGTGTTTGGGGGCCTATGGCTGGGATTGAGCGGCTGGCTCCTGAAAAGCTACGATAGGCAGGATGGTGACCAGACCCATGGTGGCACCAGTGCCAAGTTGGGCTGATTTGATAGTACCAAGTGGCTCCTGCAATCTGCCATCAAAAAGTTGGCAGGCGAGTTTTGTTTTCCAGGGAAAAGCGCCATTGTTTGTGTTTGGTGGCCTGTGGCTGGGAGTGGCCGGCTGGCTAATTAGAATCCACGATACGCAGGATGGTTCCCAGACCCAAGGTGGCACCAGTGCCAAGTTGGGCTGGGGTGATAGTACCAAGTGCGTCCTGCAATCTGCCATCCAGAAGCGGGGATGCTTACTTTTGTTTGCCAGGGAAACGGGCCGAGGTTTGTGTCTCGGGGCCTATGGCTGGGAGTGACCGGCTGGCTCCTGAAAAGCTACAATAGGCAGGATGGTGACCAGACCCATGGTGGCACCAGTGCCAAGTTGGGCTGATTTGGTAATACCAAGTGGCTCCTGCAATCTGCCATCAAAATGTTGGCAGGCATATTTTGTTTTCCAGGGAAAAGCGCCGTTGTTTGTGTTTGGGGGCCTGTGGCTGGGAGTGGCCGGCTGGCTAATTAGAATCCACGATACGCAGGATGGTTCCCAGACCTGAGGTGGCACCAGTGCCAAGTCGGTGTAGTTTGATGGTGCAAAGTGGCTCCTGCAATCTGCAATCCAGAAGCGGGGTAGCTTACTTTTGTTTGCCAGGGAAACGGGCCGAGGTTTGTGTCTGGGGGCCTATGGCTGGGAGTGACCGGCTGGCTCCTGAAAAGCTACGATAGGCAGGATGGTGACCAGACCCATGGTGGCACCAGTGCCAAGCTGGGCTGATTTGATAGTACCAAGTGTCTCCTGCAATCTGCCATCAAAAATTTGGCAGGCGAGTTTTGTTTTCCAGGGAAAAGCGCCGTTGTTTGTGTTTGGGGGCCTGTGGCTGGGAGTGGCCGGCTGGCTAATTAGAATCCACGATACGCAGGATGGTTCCCAGACGCAAGGTGGCACCAGTGCCAAGTTGGGCTGGGGTGATAGTACCAAGTGCGTCCTGCAATCTGCCATCCAGAAGCGGGGATGCTTACTTTTGTTTGCCAGGGAAACGGGCCGAGGTTTGTGTCTCGGGGTCTATGGCTGGGAGTGACCGGCTGGCTCCTGAAAAGCTACGATAGGCAGGATGGTGACCAGACCCAAGTTGGCACCAGTGCCAAGTTGGGCTGGTTTGATAGTACCAAGTGGCTCCTGCAATCTGCCATCAAAAAGTTGGCAGGCGAGTTTTGTTTTCCAGGGAAAAGCGCCACTGTTTGTGTTTGGGGGCCTGTGGCTGGGAGTGGCCGGCTGGCTCCTTTGAACCTACGATACGCAGGATGATACCCAGACCAGAGGTGGCACCAGTGCCATGTCGGGCTGGTTTGATAGTACCAAGTGGCTCCTGCAATCTGCCATCCAGAAGCGGGGCAGCTTAATTTTTTTTGCCAGGGGAACGGGCCGAGGTTTGTGACTCGGGGCCTATGGCTGGGAGTGACCGGCTGGCTCCTGAAAAGCTACGATAGGCAGGATGGTGACCAGACCCATGGTGGCAGCAGTGCCAAGTTGGGCTGGTTTGATAGTACCAAGTGGCTCCTGCAATCTGCCATCAAAAAGTTGGCAGGCGAGTTTTGTTTTCCAGGGAAAAGCGCCGTTGTTTGCGTTTGGGGGCCTGTGGCTGGGAGTGGCCGGCTGGCTAATTAGAATCCACGATACGCAGGATGGTTCCCAGACCCAAGGTGGCACCAGTGCCAAGTTGGGCTGGTTTGATAGTACCAAGTGGCTCGTGCAATCTGCCATCCAGAAGCGGGGATGCTTACTTTTGTTTGCCAGGGAAACGGGCCGAGATTTGTGTCTGGGTGTCCATGGCTGGGAGTGACCGGCTGGCTCCTGAAAAGCTACGATAGGCAGGATGGTGACCAGACTCATGGTGGCAGCCGTGCCAAGTTGGGCTGGTTTGATAGTAACAAGTGGCTCCTGCAATCAGCCATCAAAAGTTGGCAGGCGAGTTTTGTTTTCCAGGGAAAAGCGCCGTTGTTTGTGTTTGGGGGCCTGTGGCTGGGAGTGGCCGGCTGGCTAATTGGAATCCACGATACGCAGGATGATTCCCAGACCCAAGGTGGCACCAGTGCCAAGTTGGGCTGGTTTGATAGTACCAAGTGCGTCCTGCAATCTGCCATCCAGAAGCGGGGATGCTTACTTTTGTTTGCCAGGGAAACGGGCCGAGGTTTGTGTCTGGGGGCCTATGGCTGGGAGTGACCGGCTGGCTCCTGAAAAGCTACGATAGGCAGGATGGTGACCAGACCCATGGTGGCACCAGTGCCAAGTTGGGCTGGTTTGATAGTACCAAGTGGCTCCTGGAATCTGCCTTTAAAATTTGGCAGGCCAGTTTTGTTTTCCAGGGAAAAGCGCCGTTGTTTGTGTTTGGGGGCCTGTGGCTGGGAGTGGCCGGCTGGCTAATTAGAATCCTCGATACGCAGCATGGTTCCCAGACCAGAGGTGGCACCAGTGCCATGTCGGGCTGGTTTGATAGTACCAAGTGGCTCCTGCAATCTGCCATCCAGAAACGGGGCAGCTTACTTTTGTTTGCCAGGGAAACGGGCCGAGGTTAGTGTTTGGGGGCCTATGGCTGGGATTGAGCGGCTGGCTCCTGAAATGCTACGATAGGCAGGATGGTGACCAGACCCATGGTGGCACCAGTGCCAAGTTGGGCTGGTTTGATAGTACCAAGTGGCTCCTGCAATCTGCCATCAAAAAGTTGGCAGGCGAGTTTTGTTTTCCAGGGAAAAGCGCCGTTGTTTGTGTTTGGGGGCCTGTGGCTGGGAGTGGCCGGCTGGCTCCTTAGAATCCACGATACGCAGGATGGTTCCCAGACCTGAGGTGGCACCAGTGCCAAGTCGGGCTAGTTTGATGGTGCAAAGTGGCTCCTGCAATCTTCCATCCAGAAGCGGGGTAGCTTACTTTTGTTTGCCAGGGAAACGGGCCGAGGTTTGTGTCTCGGGGCCTATGGCTGGGAGTGACCGGCTGGCTCCTGAAAAGCTACGATAGGCAGGATGGTGACCAGACCCAAGGTGGCACCAGTGCCAAGTTGGGCTGGTTTGATAGTACCAAGTGGCTCCTGCAATCTGCCATCAAAAAGTTGGCAGGCGAGTTTTGTTTTCCAGGGAAAAGCGCCGTTGTTTGTGTTTGGGGGCCTGTGGCTGGGAGTGGCCGGCTGGCTCCTTTGAACCTACGATACGCAGGATGATACCCAGACCAGAGGTGGCACCAGTGCCATGTCGGGCTGGTTTGATAGTAGCAAGTAGCTCCTGCAATCTGCCATCCAGAAGCGGGGTAGCTTACTTTTGTTTGCCAGGGAAATGGGCCGAGGTTTGTGTCTCGGGGCCTATGGCTGGGAGTGACCGGCTGGCTCCTGAAAAGCTACGATAGGCAGGATGGTGACCAGACCCATGGTGGCACCAGTGCCAAGTTGGGCTGATTTGGTAATACCAAGTGGCTCCTGCAATCTGCCATCAAAATGTTGGCAGGCATATTTTGTTTTCCAGGGTAAAGCGCCGTAGTTTGTGTTTGGGGGCCTGTGGCTGGGAGTGGCCGGCTGGCTATTTAGAATCCACGATACGCAGCATGGTTCCCAGACCAGAGGTGGCACCAGTGCCATGTCGGGCTGGTTTGATAGTACCAAGTGGCTCCTGCAATCTGCCATCCAGAAGCGGGGCAGCTTAATTTTTTTTGCCAGGGGAACGGGCCGAGGTTTGTGTCTCGGGGCCTATGGCTGGGAGTGACCGGCTGGCTCCTGAAAAGCTACGATAGGCAGGATGGTGACCAGACCCATGGTGGCAGCAGTGCCAAGTTGGGCTGGTTTGATAGTACCAAGTGGCTCCTGCAATCTGCCATCAAAAAGTTGGCAGGCGAGTTTTGTTTTCCAGGGAAAAGCGCCGTTGTTTGCGTTTGGGGGCCTGTGGCTGGGAGTGGCCGGCTGGCTAATTAGAATCCACGATACGCAGGATGGTTCCCAGACCCAAGGTGGCACCAGTGCCAAGTTGGGTTGGTTTGATAGTACCAAGTGGCTCGTGCAATCTGCCATCCAGAAGCGGGGATGCTTACTTTTGTTTGCCAGGGAAACGGGCCGAGATTTGTGTCTGGGTGTCCATGGCTGGGAGTGACCGGCTGGCTCCTGAAAAGCTACGATAGGCAGGATGGTGACCAGACCCATGGTGGCAGCCGTGCCAAGTTGGGCTGGTTTGATAGTAACAAGTGGCTCCTGCAATCAGCCATCAAAAGTTGGCAGGCGAGTTTTGTTTTCCAGGGAAAAGCGCCGTTGTTTGTGTTTGGGGGCCTGTGGCTGGGAGTGGCCGGCTGGCTAATTGGAATCCACGATACGCAGGATGATTCCCAGACCCAAGGTGGCACCAGTGCCAAGTTGGGCTGGTTTGATAGTACCAAGTGCGTCCTGCAATCTGCCATCCAGAAGCGGGGATGCTTACTTTTGTTTGCCAGGGAAACGGGCCGAGGTTTGTGTCTGGGGGCCTATGGCTGGGAGTGACCGGCTGGCTCCTGAAAAGCTACGATAGGCAGGATGGTGACCAGACCCATGGTGGCACCAGTGCCAAGTTGGGCTGGTTTGATAGTACCAAGTGGCTCCTGGAATCTGCCTTTAAAATTTGGCAGGCCAGTTTTGTTTTCCAGGGAAAAGCGCCGTTGTTTGTGTTTGGGGGCCTGTGGCTGGGAGTGGCCGGCTGGCTAATTAGAATCCTCCATACGCAGCATGGTTCCCAGACCAGAGGTGGCACCAGTGCCATGTCGGGCTGGTTTGATAGTACCAAGTGGCTCCTGCAATCTGCCATCCAGAAACGGGGCAGCTTACTTTTGTTTGCCAGGGAAACGGGCCGAGGTTAGTGTTTGGGGGCCTATGGCTGGGATTGAGCGGCTGGCTCCTGAAATGCTACGATAGGCAGGATGGTGACCAGACCCATGGTGGCACCAGTGCCAAGTTGGGCTGGTTTGATAGTACCAAGTGGCTCCTGCAATCTGCCATCAAAAAGTTGGCAGGCGAGTTTTGTTTTCCAGGGAAAAGCGCCGTTGTTTGTGTTTGGGGGCCTGTGGCTGGGAGTGGCCGGCTGGCTCCTTAGAATCCACGATACGCAGGATGGTTCCCAGACCTGAGGTGGCACCAGTGCCAAGTCGGGCTAGTTTGATGGTGCAAAGTGGCTCCTGCAATCTTCCATCCAGAAGCGGGGTAGCTTACTTTTGTTTGCCAGGGAAACGGGCCGAGGTTTGTGTCTCGGGGCCTATGGCTGGGAGTGACCGGCTGGCTCCTGAAAAGCTACGATAGGCAGGATGGTGACCAGACCCATGGTGGCACCAGTGCCAAGTTGGGCTGATTTGGAAATACCAAGTGGCTCCTGCAATCTGCCATCAAAATATTGGCAGGCGAGTTTTGTTTTCCAGGGAAAAGCGCCGTTGTTTGTGTTTGGGGTCCTGTGGCTGGGAGTGGCCGGCTGGCTCCTTAGAATCCACGATACGCAGGATGGTTCCCAGTGCCAAGGTGGCACCAGTGCCAATTCGGGCTGGTTTGATAGTACCAAGTGGCTCCTGCAATCTGCCATCCAGAAACGGGGATGCTTACTTTTGTTTGCCAGGGTAACGGGCCGAGGATTGTTTCTCGGGGCCTATGGCTGGGAGTGAGCGGCTGGCTCCTGAAAAGCTACGATAGGCAGGATGGTGACCAGACCCATGGTGGCACCAGTGCCAAGTTGGGCTGGTTTGATAGTACCAAGTGGCTCCTGCAATCTGCCATCAAAATGTTGGCAGGCGAGTTTTGTTTTCCAGGGAAAAGCGCCGTTGTTTGTGTTTGGGGGCCTGTGGCTGGGAGTGGCCGGCTGGCTCCTTAGAATCCACGATACGCAGGATGGTTCCCAGACCAGAGGTGGCACCAGTGCCATGTCGGGCTAGTTTGATGGTGCAAAGTGGCTCCTGCAATCTGCCATCCAGAAGCGGGGCAGCTTACTTTTGTTTGCCAGGGAAACGGGCCGAGGTTTGTGTCGGGGGCCTATGGCTGGGAGTGACCGGCTGGCTCCTGAAAACCTACGATAGGCAGGATGGTGACCAGACCCATGGTGGCACCAGTGCCAAGTTGGGCTGATTTGATAATATCAAGTGGCTCCTGCAATCTGCCATCAAAGAGTTTGCAGGCGAGTTTTGTTTTCCAGGGAAAAGCGCCGTTGTTTGTGTTTGGGGGCCTGTGGCTGGGAGTGGCCGGCTGGCTAATTAGAATCCACGATACGCAGGATGGTTCCCAGACCAGAGGTGGCACGAGTGTCAAGTAGGGCTGGTTTGATAGTACCAAGTGCGTCCTGCAATCTGCCATCCAGAAGCGGGGATGCTTACTTTTGTTTGCCAGGGAAACGGGCCGAGGTTTGTGTCTGGGGGCCTATGGCTGGGAGTGACCGGCTGGCTCCTGAAAAGCTACGATAGGCAGGATGGTGACCAGACCCATGGTGGCACCAGTGCCAAGTTGGGCTGGTTTGATAGTACCAAGTGGCTCCTGCAATCTGCCATCAAAAAGTTGGCAGGCGAGTTTTGTTTTCCAGGGAAAAACGCCGTTGTTTGTGTTTGGGGGCCTGTGGCTGGGAGTGGCCGGCTGGCTCCTTTGAACCTACGATACGCAGGATGGTTCCCAGACCAGAGGTGGCACCAGTGCCATGTCGGGCTGGTTTGATAGTACCAAGTGGCTCCTGCAATCTGCCATCCCGAAACAGGGATGCTTACTTTTGTTTGCCAGGGTAACGGGCCGAGGATTGTGTCTCGGGGCCTATGGCTGGGATTGAGCGGCTGGCTCCTGAAAAGCTACGATAGGCAGGATGGTAACCAGACCCATGGTGGCACCAGTGCCAAGTTGGGCTGGTTTGATAGTACCAAGTGGCTCCTGCAATCTGCCATCAAAAAGTTGGCAGGCGAGTTTTGTTTTCCAGGGAAAAGCGCCGTTGTTTGTGTTTGGGGGCCTGTGGCTGGGAGTGGCCGGCTGGCTCCTTAGAATCCACGATACGCAGGATGGTTCCCAGACCTGAGGTGGCACCAGTGCCAAGTCGGGCTAGTTTGATGGTGCAAAGTGGCTCCTGCAATCTTCCATCCAGAAGCGGGGCAGCTTACTTTTGTTTGCCAGGGAAACGGGCCGAGGTTTGTGTCTCGGGGCCTATGGCAGGGAGTGACCGGCTGGCTCCTGAAAAGCTACGATAGGCAGGATGGTGACCAGACCCATGGTGGCACCAGTGCCAAGTTGGGCTGATTTGGAAATACCAAGTGGCTCCTGCAATCTGCCATCAAAATATTGGCAGGCGAGTTTTGTTTTCCAGGGAAAAGCGCCGTTGTTTGTGTTTGGGGTCCTGTGGCTGGGAGTGGCCGGCTGGCTCCTTAGAATCCACGATACGCAGGATGGTTCCCAGTGCCAAGGTGGCACCAGTGCCAATTCGGGCTGGTTTGATAGTACCAAGTGGCTCCTGCAATCTGCCATCCAGAAACGGGGATGCTTACTTTTGTTTGCCAGGGTAACGGGCCGAGGATTGTTTCTCGGGGCCTATGGCTGGGAGTGAGCGGCTGGCTCCTGAAAAGCTACGATAGGCAGGATGGTGACCAGACCCATGGTGGCACCAGTGCCAAGTTGGGCTGGTTTGATAGTACCAAGTGGCTCCTGCAATCTGCCATCAAAAAGTTGGCAGGCGAGTTTTGTTTTCCAGGGAAAAGCGCCGTTGTTTGTGTTTGGGGTCCTGTGGCTGGGAGTGGCCGGCTGGCTCCTTAGAATCCACGATACGCAGGATGGTTCCCAGACCAGAGGTGGCACCAGTGCCATGTCGGGCTGGTTTGATAGTACCAAGTGGCTCCTCCAATCCGCCATCCAGAAGCGGGGCAGCTTACTTTTTTTTGCCAGGGAAAAGGGCCGAGGTTTGTGTCTCGGGGCCTATGGCTGGGAGAGACTGGCTGGCTCCTGAAAAGCTACGATAGGCAGGATGGTGACCAGACCCATGGTGGCACCAGTGCCAAGTTGGGCTGGTTTGATAGTACCAAGTGGCTCCTGCAATCTGCCATCAAAATATTGGCAGGCGAGTTTTGTTTTCCAGGGAAAAGCGCCGTTGTTTGTGTTTGGGGTCCTGTGGCTGGGAGTGGCCGGCTGGCTCCTTAGAATCCACGATACGCAGGATGGTTCCCAGTGCCAAGGTGGCACCAGTGCCAATTCGGGCTGGTTTGATAGTACCAAGTGGCTCCTGCAATCTGCCATCCAGAAACGGGGATGCTTACTTTTGTTTGCCAGGGTAACGGGCCGAGGATTGTTTCTCGGGGCCTATGGCTGGGAGTGAGCGGCTGGCTCCTGAAAAGCTACGATAGGCAGGATGGTGACCAGACCCATGGTGGCACCAGTGCCAAGTTGGGCTGGTTTGATAGTACCAAGTGGCTCCTGCAATCTGCCATCAAAATGTTGGCAGGCGAGTTTTGTTTTCCAGGGAAAAGCGCCGTTGTTTGTGTTTGGGGGCCTGTGGCTGGGAGTGGCCGGCTGGCTCCTTAGAATCCACGATACGCAGGATGGTTCCCAGACCAGAGGTGGCACCAGTGCCATGTCGGGCTAGTTTGATGGTGCAAAGTGGCTCCTGCAATCTGCCATCCAGAAGCGGGGCAGCTTACTTTTGTTTGCCAGGGAAACGGGCCGAGGTTTGTGTCGGGGGCCTATGGCTGGGAGTGACCGGCTGGCTCCTGAAAACCTACGATAGGCAGGATGGTGACCAGACCCATGGTGGCACCAGTGCCAAGTTGGGCTGATTTGATAATATCAAGTGGCTCCTGCAATCTGCCATCAAAGAGTTTGCAGGCGAGTTTTGTTTTCCAGGGAAAAGCGCCGTTGTTTGTGTTTGGGGGCCTGTGGCTGGGAGTGGCCGGCTGGCTAATTAGAATCCACGATACGCAGGATGGTTCCCAGACCAGAGGTGGCACGAGTGTCAAGTAGGGCTGGTTTGATAGTACCAAGTGCGTCCTGCAATCTGCCATCCAGAAGCGGGGATGCTTACTTTTGTTTGCCAGGGAAACGGGCCGAGGTTTGTGTCTGGGGGCCTATGGCTGGGAGTGACCGGCTGGCTCCTGAAAAGCTACGATAGGCAGGATGGTGACCAGACCCATGGTGGCACCAGTGCCAAGTTGGGCTGGTTTGATAGTACCAAGTGGCTCCTGCAATCTGCCATCAAAAAGTTGGCAGGCGAGTTTTGTTTTCCAGGGAAAAACGCCGTTGTTTGTGTTTGGGGGCCTGTGGCTGGGAGTGGCCGGCTGGCTCCTTTGAACCTACGATACGCAGGATGGTTCCCAGACCAGAGGTGGCACCAGTGCCATGTCGGGCTGGTTTGATAGTACCAAGTGGCTCCTGCAATCTGCCATCCCGAAACAGGGATGCTTACTTTTGTTTGCCAGGGTAACGGGCCGAGGATTGTGTCTCGGGGCCTATGGCTGGGATTGAGCGGCTGGCTCCTGAAAAGCTACGATAGGCAGGATGGTAACCAGACCCATGGTGGCACCAGTGCCAAGTTGGGCTGGTTTGATAGTACCAAGTGGCTCCTGCAATCTGCCATCAAAAAGTTGGCAGGCGAGTTTTGTTTTCCAGGGAAAAGCGCCGTTGTTTGTGTTTGGGGGCCTGTGGCTGGGAGTGGCCGGCTGGCTCCTTAGAATCCACGATACGCAGGATGGTTCCCAGACCTGAGGTGGCACCAGTGCCAAGTCGGGCTAGTTTGATGGTGCAAAGTGGCTCCTGCAATCTTCCATCCAGAAGCGGGGCAGCTTACTTTTGTTTGCCAGGGAAACGGGCCGAGGTTTGTGTCTCGGGGCCTATGGCAGGGAGTGACCGGCTGGCTCCTGAAAAGCTACGATAGGCAGGATGGTGACCAGACCCATGGTGGCACCAGTGCCAAGTTGGGCTGATTTGGAAATACCAAGTGGCTCCTGCAATCTGCCATCAAAATATTGGCAGGCGAGTTTTGTTTTCCAGGGAAAAGCGCCGTTGTTTGTGTTTGGGGTCCTGTGGCTGGGAGTGGCCGGCTGGCTCCTTAGAATCCACGATACGCAGGATGGTTCCCAGTGCCAAGGTGGCACCAGTGCCAATTCGGGCTGGTTTGATAGTACCAAGTGGCTCCTGCAATCTGCCATCCAGAAACGGGGATGCTTACTTTTGTTTGCCAGGGTAACGGGCCGAGGATTGTTTCTCGGGGCCTATGGCTGGGAGTGAGCGGCTGGCTCCTGAAAAGCTACGATAGGCAGGATGGTGACCAGACCCATGGTGGCACCAGTGCCAAGTTGGGCTGGTTTGATAGTACCAAGTGGCTCCTGCAATCTGCCATCAAAAAGTTGGCAGGCGAGTTTTGTTTTCCAGGGAAAAGCGCCGTTGTTTGTGTTTGGGGTCCTGTGGCTGGGAGTGGCCGGCTGGCTCCTTAGAATCCACGATACGCAGGATGGTTCCCAGACCAGAGGTGGCACCAGTGCCATGTCGGGCTGGTTTGATAGTACCAAGTGGCTCCTCCAATCCGCCATCCAGAAGCGGGGCAGCTTACTTTTTTTTGCCAGGGAAAAGGGCCGAGGTTTGTGTCTCGGGGCCTATGGCTGGGAGAGACTGGCTGGCTCCTGAAAAGCTACGATAGGCAGGATGGTGACCAGACCCATGGTGGCACCAGTGCCAAGTTGGGCTGGTTTGATAGTACCAAGTGGCTCCTGCAATCTGCCATCAAAAAGTTGGCAGGCGAGTTTTGTTTTCCAGGGAAAAGCGCCATTGTTTTTGTTTGGGGGCCTGTGGCTGGGAGTGGCCGGCTGGCTAATTAGAATCCACGATACGCAGGATGGTTCCCAGACCAGAGGTGGCACCAGTGCCATGTCGGGCTGGTTTGATAGTACCAACTGGCTCCTGCAATCTGCCATCCAGAAGCGGGGATGCTTACTTTTGTTTGCCAGGGAAACGGGCCGAGGTTTGTGTCTCGGGGCCTATGGCTGGGAGTGACCGGCTGGCTCCTGAAAACCTACGATAGGCAGGATGGTGACCAGACCCATGGTGGCAGCCGTGCCAAGTTGGGCTGGTTTGATAGTAACAAGTGGCTCCTGCAATCTGCCATCAAAAAGTTGGCAGGCGAGTTTTGTTTTCCAGGGAAAAGCGCTGTTGTTTGTGTTTGGGGGCCTGTGGCTGGGAGTGGCCGGCTGGCTCCTTAGAATCCACGATACGCAGGATGGTTCCCAGTGCCAAGGTGGCACCAGTGCCAATTCGGGCTGGTTTGATAGTACCAAGTGGCTCCTGCAATCTGCCATCCAGAAACGGGGATGCTTACTTTTGTTTGCCAGGGTAACGGGCCGAGGATTGTTTCTCGGGGCCTATGGCTGGGAGTGAGCGGCTGGCTCCTGAAAAGCTACGATAGGCAGGATGGTGACCAGACCCATGGTGGCACCAGTGCCAAGTTGGGCTGGTTTGATAGTACCAAGTGGCTCCTGCAATCTGCCATCAAAATGTTGGCAGGCGAGTTTTGTTTTCCAGGGAAAAGCGCCGTTGTTTGTGTTTGGGGTCCTGTGGCTGGGAGTGGCCGGCTGGCTCCTTAGAATCCACGATACGCAGGATGGTTCCCAGACCAGAGGTGGCACCAGTGCCATGTCGGGCTAGTTTGATGGTGCAAAGTGGCTCCTGCAATCTGCCATCCAGAAGCGGGGCAGCTTACTTTTGTTTGCCAGGGAAACGGGCCGAGGTTTGTGTCTGGGGGCCTATGGCTGGGAGTGACCGGCTGGCTCCTGAAAACCTACGATAGGCAGGATGGTGACCAGACCCATGGTGGCACCAGTGCCAAGTTGGGCTGATTTGATAATATCAAGTGGCTCCTGCAATCTGCCATCAAAGAGTTTGCAGGCGAGTTTTGTTTTCCAGGGAAAAGCGCCGTTGTTTGTGTTTGGGGGCCTGTGGCTGGGAGTGGCCGGCTGGCTAATTAGAATCCACGATACGCAGGATGGTTCCCAGACCAGAGGTGGCACGAGTGTCAAGTAGGGCTGGTTTGATAGTACCAAGTGCGTCCTGCAATCTGCCATCCAGAATCGGGGCAGCTTACTTTTGTTTGCCAGGGAAACGGGCCGAGGTTTGTGTCTGGGGGCCTATGGCTGGGAGTGACCGGCTGGCTCCTGAAAAGCTACGATAGGCAGGATGGTGACCAGACCCATGGTGGCACCAGTGCCAAGTTGGGCTGGTTTGATAGTACCAAGTGGCTCCTGCAATCTGCCATCAAAAAGTTGGCAGGCGAGTTTGGTTTTCCAGGGAAAAGCGCCGTTGTTTGTGTTTGGGGGCCTGTGGCTGGGAGTGGCCGGCTGGCTCCTTTGAACCTACGATACGCAGGATGGTTCCCAGACCAGAGGTGGCACCAGCGCCATGTCGGGCTGGTTTGATAGTACCAAGTGGCTCCTGCAATCTGCCATCCAGAAACAGGGATGCTTACTTTTGTTTGCCAGGGTAACGGGCCGAGGATTGTGTCTCGGGGCCTATGGCTGGGATTGAGCGGCTGGCTCCTGAAAAGCTACGATAGGCAGGATGGTAACCAGACCCATGGTGGCAGCCGTGCCAAGTTGGGCTGGTTTGATAGTACCAAGTGGCTCCTGCAATCTGCCATCAAAAAGTTGGCAGGCGAGTTTTGTTTTCCAGGGAAAAGCGCCGTTGTTTGTGTTTGGGGGCCTGTGGCTCGGAGTGGCCGGCTGACTCCTTAGAATCCACGATACGCAGGATGGTTCCCAGACCAGAGGTGGCACCAGTGCCAAGTCGGGCTAGTTTGATGGTGCAAAGTGGCTCCTGCAATCTGCCATCCAGAAGCGGGGTAGCTTACTTTTGTTTGCCAGGGAAACAGGCCGAGGTTTGTGTCTGGGGGCCTATGGCTGGGAGTGACCGGCTGGCTCCTGAAAAGCTACGATAGGCAGGATGGTGACCAGACCCATGGTGGCACCAGTGCCAAGTTGGGCTGATTTGATAATACCAAGTGGCTCCTGCAATCTGCCATCAAAATGTTGGCAGGCGAGTTTTGTTTTCCAGGGAAAAGCGCCGTTGTTTGTGTTTGGTGGCCTGTGGCTGGGAGTGGCCGGCTGGCTAATTAGAATCCACGATACGCAGGATGGTTCCCAGACCTGAGGTGGCACCAGTGCCAAGTCGGGCTAGTTTGATGGTGCATAGTGGCTCCTGCAATCTGCCATCCAGAAGCAAAGCAGCTTACTTTTGTTTGCCAGGGAAACGGGCCGAGGTTTGTGTCTCGGAGCCTATGGCTGGGAGTGACCGTCTGGCTCCTGAAAAGCTACCATAGGCAGGATGGTGACCAGACCCATGGTGGCAGCAGTGCCAAGTTGGGCTGGTTTGATAGTACCAAGTGGCTCCTGCAATCTGCCATCAAAAAGTTGGCAGGCGAGTTTTGTTTTCCAGGGAAAAGCGCCGTTGTTTGTGTTTGGGGGCCTATGGCTGGGAGTGGCCGGCTGGCTCCCTTGAACCTACGATATGCAGGCTGGTTCCCAGACCAGAGGTGGCACCAGTGCCATGTCGGGCTGGTTTGATAGTACCAAGTGGCTCCTCCAATCCGCCATCCAGAAGCGGGGCAGCTTACTTTTTTTTGCCAGGGAAAAGGGCCGAGGTTTGTGTCTCGGGGCCTATGGCTGGGAGAGACTGGCTGGCTCCTGAAAAGCTACGATAGGCAGGATGGTGACCAGACCCATGGTGGCACCAGTGCCAAGTTGGGCTGGTTTGATAGTACCAAGTGGCTCCTGCAATCTGCCATCAAAATGTTGGCAGGCGAGTTTTGTTTTCCAGGGAAAAGCGCCGTTGTTTGTGTTTGGGGTCCTGTGGCTGGGAGTGGCCGGCTGGCTCCTTAGAATCCACGATACGCAGGATGGTTCCCAGACCAGAGGTGGCACCAGTGCCATGTCGGGCTAGTTTGATGGTGCAAAGTGGCTCCTGCAATCTGCCATCCAGAAGCGGGGCAGCTTACTTTTGTTTGCCAGGGAAACGGGCCGAGGTTTGTGTCTGGGGGCCTATGGCTGGGAGTGACCGGCTGGCTCCTGAAAACCTACGATAGGCAGGATGGTAACCAGACCCATGGTGGCACCAGTGCCAAGTTGGGCTGGTTTGATAGTACCAAGTGGCTCCTGCAATCTGCCATCAAAAAGTTGGCAGGCGAGTTTTGTTTTCCAGGGAAAAGCGCCGTTGTTTGTGTTTGGGGGCCTGTGGCTCGGAGTGGCCGGCTGACTCCTTAGAATCCACGATACGCAGGATGGTTCCCAGACCAGAGGTGGCACCAGTGCCAAGTCGGGCTAGTTTGATGGTGCAAAGTGGCTCCTGCAATCTGCCATCCAGAAGCGGGGTAGCTTACTTTTGTTTGCCAGGGAAACAGGCCGAGGTTTGTGTCTGGGGGCCTATGGCTGGGAGTGACCGGCTGGCTCCTGAAAAGCTACGATAGGCAGGATGGTGACCAGACCCATGGTGGCACCAGTGCCAAGTTGGGCTGATTTGATAATACCAAGTGGCTCCTGCAATCTGCCATCAAAAAGTTGGCAGGCGAGTTTTGTTTTCCAGGGAAAAGCGCCGTTGTTTGTGTTTGGTGGCCTGTGGCTGGGAGTGGCCGGCTGGCTAATTAGAATCCACGATACGCAGGATGGTTCCCAGACCTGAGGTGGCACCAGTGCCAAGTCGGGCTAGTTTGATGGTGCATAGTGGCTCCTGCAATCTGCCATCCAGAAGCGGGGCAGCTTACTTTTGTTTGCCAGGGAAACGGGCCGAGGTTTGTGTCTCGGAGCCTATGGCTGGGAGTGACCGTCTGGCTCCTGAAAAGCTACCATAGGCAGGATGGTGACCAGACCCATGGTGGCAGCAGTGCCAAGTTGGGCTGGTTTGATAGTACCAAGTGGCTCCTGCAATCTGCCATCAAAAAGTTGGCAGGCGAGTTTTGTTTTCCAGGGAAAAGCGCCGTTGTTTGTGTTTGGGGGCCTATGGCTGGGAGTGGCCGGCTGGCTCCCTTGAACCTACGATATGCAGGCTGGTTCCCAGACCAGAGGTGGCACCAGTGCCATGTCGGGCTGGTTTGATAGTACCAAGTGGCTCCTCCAATCCGCCATCCAGAAGCGGGGCAGCTTACTTTTGTTTGCCAGGGTAACGGGCCGAGGATTGTGTCTCGGGGCCTATGGCTGGGAGAGACTGGCTGGCTCCTGAAAAGCTACGATAGGCAGGATGGTGACCAGACCCATGGTGGCACCAGTGCCAAGTTGGGCTGGTTTGATAGTACCAAGTGGCTCCTGCAATCTGCCATCAAAAAGTTGGCAGGCGAGTTTTGTTTTCCAGGGAAAAGCGCCGTTGTTTGTGTTTGGGGGCCTGTGGCTTGGAGTGGCAGGATGGCTAATTAGAATCCACGATACGCAGCATGGTTCCCAGACCCAAGGTGGCACCAGTGCCAAGTTGGGCTGGGGTGATAGTAACAAGTGCGTCCTGCAATCTGCCATCCAGAAGCGGGGATGCTTACTTTTGTTTGCCAGGGAAACGGGCCGAGGTTTGTGTCTGGGGGCCTATGGCTGGGAGTGACCGGCTGGCTCCTGAAAAGCTACGATAGGCAGGATGGTGACCAGACCCATGGTGGCACCAGTGCCAAGTTGGGCTGGTTTGATAGTACCAAGTGGCTCCTGCAATCTGCCATCAAAAAGTTGGCAGGCGAGTTTGGTTTTCCAGGGAAAAGCGCCGTTGTTTGTGTTTGGGGGCCTGTGGCTGGGAGTGGCCGGCTGGCTCCTTTGAACCTATGATACGCAGGATGGTTCCCAGACCAGAGGTGGCACCAGTGCCATGTCGGGCTGGTTTGATAGTACCAAGTGGCTCCTGCAATCTGCCATCCAGAAACGGGGCAGCTTACTTTTGTTTGCCAGGGAAACGGGCCGAGGTTTGTGTCTCGGGGCCTATGGCTGGGATTGAGCGGCTGGCTCCTAAAAAGCTACGATAGGCAGGATGGTGACCAGACCCATGGTGGCAGCAGTGCCAAGTTGGGCTGGTTTGATAGTACGAAGTGTCTCCTGCAATCTGCCTTCAAAAAGTTGGCAGGCGAGTTTTGTTTTCCAGGGAAAAGCGCCGTTGTTTGTGTTTGGGGGCCTGTGGCTGGGAGTGGCCGGCTGGCTCCTTAGAATCCACGATACGCAGGATGGTTCCCAGACCAGAGGTGGCACCAGTGCCAAGTTTGATGGTGCAAAGTGGCTCCTGCAATCTGCCATCCAGAAGTGGGGTAGCTGACTTTTGTTTGCCAGGGAAACGGGCCGAGGTTTTTGTCTGGGGGCCTATGGCTGGGTGTGACTGGCTGGCTCCTGAAAAGCTACGATAGGCAGGATGGTGACCAGACCCATGGTGGCACCAGTGCCAAGTTGGGCTGGTTTGATAGTACCAAGTGGCTCCTGCAATCTGCCATCCAGAAGCGGGGCAGCTTACTTTTGGTTGCCAGGGAAACGGGCCGAGGTTTGTGTCTGGGGGCCTATGGCTGGGAGTGACTGGCTGGCTCCTGAAAAGCTACGATAGGCAGGATGGTGACCAGACCCATGGTGGCACCAGTGCCAAGTTGGGCTGGTTTTATAGTACAAAGTGGCTCTGCAATCTGCCATCAAAATGTTGGCAGGCGAGTTTAGTTTTCCAGGGAAAAGTGCCGTTGTTTGTGTATGGGGGCCTGTGGCTGGGAGTGGCCGGCTGGCTCCTTAGAATCCACGATACGCAGGATTGTTCCCAGACCCAAGGTGGCACCAGTGCCATGTCGAGCTGGTTTGATAGTACCAAGTGGCTCCTGCAATCTGCCATCCAGAAGCGGGGCAGCTTACATTTGTTTGCCAGGGAAACGGGCCGAGGTTTGTGTCTCGGGGCCTATGGCTGGGATTGAGCGGCTGGCTCCTGAAAAGCTACCTTAGGCAGGATGATGACCAGACCCATGGTGGCAGCAGTGCCAAGTTGGGCTGGTTTGATAGTACCAAGTGGCTCCTGCAATCTGCCATCAAAAAGTTGGCAGGCGAGTTTTGTTTTCCAGGGAAAAGCGCCATTGTTTTTGTTTGGGGGCCTGTGGCTGGGAGTGGCCGGCTGGCTAATTAGAATCCACGATACGCAGGATGGTTCCCAGACCAGAGGTGGCACCAGTGCCTTGTCGGGCTGGTTTGATAGTACCAAGTGGCTCCTGCAATCTGCCATCCAGAAGCGGGGCAGCTTACTTTTGTTTGCCAGGGAAACGGGCCGAGGTTTGTGTCTCGGGGCCTATGGCTGGGAGTGACTGGCTGGCTCCTGAAAAGCTACGATAGGCAGGATGGTGACCAGACCCATGGTGGCAGCCGTGCCAAGTTGGGCTGGTTTGATAGTAACAAGTGGCTCCTGCAATCTGCCATCAAAAAGTTGGCAGGCGAGTTTTGTTTTCCAGGGAAAAGCGCTGTTGTTTGTGTTTGGGGGCCTGTGGCTGGGAGTGGCCGGTTGGCTAATTAGAATCCACGATACGCAGGATGGTTCCCAGACCAGAGGTGGCACGAGTGTCAAGTAGGGCTGGTTTGATAGTACCAAGTGCGTCCTGCAATCTGCCATCCAGAAGTGGGGATGCTTACTTTTGTTTGCCAGGGAAACGGGCCGAGGTTTGTGTCTGGGGGCCTATGGCTGGGAGTGACCGGCTGGCTCCTGAAAAGCTACGATAGGCAGGATGGTGACCAGACCCATGGTGGCACCAGTGCCAAGTTGGGCTGGTTTGATAGTACCAAGTGGCTCCTGCAATCTGCCATCAAAAAGTTGGCAGGCGAGTTTTGTTTTCCAGGGAAAAGCGCCGTTGTTTGTGTTTGGGGGCCTGTGGCTGGGAGTGGCCGGCTGGCTCCTTTGAACCTACGATACGCAGGATGGTTCCCAGACCAGAGGTGGCACCAGTGCCATGTCGGGCTGGTTTGATAGTACCAAGTGGCTCCTGCAATCTGCCATCCCGAAACAGGGATGCTTACTTTTGTTTGCCAGGGTAACGGGCCGAGGATTGTGTCTCGGGGCCTATGGCTGGGATTGAGCGGCTGGCTCCTGAAAAGCTACGATAGGCAGGATGGTGACCAGACCCATGGTGGCACCAGTGCCAAGTTGGGCTGGTTTGATAGTACCAAGTGTCTCCTGCAATCTGCCATCAGAAAGTTGGCAGGCGAGTTTTGTTTTCCAGGGAAAAGCGCCGTTGTTTGTGTTTGGGGGCCTGTGGCTGGGAGTGGCCGGCTGACTCCTTAGAATCCACGATACGCCGGATGGTTCCCAGACCAGAGGTGGCACCAGTGCCAAGTCGGGCTAGTTTGATGGTGCAAAGTGGCTCCTGCAATCTGCCATCCAGAAGCGGGGTAGCTTACTTTTGTTTGCCAGGGAAACAGGCCGAGGTTTGTGTCTGGGGGCCTATGGATGGGAGTGACCGGCTGGCTCCTGAAAAGCTACGATAGGCAGGATGGTGACCAGACCCATGGTGGCACGAGTGCCAAGTTGGGCTGATTTGATAATACCAAGTGGCTCCTGCAATCTGCCATCAAAAAGTTGGCAGGCGAGTTTTGTTTTCCAGGGAAAAGCGCCGTTGTTTGTGTTTGGGGGCCTGTGGCTTGGAGTGGCAGGATGGCTAATTAGAATCCACGATACGCAGCATGGTTCCCAGACCCAAGGTGGCACCAGTGCCAAGTTGGGCTGGGGTGATAGTAACAAGTGCGTCCTGCAATCTGCCATCCAGAAGCGGGGATGCTTACATTTGTTTGCCAGGGAAACGGGCCGAGGTTTGTGTCTGGGGGCCTATGGCTGGGAGTGACCGGCTGGCTCCTGAAAAGCTACGATATGCAGGATGGTGACCAGACCCATGGTGGCAGCAGTGCCAAGTTGGGCTGGTTTGATAGTACCAAGTGGCTCCTGCAATCTGCCATCAAAAAGTTGGCAGGCGAGTTTGGTTTTCCAGGGAAAAGCGCCGTTGTTTGTGTTTGGGGGCCTGTGGCTGGGAGTGGCCGGCTGGCTCCTTTGAACCTATGATACGCAGGATGGTTCCCAGACCAGAGGTGGCACCAGTGCCATGTCGGGCTGGTTTGATAGTACCAAGTGGCTCCTGCAATCTGCCATCCAGAAACGGGGCAGCTTACTTTTGTTTGCCAGGGAAACGGGCCGAGGTTTGTGTCTCGGGGCCTATGGCTGGGATTGAGCGGCTGGCTCCTAAAAAGCTACGATAGGCAGGATGGTGACCAGACCCATGGTGGCAGCAGTGCCAAGTTGGGCTGGTTTGATAGTACGAAGTGTCTCCTGCAATCTGCCATCAAAAAGTTGGCAGGCGAGTTTTGTTTTCCAGGGAAAAGCGCCGTTGTTTGTGTTTGGGGGCCTGTGGCTGGGAGTGGCCGGCTGACTTCTTAGAATCCACGATACGCAGGATGGTTCCCAGACCCAAGGTGGCACCAGTGCCAAGTTTGATGGTGCAAAGTGGCTCCTGCAATCTGCCATCCAGAAGTGGGGTAGCTGACTTTTGTTTGCCAGGGAAACGGGCCGAGGTTTTTGTCTGGGGGCCTATGGCTGGGTGTGACTGGCTGGCTCCTGAAAAGCTACGATAGGCAGGATGGTGACCAGACCCATGGTGGCACCAGTGCCAAGTTGGGCTGGTTTGATAGTACCAAGTGGCTCCTGCAATCTGCCATCCAGAAGCGGGGCAGCTTACTTTTGTTTGCCAGGGAAACGGGCCGAGGTTTGTGTCTAGGGGCCTATGGCTGGGAGTGACTGGCTGGCTCCTGAAAAGCTACGATAGGCAGGATGGTGACCAGACCCATGGTGGCACCAGTGCCAAGTTGGGCTGGTTTTATAGTACAAAGTGGCTCCTGCAATCTGCCATCAAAATGTTGGCAGGCGAGTTTAGTTTTCCAGGGAAAAGTGCCGTTGTTTGTGTATGGGGGCCTGTGGCTGGGAGTGGCCGGCTGGCTCCTTAGAATCCACGATACGCAGGATTGTTCCCAGACCCAAGGTGGCACCAGTGCCATGTCGAGCTGGTTTGATAGTACCAAGTGGCTCCTGCAATCTGCCATCCAGAAGCGGGGCAGCTTACTTTTGTTTGCCAGGGAAACGGGCCGAGGTTTGTGTCTCGGGGCCTATGGCTGGGATTGAGCGGCTGGCTCCTGAAAAGCTACCTTAGGCAGGATGATGACCAGACCCATGGTGGCAGCAGTGCCAAGTTGGGCTGGTTTGATAGTACCAAGTGGCTCCTGCAATCTGCCATCAAAAAGTTGGCAGGCGAGTTTTGTTTTCCAGGGAAAAGCGCCATTGTTTTTGTTTGGGGGCCTGTGGCTGGGAGTGGCCGGCTGGCTAATTAGAATCCACGATACGCAGGATGGTTCCCAGACCAGAGGTGGCACCAGTGCCATGTCGGGCTGGTTTGATAGTACCAAGTGGCTCCTGCAATCTGCCATCCAGAAGCGGGGCAGCTTACTTTAGTTTGCCAGGGAAACGGGCCGAGGTTTGTGTCTCGGGGCCTATGGCTGGGAGTGACTGGCTGGCTCCTGAAAAGCTACGATAGGCAGGATGGTGACCAGACCCATGGTGGCAGCCGTGCCAAGTTGGGCTGGTTTGATAGTAACAAGTGGCTCCTGCAATCTGCCATCAAAAAGTTGGCAGGCGAGTTTTGTTTTCCAGGGAAAAGCGCTGTTGTTTGTGTTTGGGGGCCTGTGGCTGGGAGTGGCCGGCTGGCTAATTAGAATCCACGATATGCAGGATGGTTCCCAGACCAGAGGTGGCACCAGTGCCATGTCGGGCTGGTTTGATAGTACCAAGTGCGTCCTGCAATCTGCCATCCAGAAGCGGGGATGCTTACTTTTGTTTGCCAGGGAAACGGGCCGAGGTTTGTGTCTGGGGGCCTATGGCTGGGAGTGACCGGCTGGCTCCTGAAAAGCTACGATAGGCAGGATGGTGACCAGACCCATGGTGGCACCAGTGCCAAGTTGGGCTGGTTTGATAGTACCAAGTGGCTCCTGCAATCTGCCATCAAAAAGTTGGCAGGTGAGTTTTGTTTTCCAGGGAAAAGCGCCGTTGTTTGTGTTTGGGGGCCTGTGGCTGGGAGTGGCCGGCTGGCTCCTTAGAATCCACGATACGCAGGATGGTTCCCAGACCCAAGGTGGCACCAGTGCCAAGTTGGGCTGGTTTGATAGTACCAAGTGGTTCCGGCAATCTGCCATCCAGAAGCGGGGTAGCTTACCTTTGTTTGCCAGGGAAACGGGCCGAGGTTTGTGTTTGGGGACCTATGGCTGGGAGTGACCGGCTGGCTCCTGAAAAGCTACGATAGGCAGGATGGTGACCAGACCCATGGTGGCACCAGTGCCAAGTTGGGCTGGTTTGATAGTACCAAGTGGCTCCTGCAATCTGCCATCAAAAAGTTGGCAGGCGAGTTTTGTTTTCCAGGGAAAAGCGCTGTTGATTGTGTTTGGGGGCCTGTGGCTGGGAGTGGCCGGCTGCCTCCTTAGAATCCACGATACGCAGCATGGTTCCCAGACCCAAGGTGGCACCAGTGCCAAGTCGGGCTGGTTTGATGCTGCAAAATGGCTCCTGCAATCTGCCATCCAGAAGCGGGGCAGCTTACTTTTGTTTGCCAGGGAAACGGGCCGAGGTTTGTGTCTGGGGGCCTATGGCTGGGAGTTACCGGCTGGCTCCTGAAAAGCTACGATAGGCAGGATGGTGACCAGACCCATGGTGGCACCAGTGCCAAGTTGGGCTGATTTGATAATACCAAGTGGCTCCTGCAATCTGCCATCAAAATGTTGGCAGGCGAGTTTTGTTTTCCAGGGAAAAGCGCCGTTGTTTGTGTTTGGGGGCCTATGGCTGGGAGTGGCCGGCTGGCTAATTAGAATCCACGATACGCAGGATGGTTCCCAGACCTGAGGTGGCACCAGTGCCAAGTCGGGCTAGTTTGATGGTGCATAGTGGCTCCTGCAATCTGCCATCCAGAAGCGGGGCAGCTTACTTTTGTTTGCCAGGGAAACGGGCCGAGGTTTGTGTCTCGGGGCCTATGGCTGGGAGAGACTGGCTGGCTCCTGAAAAGCTACGATAGGCAGGATGGTGACCAGACCCATGGTGGCACCAGTGCCAGGTTGGGCTGGTTTGATAGTACCAAGTGGCTCCTGCAATCTGCCATCAAAAAGTTGGCAGGCGAGTTTTGTTTTCCAGGGAAAAGCGCCGTTGTTTGTGTTTAGGGGCCTGTGGCTTGGAGTGGCCGGATGGCTAATTAGAATCCACGATACGCAGCATGGTTCCCAGACCCAAGGTGGCACCAGTGCCAAGTTTGATGGTGCAAAGTGGCTCCTGCAATCTGCCATCCACAAGCGGGGATGCTGACTTTTGTTTGCCAGGGAAACGGGCCGAGGTTTTTGTCTGGGGGCCTATGGCTGGGTGTGACTGGCTGGCTCCTGAAAAGCTACGATAGGCAGGATGGTGACCAGACCCATGGTGGCACCAGTGCCAAGTTGGGCTGGTTTGATAGTACCAAGTGGCTCCTGCAATCTGCCATCCAGAAGCGGGGCAGCTTACTTTTGTTTGCCAGGGAAACGGGCCGAGGTTTGTGTCTGGGGGCCTATGGCTGGGAGTGACTGGCTGGCTCCTGAAAAGCTACGATAGGCAGGATGGTGACCAGACCCATGGTGGCACCAGTGCCAAGTTGGGCTGGTTTTATAGTACAAAGTGGCTCCTGCAATCTGCCATCAAAATGTTGGCAGGCGAGTTTTGTTTTCCAGGGAAAAGTGCCGTTGTTTGTGTATGGGGGCCTGTGGCTGGGAGTGGCCGGCTGGCTCCTTAGAATCCACGATACGCAGGATTGTTCCCAGACCCAAGGTGGAACCAGTGCCATGTCGAGCTGGTTTGATAGTACCAAGTGGCTCCTGCAATCTGCCATCCAGAAGCGGGGCAGCTTACTTTTGTTTGCCAGGGAAACGGGCCGAGGTTTGTGTCTCGGGGCCTATGGCTGGGATTGAGCGTCTGGCTCCTGAAAAGCTACCTTAGCCAGGATGATGACCAGACCCATGGTGGCAGCAGTGCCAAGTTGGGCTGGTTTGATAGTACCAAGTGGCTCCTGCAATCTGCCATCAAAAAGTTGGCAGGCGAGTTTTGTTTTCCAGGGAAAAGCGCCATTGATTTTGTTTGGGGGCCTGTGGCTGGGAGTGGCCGGCTGGCTAATTAGAATCCACGATACGCAGGATGGTTCCCAGACCAGAGGTGGCACCAGTGCCATGTCGGGCTGGTTTGATAGTACCAAGTGGCTCCTGCAATCTGCCATCCAGAAGCGGGGCAGCTTACTTTAGTTTGCCAGGGAAACGGGCCGAGGTTTGTGTCTCGGGGCCTATGGCTGGGAGTGACTGGCTGGCTCCTGAAAAGCTACGATAGGCAGGATGGTGACCAGACCCATGGTGGCAGCCGTGCCAAGTTGGGCTGGTTTGATAGTAACAAGTGGCTCCTGCAATCTGCCATCAAAAAGTTGGCAGGCGAGTTTTGTTTTCCAGGGAAAAGCGCTGTTGTTTGTGTTTGGGGGCCTGTGGCTGGGAGTGGCCGGCTGGCTAATTAGAATCCACGATATGCAGGATGGTTCCCAGACCAGAGGTGGCACCAGTGCCATGTCGGGCTGGTTTGATAGTACCAAGTGCGTCCTGCAATCTGCCATCCACAAGCGGGGATGCTTACTTTTGTTTGCCAGGGAAACGGGCCGAGGTTTTTGTCTGGGGGCCTATGGCTGGGAGTGACCGGCTGGCTCCTGAAAAGCTACGATAGGCAGGATGGTGACCAGACCCATGGTGGCACCAGTGCCAAGTTGGGCTGGTTTGATAGTACCAAGTGGCTCCTGCAATCTGCCATCAAAAAGTTGGCAGGTGAGTTTTGTTTTCCAGGGAAAAGCGCCGTTGTTTGTGTTTGGGGGCCTGTGGCTGGGAGTGGCCGGCTGGCTCCTTAGAATCCACGATACGCAGGATGGTTCCCAGACCCAAGGTGGCACCAGTGCCAAGTTGGGTTGGTTTGATAGTACCAAGTGGTTCCGGCAATCTGCCATCCAGAAGCAGGGTAGCTTACCTTTGTTTGCCAGGGAAACGGGCCGAGGTTTGTGTTTGGCGACAAATGGCTGGGAGTGACCGGCTGGCTCCTGAAAAGCTACGATAGGCAGGATGGTGACCAGACCCATGGTGGCACCAGTGCCAAGTTGGGCTGGTTTGATAGTACCAAGTGGCTCCTGCAATCTGCCATCAAAAAGTTGGCAGGCGAGTTTTGTTTTCCAGGGAAAAGCGCCGTTGTTTGTGTTTGGGGGCCTGTGGCTGGGAGTGGCCGGCTGCCTCCTTAGAATCCACGATACGCAGCATGGTTCCCAGACCCAAGGTGGCACCAGTGCCAAGTCGGGCTGGTTTGATGCTGCAAAATGGCTCCTGCAATCTGCCATCCAGAAGCGGGGCAGCTTACTTTTGTTTGCCAGGGAAACGGGCCGAGGTTTGTGTCTGGGGGCCTATGGCTGGGAGTGACCGGCTGGCTCCTGAAAAGCTACGATAGGCAGGATGGTGACCAGACCCATGGTGGCACCAGTGCCAAGTTGGGCTGATTTGATAATACCAAGTGGCTCCTGCAATCTGCCATCAAAATGTTGGCAGGCGAGTTTTGTTTTCCAGGGAAAAGCGCCGTTGTTTGTGTTTGGGGGCCTATGGCTGGGAGTGGCCGGCTGGCTAATTAGAATCCACGATACGCAGGATGGTTCCCAGACCTGAGGTGGCACCAGTGCCAAGTCGGGCTAGTTTGATGGTGCATAGTGGCTCCTGCAATCTGCCATCCAGAAGCGGGGCAGCTTACTTTTGTTTGCCAGGGAAACGGGCCGAGCTTTGTGTCTCGGGGCCTATGGCTGGGAGTGACCGGCTGGCTCCTGAAAAGCTACGATAGGCAGGATGGTGACCAGACCCATGGTGGCACCAGTGCCAAGTTGGGCTGGTTTGATAGTACCAAGTGGCTCCTGCAATCTGCCATCAAAAAGTTGGCAGGCGAGTTTTGTTTAACAGGGAAAAGCGCCGTTGTTTGTGTTTGGGGGCCTGTGGCTGGGAGTGGCCGGCTGGCTCCTTTGAACCTACGATACGCAGGATGGTTCCCAGACCAGAGGTGGCACCAGTGCCATGTCGGGCTGGTTTGATAGTACCAAGTGGCTCCTGCAATCTGCCATCCAGAAGCGGGGCAGCTTACTTTTGTTTGCCAGGGAAAAGGGTCGAGGTTTGTGTCTGGGGGCCTATGGCTGGGATTGAGCGGCTGGCTCCTGAAAAGCTACATTAGGCAGGATGGTGACCAGACCCATGGTGGCAGCAGTGCCAAGTTGGGCTGGTTTGATAATACCAAGTGGCTCCTGCAATCTGCCATCAAAAAGTTGGCAGGCGAGTTTTGTTTTCCAGGGAAAAGCGCCGTTGTTTGTGTTTGGGGGCCTGTGGCTGGGAGTGGCCGGCTGGCTAATTAGAATCCACGATACGCAGGATGGTTCCCAGACCAGAGGTGGCACCAGTGCCATGTCAGGCTTGTTTGATAGTACCAAGTGGCTCCTGCAATCTGCCATCCAGAAGCGGGGATGCTTACTTTTGTTTGCCAGGGAAACGGGCCGAGGTTTGTGTCTCGGGGCCTATGGCTGGGAGTGACTGGCTGGCTCCTGAAAAGCTACGATAGGCAGGATGGTGACCAGACCCATGGTGGCACCAGTGCCAATTTGGGCTGGTTTGATAGTACCAAGTGGCTCCTGCAATCTGCCATCAAAAAGTTGGCAGGCGAGTTTTGTTTTCCAGCGAAAAGCGCTGTTGATTGTGTTTGGGGGCCTGTGGCTGGGAGTGGCCGGCTGGCTAATTAGAATCCACGATACGCAGGATGGTTCCCAGACCAGAGGTGGCACCAGTGCCATGTCAGGCTGGTTTGATAGTACCAAGTGGCTCCTGCAATCTGCCATCCAGAAGCGGGGCAGCTTACTTATGTTTGCCAGGGAAACGGGCCGAGGTTTGTGTCTCGGGGCCTATGGCTGGGAGTGACTGGCTGGCTCCTGAAAAGCTACGATAGGCAGGATGGTGACCAGACCCATGGTGGCACCAGTGCCAAGTTGGGCTGGTTTGATAGTACCAAGTGGCTCCTGCAATCTGCCATCAAAAAGTTGGCAGGCGAGTTTTGTTTTCCAGGGAAAAGCGCTGTTGATTGTGCTTGGGGGCCTGTGGCTGGGAGTGGCCGGCTGGCTAATTAGAATCCACGATATGCAGGATGGTTCCCAGACCAGAGGTGGCACCAGTGCCATGTCGGGCTGGTTTGATAGTACCAAGTGGCTCCTGCAATCTGCCATCCAGAAGCGGGGCAGCTTCCTTGTTTTTGCCAGGGAAACGGGCCGAGGTTTGTGTCTCGGGGCCTATGGCTGGGAGTGTCTGGCTGGCTCCTGAAAAGCTACGATAGGCAGGATGGTGACCAGACCCATGGTGGCAGCCGTGCCAAGTTGGGCTGGTTTGATAGTACCAAGTAGCTCCTGCAATCTGCCATCCAAAAGGTGGCAGGCGAGTTTTGTTTTCCAGGGAAAAGCGCCGTTGTTTGTGTTTGGGGGCCTGTGGCTGGGAGTGGCCGGCTGGCTAATTTGAATCCACGATACGCAGGATGGTTCCCAGACCAGAGGTGGCACCAGTGCCAAGTTGGGCTGGTTTGATAGTACCAAGTGCGTCCTGCAATCTGCCATCCAGAAGCGGGGCAGCTTACTTTTGTTTGCCAGGGAAACGGGCCGAGGTTTGTGTCTGGGGGCCTATGGCTGGGAGTGACCGGCTGGCTCCTGAAAGGCTACGATAGGCAGGATGGTGACCAGACCCATGGTGGCACCAGTGCCAAGTTGGGCTGGTTTGATAGTACCAAGTGGCTCCTGCAATCTGCCATCAAAAAGTTGGCAGGCGAGTTTTGTTTTCCAGGGAAAAGCGCCGTTGTTTGTGTTTGGGGGCCTGTGGCTGGGAGTGGCCGGCTGGCTCCTTAGAATCCACGATACGCAGGATGGTTCCCAGACCAGAGGTGGCACCGGTGCCAAGTCGGGCTGGTTTGATGGTGCGAAGTGGCTCCTGCAATCTGCCATCCAGAAGCGGGGCAGCTTACTTTTGTTTGCCAGGGAAACGGGCCGAGGTTTGTGTCTGGGGGCCTATGGCTGGGAGTGACCGGCTGGCTCCTGAAAAGCTACAATAGGCAGGATGGTGACCAGACCCATGGTGGCACCAGTGCCAAGTTGGGCTGGTTTGATTGTACCAAGTGGCTCCTGCAATCTGCCATGAAATAGTTGGCAGGCGAGTTTTGTTTTCCAGGGAAAAGCGCTGTTGTTTGTGTTTGGGGTCCTGTGGCTGGGAGTGGCCGGCTGGCTAATTAGAATCCACGATATGCAGCATGGTTCCCAGACCAGAGGTGGCACCAGTGCCATGTTGGGCTGGTTTGATAGTACCAAGTGGCTCCTGCAATCTGCCATCCAGAAGCGGGGCAGCTTAGTTTTTTTTTACCAGGGAAACGGGCCGAGGTTTGTGTCTCTGAGCCTATGGCTGGGAGTGACTGGCTGGCTCCTGAAAAGCTACGATAGGCAGGATGGTGACCAGACCCATGGTGGCACCAGTGCCAAGTTGGGCTGGTTTGATAATACCAAGTGGCTCCTGCAATCTGCCATCAAAATGTTGGCAGGCGAGTTTTGTTTTCCAGGGAAAAGCGCCGTTGTTTGTCTTTGGGGGCCTGTGGCTGGGAGTGGCCGGCTGGCTAATTAGAATCCACGATACGCAGGATGGTTCGCAGACCCAAGGTGGCACCAGTGCCAAGTTAGGCTGGTTTGATAGTACCAAGTGCGTCCTGCAATCTGCCATCCAGAAGCGAGAATGCTTACTTTTGTTTGCCAGGGAAACGGGCCGAGGTTTGTGTCTGGAGGCCTATGGCTGGGAGTGACCGGCTGGCTCCTGAAAAGCTACGATAGGCAGGATGGTGACCAGACCCATGGTGGCACCAGTGCCAAGTTGGGCTGGTTTGATAGTACCAAGTGGCTCCTGCAATCTGCCATCAAAAAGTTGGCAGGCGAGTTTTGTTTTCCAGGGAAAAGCACCGTTGTTTGTGTTTGGGGGTCTGTGGCTGGGAGTGGCCGGCTGGCTCCTTTGAACCTACGATACGCAGGATGGTTCCCAGACCAGAGGTGGCACCAGTGCCAAGTCGGGCTAGTTTGATGGTGCAAAGTGGCTCCTGCAATCTGCCATCCAGAAGCGGGGCAGCTTTCTTTTTTTTGCCAGGAAAACGGGCCGAGGTTTGTGTCTGGGGGCCTATGGCTGGGAGTGACTGGCTGGCTCCTGAAAAGCTACGATAGGCAGGATGGTGACCAGACCCATGGTGGCACCAGTGCCAAGTTGGGCTGGTTTGATAGTACCAAGTGGCTCCTGCAATCTGCCATCAAATGTTGGCAGGCGAGTTTTGTTTCCCAGGGAAAAGCGCCATTGGTTGTGTTTGGGGGCCTGTGGCTGGGAGTGGCCGGCTGGCTAATTAGAATCCACGATACGCAGCATGGTTCCCAGACCAGAGGTGGCACCAGTGCCATGTCGGGCTGGTTTGATAGTACCAAGTGGCTCCTGCAATCTGCCATCCAGAAGCGGGGCAGCTTACTTTTGTTTGCCAGGGAAACGGGCCGAGGTTTGTGTCTGGGGGCCTATGGCTGGGAGTGACCGGCTGGCTCCTGAAAAGCTACCATAGGCAGGATGGTGACCAGACCCATGGTGGCAGCCGTGCCAAGTTGGGCTGGTTTGATAGTACCAAGTGGCTCCTGCAATCTGCCATCAAAAAGTTGGCAGGCGAGTTTTGTTTTCCAGGGAAAAGCGCCGTTGTTTGTGTTTGGGGGCCTGTGGCTGGGAGTGGCCGGCTGGCTCCTTTGAACCTACGATACGCAGGATGGTTCCCAGACCAGAGGTGGCACCAGTGCAATGTCGGGCTGGTTTGATAGTACCAAGTGGCTCCTGCAATCTGCCATCCAGAAACGGGGCAGCTTACTTTTGTTTGCCAGGGAAACGGGCCGAGGTTTGTGTCTCGGGGCCTATGGCTGGGATTGAGCGGCTGGCTCCTGAAAAGCTACGATAGGCAGGATGGTGACCTGACCCATGGTGGCACCAGTGCCAAGTTGGGCTGGTTTGATAGTACCAAGTGGCTCCTGCAATCTGCCATCAAAAAGTTGGCAGGCGAGTTTTGTTTTCCAGGGAAAAGCGCCGTTGTGTTTGTTTGGGGGCCTGTGGCTGGGAGTGGCCAGCTGGCTCCTTAGAATCCACGATACGCAGGATGGTTCCCAGACCAGAGGTGGCACCAGTGCCAAGTCGGGCTGCTTTGATGGTGCGAAGTGGCTCCTGCAATCTGCCATCCAGAAGCGGGGCAGCTTACTTTTGTTTGCCAGGGAAACGGGCCGAGGATTGTGTCTGGGGCCCTATGGCTGGGAGTGACCGGCTGGCTCCTGAAAAGCTACGATAGGCAGGATGGTTCCCAGACCTGAGGTGGCACCAGTGCCAAGTTGGGCTGGTTTGATAGTACCAAGTGGCTCCTGCAATCTGCCATCAAAAAGTTGGCAGGCGAGTTTTGTTTTCCAGGGAAAAGCGCCGTTGTTTGTGTTTGGGGGCCTGTGGCTGGGAGTGGCCGGCTGGCTCCTTAGAATCCACGATACGCAGGATGGTTCCCAGACCAGAGGTGGCACCAGTGCCAAGTCGGGCTGGTTTGATGGTGCGAAGTGGCTCCTGCAATCTGCCATCCAGAAGTGGGGTAGCTTACTTTTGTTTACCAGGGAAACGGGCCGAGGTTTGTGTCTGGGGGCCTATGGCTGGGAGTGACCGGCTGGCTCCTGAAAAGCTACCATAGGCAGGATGGTGACCAGACCCATGGTGGCACCAGTGCCAAGTTGGGCTGGTTTGATAGTACCAAGTGGCTCCTGCAATCTGCCATCAAATGTTGGCAGGCGAGTTTTGTATTCCAGGGAAAAGCGCCGTTGTTTGTGTTTGGGGGCCTGTGGCTGGGAGTGGCCGGCTGGCTAATTAGAATCCACGATACGCAGGATGGTTCCCAGACCAGAGGTGGCACCAGTGCCATGTCGGGCTGGTTTGATAGTACCAAGTGGCTCCTGCAATCTGCCATCAAAAAGTTGGCAGGCGAGTTTTGTTTTCCAGGGAAAAGCGCCGTTGTTTGTGTTTGGGGGCCTGTGGCTGGGAGTGGCCGGCTGGCTCCTTTGAACCTACGATACGCAGGATGGTTCCCAGACCAGAGGTGGCACCAGTGCCATGTCGGGCTGGTTTGATAGTACCAAGTGGCTCCTGCAATCTGCCATCCAGAAGCGGGGTAGCATACTTTTGTTTGCCAGGGAAACGGACCGAGGTTTGTGTCTGGGGGCCTATGGCTGGGAGTGACTGGCTGGCTCCTGAAAAGCTACGATAGGCATAATGGTGACCAGACCAGAGGTGGCACCAGTGCCAAGTTGGGCTGGTTTGATAGTACCAAGTGGCTCCTGCAATCTGCCATCAAAATTTGGTAGGCGAGTTTTGTTTTCCAGGGAAAAGTGCCGTTGTTTGTGTTTGGGGGCCTGTGGCTGGGAGTGGCCGGCTGGCTAATTAGAATCCACGATACGCAAGATGGTTCCCAGACTAGAGGTGGCACCAGTGCCATGTCGAGCTGGTTTGATAGTACCAAGTGCGTCCTGCAATCTGCCATCCAGAAGCGGGGCAGCTTACTTTTGTTTGCCAGGGAAACGGGCCGAGGTTTTTTTCTCGGGGCCTATGGCTGGGATTGAGCGGCTGGCTCCTGAAAAGCTACGTTAGGCAGGATGGTGACCAGACCCATGGTGGCAGCCGTGCCAAGTTGGGCTGTTTTAATAGTACCAAGTGGCTCCTGCAATCTGCCATCAAAAAGTTGGCAGGCGAGTTTTGTTTTCCAGGGAAAAGCGGCGTTGTTTGTGTTTGGGGGCCTGTGGCTGGGAGTGGCCGGCTGGCTAATTAGAATCCACGATACGCAGCATGGTTCCCAGACCAGAGGTGGCACCAGTGCCATGTCGGGCTGGTTTGATAGTACCAAGTGCGTCCTGCAATCTGCCATCCAGAAGCGGGGCAGCTTACTTTTTTTTTGCCAGGGAAACGGGCCGAGGTTTGTGTCTGGGGGCCTATGGCTGGGCGTGACTGGCTGGCTCCTGAAAAGCTACGATAGGCAGGATGGTGACCAGACCCATGGTGGCAGCAGTGCCAAGTTGGGCTGGTTTGATAGTACGAAGTGTCTCCTGCAATCTGCCATCAAAAAGTTGGCAGGCGAGTTTTGTTTTCCAGGGAAAAGCGCCGTTGTTTGTGTTTGGGGGCCTGTGGCTGGGAGTGGCCGGCTGGCTCCTTAGAATCCACGATACGCAGGATGGTTCCCAGACCAGAGGTGGCACCAGTGCCAAGTTTGATGGTGCAAAGTGGCTCCTGCAATCTGCCATCCAGGAGTGGGGTAGCTGAATTTTGTTTGCCAGGGAAACGGGCCGAGGTTTTTGTCTGGGGGCCTATGGCTGGGTGTGACTGGCTGGCTCCTGAAAAGCTACGATAGGCAGGATGGTGACCAGACCCATGGTGGCACCAGTGCCAAGTTGGGCTGGTTTGATAGTACCAAGTGGCTCCTGCAATCTGCCATCAAAAGGTTGGCAGGCGAGTTTTGTTTTCCAGGGAAAAGCGCCATTGTTTTTGTTTGGGGGCCTGTGGCTGGGAGTGGCCGGCTGGCTAATTAGAATCCACGATACGCAGGATGGTTCCCAGACCAGAGGTGGCACCAGTGCCATGTCGGGCTGGTTTGATAGTACCAAGTGGCTCCTGCAATCTGCCATCCAGAAGCGGGGCAGCTTACTTTAGTTTGCCAGGGAAACGGGCCGAGGTTTGTGTCTCGGGGCCTATGGCTGGGAGTGACTGGCTGGCTCCTGAAAAGCTACGATAGGCAGGATGGTGACCAGACCCATGGTGGCAGCCGTGCCAAGTTGGGCTGGTTTGATAGTAACAAGTGGCTCCTGCAATCTGCCATCAAAAAGTTGGCAGGCGAGTTTTGTTTTCCAGGGAAAAGCGCTGTTGTTTGTGTTTGGGGGCCTGTGGCTGGGAGTGGCCGGCTGGCTAATTAGAATCCACGATATGCAGGATGGTTCCCAGACCAGAGGTGGCACCAGTGCCATGTCGGGCTGGTTTGATAGTACCAAGTGCGTCCTGCAATCTGCCATCCAGAAGCGGGGATGCTTACTTTTGTTTGCCAGGGAAACGGGCCGAGGTTTGTGTCTGGGGGCCTATGGCTGGGAGTGACCGGCTGGCTCCTGAAAAGCTACGATAGGCAGGATGGTGACCAGACCCATGGTGGCACCAGTGCCAAGTTGGGCTGGTTTGATAGTACCAAGTGGCTCCTGCAATCTGCCATCAAAAAGTTGGCAGGTGAGTTTTGTTTTCCAGGGAAAAGCGCCGTTGTTTGTGTTTGGGGGCCTGTGGCTGGGAGTGGCCGGCTGGCTCCTTAGAATCCACGATACGCAGGATGGTTCCCAGACCCAAGGTGGCACCAGTGCCAAGTTGGGCTGGTTTGATAGTACCAAGTGGTTCCGGCAATCTGCCATCCAGAAGCGGGGTAGCTTACCTTTGTTTGCCAGGGAAACGGGCCGAGGTTTGTGTTTGGGGACCTATGGCTGGGAGTGACCGGCTGGCTCCTGAAAAGCTACGATAGGCAGGATGGTGACCAGACCCATGGTGGCACCAGTGCCAAGTTGGGCTGGTTTGATAGTACCAAGTGGCTCCTGCAATCTGCCATCAAAAAGTTGGCAGGCGAGTTTTGTTTTCCAGGGAAAAGCGCCGTTGTTTGTGTTTGGGGGCCTGTGGCTGGGAGTGGCCGGCTGGCTCCTCTGAACCTACGATACGCAGGATGGTTCCCAGACCAGAGGTGGCACCAGTGCCAAGTCGGGCTGGTTTGATAGTACCAAGTGGCTCCTCCAATCCGCCATCCAGAAGCGGGGCAGCTTACTTTTTTTTGCCAGGGAAAAGGGCCGAGGTTTGTGTCTCGGGGCCTATGGCTGGGAGAGACTGGCTGGCTCCTGAAAAGCTACGATAGGCAGGATGGTGACCAGACCCATGGTGGCAGCAGTGCCAAGTTGGGCTGGTTTGATAGTACCAAGTGGCTCCTGCAATCTGCCATCAAAAAGTTGGCAGGCGAGTTTTGTTTTCCAGGGAAAAGCGCCGTTGTTTGTGTTTGGGGGCCTGTGGCTTGGAGTGGCCGGTTGGCTAATTAGAATCCACGATACGCAGCATGGTTCCCAGACCCAAGGTGGCACCAGGGCCAAGTTGGGCTGGGGTGATAGTAACAAGTGCGTCCTGCAATCTGCCATCCAGAAGCGGGGATGCTTACTTTTGTTTGCCAGGGAAACGGGCCGAGGTTTGTGTCTGGGGGCCTATGGCTGGGAGTGACCGGCTGGCTCCTGAAAAGCTACGATAGGCAGGATGGTGACCAGACCCATGGTGGCACCAGTGCCAAGTTGGGCTGGTTTGATAGTACCAAGTGGCTCCTGCAATCTGCCATCAAAAAGTTGGCAGGCGAGTTTGGTTTTCCAGGGAAAAGCGCCGTTGTTTGTGTTTGGGGGCCTGTGGCTGGGAGTGGCCGGCTGGCTCCTTTGAACCTATGATACGCAGGATGGTTCCCAGACAAGAGGTGGCACCAGTGCCAAGTTGGGCTGGTTTGATAGTACCAACTGGCTCCTGCAATCTGGCATCCAGAATCGGGGCAGCTGACTTTTGTTTGCCAGGGAAACGGGCCGAGGTTTGTGTCTCGGGGCCTATGGCTGGGATTGAGCGGCTGGCTCCTAAAAAGCTACGATAGGCAGGATGGTGACCAGACCCATGGTGGCAGCAGTGCCAAGTTGGGCTGGTTTGATAGTACGAAGTGTCTCCTGCAATCTGCCATCAAAAAGTTGGCAGGCGAGTTTTGTTTTCCAGGGAAAAGCGCCGTTGTTTGTGTTTGGGGGCCTGTGGCTGGGAGTGGCCGGCTGGCTCCTTAGAATCCACGATACGCAGCATGGTTCCCAGACCCAAGGTGGCACCAGTGCCAAGTTTGATGGTGCAAAGTGGCTCCTGCAATTTGCCATCCAGAAGTGGGGTAGCTGACTTTTGTTTGCCAGGGAAACGGGCCGAGGTTTTTGTCTGGGGGCCTATGGCTGGGTGTGACTGGCTGGCTCCTGAAAAGCTACGATAGGCAGGATGGTGACCAGACCCATGGTGGCACCAGTGCCAAGTTGGGCTGGTTTGATAGTACCAAGTGGCTCCTGCAATCTGCCATCCAGAAGCGGGGCAGCTTACATTTGTTTGCCAGGGAAACGGGCCGAGGTTTGTGTCTGGGGGCCTATGGCTGGGAGTGACTGGCTGGCTCCTGAAAAGCTACGATAGGCAGGATGGTGACCAGATCCATGGTGGCACCAGTGCCAAGTTGGGCTGGTTTGATAGTACCAAGTGGCTTCTGCAATCTGCCATCAAAATGTTGGCAGGCGAGTTTTGTTTTCCAGGGAAAAGTGCCGTTGTTTGTGTATGGGGGCCTGTGGCTGGGAGTGGCCGGCTGGCTCCTTAGAATCCACGATACGCAGGATTGTTCCCAGACCCAAGGTGGCACCAGTGCCATGTCGAGCTGGTTTGATAGTACCAAGTGGCTCCTGCAATCTGCCATCCAGAAGCGGGGCAGCTTACTTTTGTTTGCCAGGGAAACGGGCCGAGGTTTGTGTCTCGGGGCCTATGGCTGGGATTGAGCGGCTGGCTCCTGAAAAGCTACGATAGGCAGGATGATGACCAGACCCATGGTGGCAGCCGTGCCAAGTTGGGCTGGTTTGATAGTACCAAGTGGCTCCTGCAATCTGCCATCAAAAAGTTGGCAGGCGAGTTTTGTTTTCCAGGGAAAAGCGCCATTGTTTTTGTTTGGGGGCCTGTGGCTGGGAGTGGCCGGCTGGCTAATTAGAATCCACGATACGCAGGATGGTTCCCAGACCAGAGGTGGCACCAGTGCCATGTCGGGCTGGTTTGATAGTACCAAGTGGCTCCTGCAATCTGCCATCCAGAAGCGGGGCAGCTTACTTTTGTTTGCCAGGGAAACGGGCCGAGGTTTGTGTCTCGGGGCCTATGGCTGGGAGTGACCGGCTGGCTCCTGAAAAGCTACGATAGGCAGGATGGTGACCAGACCCATGGTGGCAGCCGTGCCAAGTTGGGCTGGTTTGATAGTAACAAGTGGCTCCTGCAATCTGCCATCAAAAAGTTGGCAGGCGAGTTTTGTTTTCCAGGGAAAAGCGCCGTTGTTTGTGTTTGGGGGCCTGTGGCTGGGAGTGGCCGGCTGGCTAATTAGAATCCACGATATGCAGGATGGTTCCCAGACCAGAGGTGGCACCAGTGCCATGTCGGGCTGGTTTGATAGTACCAAGTGGCTCCTGCAATATGCCATCCACAAGCGGAGATGCTTTCTTTTGTTTGCCAGGGAAACGGGCCGAGGTTTGTGTCTGGGGGCCTATGGCTGGGAGTGACCGGCTGGCTCCTGAAAAGCTACGATAGGCAGGATGGTGACCAGACCCATGGTGGCACCAGTGCCAAGTTGGGCTGGTTTGATAGTACCAAGTGGCTCCTGCAATCTGCCATCAAAAAGTTGGCAGGTGAGTTTTGTTTTCCAGGGAAAAGCGCCGTTGTTTGTGTTTGGGGGCCTGTGGCTGGGAGTGGCCGGCTGGCTCCTTAGAATCCACGATACGCAGGATGGATCCCAGACCCAAGGTGGCACCAGTGCCAAGTTGGGCTGGTTTGATAGTACCAAGTGGTTCCGGCAATCTGCCATCCAGAAGAGGGGTAGCTTACCTTTGTTTGCCAGGGAAACGGGCCGAGGTTTGTGTTTGGGGACCTATGGCTGGGAGTGACCGGCTGGCTCCTGAAAAGCTACGATAGGCAGGATGGTGACCAGACCCATGGTGGCAGCCGTGCCAAGTTGGGCTGGTTTGATAGTACCAAGTGGCTCCTGCAATCTGCCATCCAAAAGTTGGCAGGCGAGTTTTGTTTTCCAGGGAAAAGCGCCGTTGTTTGTGTTTGGGGGCCTGTGGCTGGGAGTGGCCGGCTGCCTCCTTAGAATCCACGATACGCAGCATGGTTCCCAGACCCAAGGTGGCACCAGTGCCAAGTCGGGCTGGTTTGATGCTGCCAAATGGCTCCTGCAATCTGCCATCCAGAAGCGGGGCAGCTTACTTTTGTTTGCCAGGGAAACGGGCCGAGGTTTGTGTCTGGGGGCCTATGGCTGGGAGTGACCGGCTGGCTCCTGAAAAGCTACGATAGGCAGGATGGTGACCAGACCCATGGTGGCACCAGTGCCAAGTTGGGCTGATTTGATAATACCAAGTGGCTCCTGCAATCTGCCATCAAAATGTTGGCAGGCGAGTTTTGTTTTCCAGGGAAAAGCGCCGTTGTTTGTGTTTGGGGGCCTATGGCTGGGAGTGGCCGGCTGGCTAATTAGAATCCACGATACGCAGGATGGTTCCCAGACCTGAGGTGGCACCAGTGCCAAGTCGGGCTAGTTTGATGGTGCATAGTGGCTCCTGCAATCTGCCATCCAGAAGCGGGGCAGCTTACTTTTGTTTGCCAGGGAAACGGGCCGAGCTTTGTGTCTCGGGGCCTATGGCTGGGAGTGACCGGCTGGCTCCTGAAAAGCTACGATAGGCAGGATGGTGACCAGACCCATGGTGGCACCAGTGCCAAGTTGGGCTGGTTTGATAGTACCAAGTGGCTCCTGCAATCTGCCATCAAAAAGTTGGCAGGCGAGTTTTGTTTTCCAGGGAAAAGCGCCGTTGTTTGTGTTTGGGGGCCTGTGGCTGGGAGTGGCCGGCTGGCTCCTTTGAACCTACGATACGCAGGATGGTTCCCAGACCAGAGGTGGCACCAGTGCCATGTCGGGCTGGTTTGATAGTACCAAGTGGCTCCTGCAATCTGCCATCCAGAAGCGGGGCAGCTTACATTTGTTTGCCAGGGAAACGGGCCGAGGTTTGTGTCTGGGGGCCTATGGCTGGGATTGAGCGGCTGGCTCCTGAAAAGCTACATTAGGCAGGATGGTGACCAGACCCATGGTGGCAGCAGTGCCAAGTTGGGCTGGTTTGATAATACCAAGTGGCTCCTGCAATCTGCCATCTAAAAGTTGGCAGGCGAGTTTTGTTTTCCAGGGAAAAGCGCCGTTGTTTGTGTTTGGGGGCCTGTGGCTGGGAGTGGCCGGCTGGCTAATTAGAATCCACGATACGCAGGATGGTTCCCAGACCAGAGGTGGCACCAGTGCCATGTCAGGCTTGTTTGATAGTACCAAGTGGCTCCTGCCATCTGCCATCCAGAAGCGGGGTAGCTTACTTTTGTTTGCCAGGGAAACGGGCCGAGGTTTGTGTCTCGGGGCCTATGGCTGGGAGTGACTGGCTGGCTCCTGAAAAGCTACGATAGGCAGGATGGTGACCAGACCCATGGTGGCACCAGTGCCAAGTTGGGCTGGTTTGATAATACCAAGTGGCTCCTGCAATCTGCCATCCAAAAGGTGGCAGGCGAGTTTTGTTTTCCAGGGAAAAGCGCCGTTGTTTGTGTTTGGGGGCCTGTGGCTGGGAGTGGCCGGCTGGCTCCTTAGAATCCACGATACGCAGCATGGTTCCCTGACCCGAGGTGGCACCAGTGCCAAGTCGGGCTGGTTTGATAGTACCAAGTGCGTCCTGCAATCTGCCATCCAGAAGCGGGGCAGCTTACTTTTGTTTGCCAGGGAAACGGGCCGAGGTTTGTGTCTGGGGGCCTATGGCTGGGAGTGACCGGCTGGCTCCTGAAAGGCTACGATAGGCAGGATGGTGACCAGACCCATGGTGGCACCAGTGCCAAGTTGGGCTGGTTTGATAGTACCAAGTGCGTCCTGCAATCTGCCATCAAAAAGTTGGCAGGCGAGTTTTGTTTTCCAGGGAAAAGCGCCGTTGTTTGTGTTTGGGGGCCTGTGGCTGGGAGTGGCCGGCTGGCTCCTTTGAACCTACGATACGCAGGATGGTTCCCAGACCAGAGGTGGCACCAGTGCCAAGTTGGGCTGGTTTGATAGTACCAACTGGCTCCTGCAATCTGGCATCCAGAATCGGGGCAGCTGACTTTTGTTTGCCACGGAAACGGGCCGAGGTTTGTGTCTCGGGGCCTATGGCTGGGATTGAGCGGCTGGTTCCTGAAAAGCTACGATAGGCAGGATGGTGACCAGACCCATGGTGGCACCAGTGCCAAGTTGGGCTGGTTTGATAGTACCAAGTGGCTCCTGCAATCTGCCATCTAAAAGTTGGCAGGCGAGTTTGTTTTCCAGGGAAAAGCGCCGTTGTTTGTGTTTGGGGGCCTGTGGCTGGGAGTGGCCGGCTGGCTCCTTAGAATCCACGATACGCAGGATGGTTCCCAGACCAGAGGTGGCACCGGTGCCAAGTCGGGCTGGTTTGATGGTGCGAAGTGGCTCCTGCAATCTGCCATCCAGAAGCGGGGCAGCTTACTTTTGTTTGCCAGGGAAACGGGCCGAGGTTTTTGTCTGGGGGCCTATGGCTGGGAGTGACCGGCTGGCTCCTGAAAAGCTACGATAGGCAGGATGGTGACCAGACCCATGGTGGCACCAGTGCCAAGTTGGGCTGGTTTGATAGTACCAAGTGGCTCCTGCAATCTGCCATCAAAATGTTGGCAGGCGAGTTTTGTTTTCCAGGGAAAAGCGCTGTTGTTTTTGTTTGGGGGCCTGTGGCTGGGAGTGGCCGGCTGGCTAATTAGAATCCACGATATGCAGCATGGTTCCCAGACCCAAGGTGGCACCAGTGCCATGTTGGGCTGGTTTGATAGTACCAAGTGGCTCCTGCAATCTGCCATCCAGAAGCGGGGCAGCTTACTTTTTTTTTGCCAGGGAAACGGGCCGAGGTTTGGGTCTCGGAGCCTATGGCTGGGAGTGACTGGCTGGCTCCTGAAAAGCTACGATAGGCAGGATGGTGACCAGACCCATGGTGGCACCAGTGCCAAGTTGGGCTGGTTTGATAGTACCAAGTGGCTCCTGCAATCTGCCATCAAAAAGTTGGCAGGCGAGTTTTGTTTTCCAGGGAAAAGCGCCGTTGTTTGTGTTTGGGGGCCTGTGGCTGGGAGTGGCCGGCTGGCTAATTAGAATCCACGATACGCAGGATGGTTCGCAGACCCAAGGTGGCACCAGTGCCAAGTTAGGCTGGTTTGATAGTACCAAGTGCGTCCTGCAATCTGCCATCCAGAAGCGAGAATGCTTACTTTTGTTTGCCAGGGAAACGGGCCGAGGTTTGTGTCTGGAGGCCTATGGCTGGGAGTGACCGGCTGGCTCCTGAAAAGCTACGATAGGCAGGATGGTGACCAGACCCATGGTGGCACCAGTGCCAAGTTGGGCTGGTTTGATAGTACCAAGTGGCTCCTGCAATCTGCCATCAAAAAGTTGGCAGGCGAGTTTTGTTTACCAGGGAAAAGCGCCGTTGTTTGTGTTTGGGGGCCTGTGGCTGGGAGTGGCCGGCTGGCTCCTTTGAACCTACGATACGCAGGATGGTTCCCAGACCAGAGGTGGCACCAGTGCCATGTCGGGCTGGTTTGATAGTACCAAGTGGCTCCTGCAATCTGCCATCCAGAAGCGGGGCAGCTTACATTTGTTTGCCAGGGAAACGGGCCGAGGTTTGTGTCTGGGGGCCTATGGCTGGGATTGAGCGGCTGGCTCCTGAAAAGCTACATTAGGCAGGATGGTGACCAGACCCATGGTGGCAGCAGTGCCAAGTTGGGCTGGTTTGATAATACCAAGTGGCTCCTGCAATCTGCCATCTAAATTTGGCAGGCGAGTTTTGTTTTCCAGGGAAAAGCGCCGTTGTTTGTGTTTGGGGGCCTGTGGCTGGGAGTGGCCGGCTGGCTAATTAGAATCCACGATACGCAGGATGGTTCCCAGACCAGAGGTGGCACCAGTGCCATGTCAGGCTTGTTTGATAGTACCAAGTGGCTCCTGCCATCTGCCATCCAGAAGCGGGGTAGCTTACTTTTGTTTGCCAGGGAAACGGGCCGAGGTTTGTGTCTCGGGGCCTATGGCTGGGAGTGACTGGCTGGCTCCTGAAAAGCTACGATAGGCAGGATGGTGACCAGACCCATGGTGGCACCAGTGCCAAGTTGGGCTGGTTTGATAATACCAAGTGGCTCCTGCAATCTGCCATCAAAAAGTTGGCAGGCGAGTTTTGTTTTCCAGCGAAAAGCACTGTTGATTGTGTTTGGGGGCCTGTGGCTGGGAGTGGCCGGCTGGCTAATTAGAATCCACGATACGCAGGATGGTTCCCAGACCAGAGGTGGCACCAGTGCCATGTCAGGCTGGTTTGATTGTACCAAGTGGCTCCTGCAATCTGCCATCCAGAAGCGGGGCAGCTTACTTATGTTTGCCAGGGAAACGGGCCGAGGATTGTGTCTCGGGGCCTATGGCTGGGAGTGACTGGCTGGCTCCTGAAAAGCTACGATAGGCAGGATGGTGACCAGACCCATGGTGGCACCAGTGCCAAGTTGGGCTGGTTTGATAGTACCAAGTGGCTCCTGCAATCTGCCATCAAAAAGTTGGCAGGCGAGTTTTGTTTTCCAGGGAAAAGCGCTGTTGATTGTGCTTGGGGGCCTGTGGCTGGGAGTGGCCGGCTGGCTAATTAGAATCCACGATATGCAGGATGGTTCCCAGACCAGAGGTGGCACCAGTGCCATGTCGGGCTGGTTTGATAGTACCAAGTGGCTCCTGCAATCTGCCATCCAGAAGCGGGGCAGCTTCCTTGTTTTTGCCAGGGAAATGGGCCGAGGTTTGTGTCTCGGGGCCTATGGCTGGGAGTGACTGGCTGGCTCCTGAAAAGCTACGATAGGCAGGATGGTGACCAGACCCATGGTGGCACCAGTGCCAAGTTGGGCTGGTTTGATAGTACCAAGTAGCTCCTGCAATCTGCCATCCAAAAGGTGGCAGGCGAGTTTTGTTTTCCAGGGAAAAGCGCCGTTGTTTGTGTTTGGGGGCCTGTGGCTGGGAGTGGCCGGCTGGCTCCTTAGAATCCACGATACGCAGCATGGTTCCCTGACCCGAGGTGGCACCAGTGCCAAGTCGGGCTGGTTTGATAGTACCAAGTGCGTCCTGCAATCTGCCATCCAGAAGCGGGGCAGCTTACTTTTGTTTGCCAGGGAAACGGGCCGAGGTTTGTGTCTGGGGGCCTATGGCTGGGAGTGACCGGCTGGCTCCTGAAAGGCTACGATAGGCAGGATGGTGACCAGACCCATGGTGGCACCAGTGCCAAGTTGGGCTGGTTTGATAGTACCAAGTGGCTCCTGCAATCTGCCATCAAAAAGTTGGCAGGCGAGTTTTGTTTTCCAGGGAAAAGCGCCGTTGTTTGTGTTTGGGGGCCTGTGGCTGGGAGTGGCCGGCTGGCTCCTTTGAACCTACGATACGCAGGATGGTTCCCAGACCAGAGGTGGCACCAGTGCCAAGTTGGGCTGGTTTGATAGTACCAACTGGCTCCTGCAATCTGGCATCCAGAATCGGGGCAGCTGACTTTTTTTTGCCACGGAAACGGGCCGAGGTTTGTGTCTCGGGGCCTATGGCTGGGATTGAGCGGCTGGTTCCTGAAAAGCTACGATAGGCAGGATGGTGACCAGACCCATGGTGGCACCAGTGCCAAGTTGGGCTGGTTTGATAGTACCAAGTGGCTCCTGCAATCTGCCATCTAAAAGTTGGCAGGCGAGTTTGTTTTCCAGGGAAAAGCGCCGTTGTTTGTGTTTGGGGGCCTGTGGCTGGGAGTGGCCGGCTGGCTCCTTAGAATCCACGATACGCAGGATGGTTCCCAGACCAGAGGTGGCACCGGTGCCAAGTCGGGCTGGTTTGATGGTGCGAAGTGGCTCCTGCAATCTGCCATCCAGAAGCGGGGCAGCTTACTTTTGTTTGCCAGGGAAACGGGCCGAGGTTTTTGTCTGGGGCCTATGGCTGGGAGTGACCGGCTGGCTCCTGAAAAGCTACGATAGGCAGGATGGTGACCAGACCCATGGTGGCACCAGTGCCAAGTTGGGCTGGTTTGATAGTACCAAGTGGCTCCTGCAATCTGCCATCAAAATGTTGGCAGGCGAGTTTTGTTTTCCAGGGAAAAGCGCTGTTGTTTTTGTTTGGGGGCCTGTGGCTGGGAGTGGCCGGCTGGCTAATTAGAATCCACGATATGCAGCATGGTTCCCAGACCCAAGGTGGCACCAGTGCCATGTTGGGCTGGTTTGATAGTACCAAGTGGCTCCTGCAATCTGCCATCCAGAAGCGGGGCAGCTTACTTTTTTTTTGCCAGGGAAACGGGCCGAGGTTTGGGTCTCGGAGCCTATGGCTGGGAGTGACTGGCTGGCTCCTGAAAAGCTACGATAGGCAGGATGGTGACCAGACCCATGGTGGCACCAGTGCCAAGTTGGGCTGGTTTGATAGTACCAAGTGGCTCCTGCAATCTGCCATCAAAAAGTTGGCAGGCGAGTTTTGTTTTCCAGGGAAAAGCGCCGTTGTTTGTGTTTGGGGGCCTGTGGCTGGGAGTGGCCGGCTGGCTAATTAGAATCCACGATACGCAGGATGGTTCGCAGACCCAAGGTGGCACCAGTGCCAAGTTAGGCTGGTTTGATAGTACCAAGTGCGTCCTGCAATCTGCCATCCAGAAGCGAGAATGCTTACTTTTGTTTGCCAGGGAAACGGGCCGAGGTTTGTGTCTGGAGGCCTATGGCTGGGAGTGACCGGCTGGCTCCTGAAAAGCTACGATAGGCAGGATGGTGACCAGACCCATGGTGGCACCAGTGCCAAGTTGGGCTGGTTTGATAGTACCAAGTGGCTCCTGCAATCTGCCATCAAATGTTGGCAGGCGAGTTTTGTTTACCAGGGAAAAGCGCCATTGTTTGTGTTTGGGGGCCTGTGGCTGGGAGTGGCCGGCTGGCTAATTAGAATCCACGATACGCAGCATGGTTCCCAGACCAGAGGTGGCACCAGTGCCATGTCTTGCTGGTTTGATAGTACCAAGTGGCTCCTGCAATCTGCCATCCAGAAGCGGGGCAGCTTACTTTTGTTTGCCAGGGAAACGGGCCGAGGTTTGTGTCTCGGGGCCTATGGCTGGGATTGAGCGGCTGGCTCCTGAAAAGCTACGATAGGCAGGATGGTGACCAGACCCATGGTGGCACCAGTGCCAAGTTGAGCTGGTTTGATAGTACCAAGTGGCTCCTGCAATCTGCCATCAAATGTTGGCAGGCGAGTTTTGTTTTCCAGGGAAAAGCGCCGTTGTTTGTGTTTGGGGGCCTGTGGCTGGGAGTGGCCGGCTGGCTAATTAGAATCCACGATACGCAGCATGGTTCCCAGACCAGAGGTGGCACCAGTGCCAAGTCGGGCTAGTTTGATGGTGCAAAGTGGCTCCTGCAATCTGCCATCCAGAAGCGGGGCAGCTTTCTTTTTTTTGCCAGGGAAACGGGCCGAGGTTTGTGTCTGGGGGCCTATGGCTGGGAGTGACTGGCTGGCTCCTGAAAAGCTACGATAGGCAGGATGGTGACCAGACCCATGGTGGCACCAGTGCCAAGTTGGGCTGGTTTGATAGTACCAAGTGGCTCCTGCAATCTGCCATCAAATGTTGGCAGGCGAGTTTTGTTTACCAGGGAAAAGCGCCATTGTTTGTGTTTGGGGGCCTGTGGCTGGGAGTGGCCGGCTGGCTAATTAGAATCCACGATACGCAGCATGGTTCCCAGACCAGAGGTGGCACCAGTGCCATGTTGGGCTGGTTTGATAGTACCAAGTGGCTCCTGCAATCTGCCATCCAGAAGCGGGGCAGCTTACTTTTTTTTTGCCAGGGAAACGGGCCGAGGTTTGTGTCTCGGAGCCTATGGCTGGGAGCGACTGGCTGGCTCCTGAAAAGCTACGATAGGCAGGATGGTTCCCAGACCCATGGTGGCACCAGTGCCAAGTTGGGCTGGTTTGATAGTACCAAGTGGCTCATGCAATCTGCCATCAAAATGTTGGCAGGCGAGTTTTGTTTTCCAGGGAAAAGCGCCGTTGTTTGTGTTTGGGGGCCTGTGGCTGGGAGTGGCCGGCTGGCTAATTAGAATCCACGATACGCAGGATGGTTCCCAGACCCAAGGTGGCACCAGTGCCAAGTTAGGCTGGTTTGATAGTACCAAGTGCGTCCTGCAATCTGCCATCCAGAAGCGAGAATGCTTACTTTTGTTTGCCAGGGAAACGGGCCGAGGTTTGTGTCTGGAGGCCTATGGCTGGGAGTGACCGGCTGGCTCCTGAAAAGCTACGATAGGCAGGATGGTGACCAGACCCATGGTGGCAGCCGTGCCAAGTTGGGCTGGTTTGATAGTACCAAGTGGCTCCTTCAATCTGCCATCAAAAAGTTGGCAGGCGAGTTTTGTTTTCCAGGGAAAAGCACCGTTGTTTCTGTTTGGGGGCCTGTGGCTGGGAGTGGCCGGCTGGCTCCTTTGAACCTACGATACGCAGGATGTTTCCCAGACCAGAGGTGGCACCAGTGCCATGTCTTGCTGGTTTGATAGTACCAAGTGGCTCCTGCAATCTGCCATCCAGAAGCGGGGCAGCTTACTTTTGTTTGCCAGGGAAACGGGCCGAGGTTTGTGTCTCGGGGCCTATGGCTGGGATTGAGCGGCTGGCTCCTGAAAAGCTACGATAGGCAGGATGGTGACCAGACCCATGGTGGCACCAGTGCCAAGTTGGGCTGGTTTGATAGTACCAAGTGGCTCCTGCAATCTGCCATCAAATGTTGGCAGGCGAGTTTTGTTTTCCAGGGAAAAGCGCCGTTGTTTGTGTTTGGGGGCCTGTGGCTGGGAGTGGCCGGCTGGCTAATTAGAATCCACGATACGCAGGATGGTTCCCAGACCAGAGGTGGCACCACTGCCATGTCGGGCTGGTTTGATAGTACCAAGTGCGTCCTGCAATCTGCCATCCAGAAGCGGGGCAGCTTACTTTTTTTTTGCCAGGGAAACGGGCCGAGGTTTTTGTCTTGGGGCCTATGGCTGGGCGTGACTGGCTGGCTCCTAAAAAGCTACGATAGGCAGGATGGTGACCAGACCCATGGTGGCACCAGTGCCAAGTTGGGCTGGTTTGATAGTACCAAGTGGCTCCTGCAATCTGCCATCAAAATTTGGTAGGCGAGTTTTGTTTTCCAGGGAAAAGTGCCGTTGTTTGTGTTTGGGGGCCTGTGGCTGGGAGTGGCCAGCTGGCTACTTAGAATCCACGATACGCAGGATGGTTCCCAGACCAGAGGTGGCACCAGTGCCAAGTCGGGCTGCTTTGATGGTGCGAAGTGGCTCCTGCAATCTGCCATCCAGAAGTGTGGTAGCTTACTTTTGTTTACCAGGGAAACGGGCCGAGGTTTGTGTCTGGGGGCCTATGGCTGGGAGTGACCGGCTGGCTCCTGAAAAGCTACGATAGGCAGGATGGTGACCAGACCCATGGTGGCAGCCGTGCCAAGTTGGGCTGGTTTGATAGTAGCAAGTGGCTCCTGCAATCTGCCATCAAAAAGTTGGCAGGCGAGTTTTGTTTTCCAGGGAAAAGCGCCATTGTTTGTGTTTGGGGGCCTGTGGCTGGGAGTGGCCGGCTGGCTAATTAGAATCCACGATACGCAGGATGGTTCCCAGACCAGAGGTGGCACCAGTGCCATGTCGGGCTGGTTTGATAGTACCAAGTGCGTCCTGCAATCTGCCATCCAGAAGCGGGGCAGCTTACTTTTTTTTTGCCAGGGAAACGGGCCGAGGTTTTTGTCTTGGGGCCTATGTCTGGGCGTGACTGGCTGGCTCCTGAAAAGCTACGATAGGCAGGATGGTGACCAGACCCATGGTGGCAGCAGTGCCAAGTTGGGCTGGTTTGATAGTACCAAGTGGCTCCTGCAATCTGCCATCAAAAAGTTGGCAGGCGAGTTTTGTTTTCCAGGGAAAAGCGCCGTTGTTTTTGTTTGGGGGCCTGTGGCTGGGAGTGGCCAGCTGGCTACTTAGAATCCACGATACGCAGGATGGTTCCCAGACCAGAGGTGGCACCAGTGCCAAGTCGGGCTGCTTTGATGGTGCGAAGTGGCTCCTGCAATCTGCCATCCAGAAGTGGGGTAGCTTACTTTTGTTTACCAGGGAAACGGGCCGAGGTTTGTGTCTGGGGGCCTATGGCTGGGAGTGACCGGCTGGCTCCTGAAAAGCTACGATAGGCAGGATGGTGACCAGACCCATGGTGGCAGCCGTGCCAAGTTGGGCTGGTTTGATAGTAGCAAGTGGCTCCTGCAATCTGCCATCAAATGTTGGCAGGCGAGTTTTGTTTTCCAGGGAAAAGCGCCATTGTTTGTGTTTGGGGGCCTGTGGCTGGGAGTGGCCGGCTGGCTAATTAGAATCCACGATACGCAGGATGGTTCCCAGACCAGAGGTGGCACCAGTGCCAAGTCGGGCTGCTTTGATGGTGCGAAGTGGCTCCTGCAATCTGCCATCCAGAAGCGGGGCAGCTTACTTTTGTTTGCCAGGGAAACGGGCCGAGGTTTTTGTCTCGGGGCCTATGGCTGGGAGTGACCGGCTGGCTCCTGAAAAGCTACGATAGGCAGGATGGTTCCCAGACCTGAGGTGGCACCAGTGCCAAGTTGGGCTGGTTTGATAGTACCAAGTGGCTCCTGCAATCTGCCATCAAAAAGTTGGCAGGCGAGTTTTGTTTTCCAGGGAAAAGTGCCGTTGTTTGTGTTTGGGGGCCTGTGGCTGGGAGTGGCCGGCTGGCTCCTTAGAATCCACGATACGCAGGATGGTTCCCAGACCAGAGGTGGCACCAGTGCCAAGTCGGGCTAGTTTGATGGTGCAAAGTGGCTCCTGCAATCTGCCATCCAGAAACGGGGCAGCTTACTTTTGTTTGCCAGGGAAACGGGCCGAGGTTTGTGTCTGGGGGCCTATGGCTGGGAGTGACCGGCTGGCTCCTGAAAAGCTACGATAGGCAGGATGGTGACCAGACCCATGGTGGCACCAGTGCCAAGTTGGGCTGGTTTGATAGTACCAAGTGGCTCCTGCAATCTGCCATCAAAATGTTGGCAGGCGAGATTTGTTTTCCAGGGAAAAGCGCCATTGTTTGTGTTTGGGGGCCTGTGGCTGGGAGTGGCCGGCTGGCTCCTTTGAACCTACGATACGCAGGATGGTTCCCAGAGCAGAGGTGGCACCAGTGCCATGTCGGGCTGGTTTGATAGTACCAAGTGGCTCCTGCAATCTGCCATCCAGAAACGGGGCAGCTTACTTTTGTTTGCCAGGGAAACGGGCTGAGGTTTGTGTCTCGGGGCCTATGGCTGGGATTGAGCGTCTGGCTCCTGAAAAGCTACGATAGGCAGGATGGTGACCAGACCCATGGTGGCACCAGTGCCAAGTTGGGCTGGTTTGATAGTACCAAGTGGCTCCTGCAATCTGCCATCAAAAAGTTGGCAGGCGAGTTTTGTTTTCCAGGGAAAAGCGCCGTTGTTTGTGTTTGGGGGCCTGTGGCTGGGAGTGGCCGGCTGGCTCCTTTGAACCTACGATACGCAGGATGATTCCCAGACCAGAGGTGGCACCAGTGCCATGTCGGGTTGGTTTGATAGTACCAAGGGCGTCCTGCAATCTGCCATCCAGAAACGGGGCATCTTACTTTTGTTTGCCAGGGTAACGGGCCGAGGTTTGTGTCTGGGGGCCTATGGCTGGGAGTGACCGGCTGGCTCCAGAAAAGCTACGATAGGCAGGATGGTGACCAGACCCATGGTGGCAGCAGTGCCAAGTTGGGCTGGTTTGATAGTACCAAGTGGCTCCTGCAATCTGCCATCAAAAAGTTGGCAGGCGAGTTTTGTTTTCCAGGGAAAAGCGCTGTTGATTTTTTTTGGGGGCCTGTGGCTGGGAGTGGCCGGCTGGCTAATTAGAATCCACGATACGCAGGATGGTTCCCAGACCAGAGGTGGCACCAGTGCCAAGTAGGGCTGGTGTGATAGTACCAAGTGGCTCCTGCAATCTGCCAACTAGAAGCGGGGCAGCTTACTTTTTTTTGCCAGGGAAACGGGCCGAGGTTTGTGTCTGGGGGCCTATGGCTGGGAGTGACCGGCTGGCTCCTGAAATGCTAGGATAGGCAGGATGGTGACCAGACCCATGGTGGCAGCAGTGCCAAGTTGGGCTGGTTTGATAGTACCAAGTGGCTCCTGCAATCTGCCATCAAAAAGTTGGCAGGCGAGTTTTGTTTTCCAGGGAAAAGCGCCGTTGTTTGTGTTTGGGGGCCTGTGGCTGGGAGTGGCCGGCTGGCTCCTTTGAACCTACGATACGCAGGATGGTTCCCAGACCAGAGGTGGCACCTGTGCAATGTCGGGCTGGTTTGATAGTACCAAGTGGCTCCTGCAATCTGCCATCCAGAAACGGGGCAGCTTACTTTTGTTTGCCAGGGAAACGGGCCGAGGTTTGTGTCTCGGGGCCTATGGCTGGGATTGAGCGGCTGGCTCCTGAAAAGCTACGATAGGCAGGATGGTGACCTGACCCATGGTGGCACCAGTGCCAAGTTGGGCTGGTTTGATAGTACCAAGTGGCTCCTGCAATCTGCCATCAAAATGTTGGCAGGCGAGTTTTGTTTTCCAGGGAAAAGCGCCGTTGTTTTTGTTTGGGGGCCTGTGGCTGGGAGTGGCCAGCTGGCTCCTTAGAATCCACGATACGCAGGATGGTTCCCAGACCAGAGGTGGCACCAGTGCCAAGTCGGGCTGCTTTGATGGTGCGAAGTGGCTCCTGCAATCTGCCATCCAGAAGCGGGGCAGCTTACTTTTGTTTGCCAGGGAAACGGGCCGAGGATTGTGTCTGGGGCCCTATGGCTGGGAGTGACCGGCTGGCTCCTGAAAAGCTACGATAGGCAGGATGGTTCCCAGACCTGAGGTGGCACCAGTGCCAAGTTGGGCTGGTTTGATAGTACCAAGTGGCTCCTGCATTCTGCCATCAAAAAGTTGGCAGGCGAGTTTTGTTTTCCAGGGAAAAGTGCCATTGTTTGTGTTTAGGGGCCTGTGGCTGGGAGTGGCCGGCTGGCTCCTTAGAATCCACGATACGCAGGATGGTTCCCAGACCAGAGGTGGCACCAGTGCCAAGTCGGGCTGCTTTGATGGTGCGAAGTGGCTCCTGCAATCTGCCATCCAGAAGTGGGGTAGCTTACTTTTGTTTACCAGGGAAACGGGCCGAGGTTTGTGTCTGGGGGCCTATGGCTGGGAGTGACCGGCTGGCTCCTGAAAAGCTACCATAGGCAGGATGGTGACCAGACCCATGGTGGCACCAGTGCCAAGTTGGGCTGGTTTGATAGTACCAAGTGGCTCCTGCAATCTGCCATCAAATGTTGGCAGGCGAGTTTTGTTTTCCAGGGAAAAGCGCCGTTGTTTGTGTTTGGGGGCCTGTGGCTGGGAGTAGCCGGCTGGCTAATTAGAATCCACGATACGCAGGATGGTTCCCAGACCAGAGGTGGCACCAGTGCCATGTCGGGCTGGTTTGATAGTACCAAGTGGCTCCTGCAATCTGCCATCAAAAAGTTGGCAGGCGAGTTTTGTTTTCCAGGGAAAAGCGCCGTTGTTTGTGTTTGGGGGCCTGTGGCTGGGAGTGGCCGGCTGGCTCCTTTGAACCTACGATACGCAGGATGGTTCCCAGACCAGAGGTGGCACCAGTGCCATGTCGGGCTGGTTTGATAGTACCAAGTGGCTCCTGCAATCTGCCATCCAGAAGCGGGGTAGCATACTTTTGTTTGCCAGGGAAACGGGCCGAGGTTTGTGTCTGGGGGCCTATGGCTGGGGGTGACTGACTGGCTCCTGAAAAGCTACGATAGGCAGGATGGTGACCAGACCCATGGTGGCAGCAGTGCCAAGTTGGGGTGGTTTGATAGTACCAAGTGGCTCCTGCAATCTGCCATCAAAATTTGGTGGGCGAGTTTTGTTTTCCAGGGAAAAGTGCCGTTGTTTGTGTTTGGGGGCCTGTGGCTGGGAGTGGCCGGCTGGCTCCTTAGAATCCACGATACGCAGGATGGTTCCCAGACTAGAGGTGGCACCAGTGCCATGTCGAGCTGGTTTGATAGTACCAAGTGGCTCCTGCAATCTGCCATCCAGAAGCGGGGCAGCTTACTTTTGTTTGCCAGGGAAACGGGCCGAGGTTTTTTTCTCGGGGCCTATGGCTGGGATTGAGCGGCTGGCTCCTGAAAAGCTACGTTAGGCAGGATGGTGACCAGACCCATGGTGGCAGCCGTGCCAAGTTGGGCTGTTTTAATAGTACCAAGTGGCTCCTGCAATCTGCCATCAAAAAGTTGGCAGGCGAGTTTTGTTTTCCAGGGAAAAGCGCCGTTGTTTGTGTTTGGGGGCCTGTCGCTGGGAGTGGCCGGCTGGCTAATTAGAATCCACGATACGCAGCATGGTTCCCAGACCAGAGGTGGCACCAGTGCCATGTCGGGCTGGTTTGATAGTACCAAGTGCGTCCTGCAATCTGCCATCCAGAAGCGGGGCAGCTTACTTTTTTTTTGCCAGGGAAACGGGCCGAGGTTTTTCTCTTGGGGCCTATGGCTGGGGGTGACTGGCTGGCTCCTGAAAAGCTACGATAGGCAGGATGGTGACCAGACCCATGGTGGCAGCAGTGCCAAGTTGGGCTGGTTTGATAGTACCAAGTGGCTCCTGCAATCTGCCATCAAAAAGTTGGCAGGCGAGTTTTGTTTTCCAGGGAAAAGCGCCGTTGTTTTTGTTTGGGGGCCTGTGGCTGGGAGTGGCCAGCTGGCTCCTTAGAATCCACGATACGCAGGATGGTTCCCAGACCAGAGGTGGCACCAGTGCCAAGTCGGGCTGCTTTGATGGTGCGAAGTGGCTCCTGCAATCTGCCATCCAGAAGCGGGGCAGCTTACTTTTGTTTGCCAGGGAAACGGGCCGAGGATTGTGTCTGGGGCCCTATGGCTGGGAGTGACCGGCTGGCTCCTGAAAAGCTACGATAGGCAGGATGGTTCCCAGACCTGAGGTGGCAGCAGTGCCAAGTTGGGCTGGTTTGATAGTACGAAGTGTCTCCTGCAATCTGCCATCAAAAAGTTGGCAGGCGAGTTTTGTTTTCCAGGGAAAAGCGCCGTTGTTTGTGTTTGGGGGCCTGTGGCTGGGAGTGGCTGGCTGGCTCCTTAGAATCCACGATACGCAGGATGGTTCCCAGACCAGAGGTGGCAACAGTGCCAAGTCGGGCTGCTTTGATGGTGCGAAGTGGCTCCTGCAATCTGCCATCCAGAAGTGGGGTAGCTTACTTTTGTTTACCAGGGAAACGGGCCGAGGTTTGTGTCTGGGGGCCTATGGCTGGGAGTGACCGGCTGGCTCCTGAAAAGCTACGATAGGCAGGATGGTGACCAGACCCATGGTGGCACCAGTGCCAAGTTGGGCTGGTTTGATAGTACCAAGTGGCTCCTGCAATCTGCCATCAAATGTTGGCAGGCGAGTTTTGTTTTCCAGGGAAAAGCGCCATTGTTTGTGTTTGGGGGCCTTTGGCTGGGAGTGGCCGGCTGGCTCCTTAGAATCCACGATACGCAGGATGGTTCCCAGACCAGAGGTGGCACCAGTGCCAAGTCGGGCTGCTTTGATGGTGCGAAGTGGCTCCTGCAATCTGCCATCCAGAAGCGGGTATGCTTACTTTTGTTTGCCAGGGAAACGGGCCGAGGATTGTGTCTGGGGGCCTATGGCTGGGAGTGACCGGCTGGCTCCTGAAAAGCTACGATAGGCAGGATGGTTCCCAGACCTGAGGTGGCACCAGTGCCAAGTTGGGCTGGTTTGATAGTACCAAGTGGCTCCTGCAATCTGCCATCAAAAAGTTGGCAGGCGAGTTTTGTTTTCCAGGGAAAAGTGCCGTTGTTTGTGTTTGGGGGCCTGTGGCTGGGAGTGGCCGGCTGGCTCCTTAGAATCCACGATACGCAGCATGGTTCCCAGACCAGAGGTGGCACCAGTGCCATGTCGGGCTGGTTTGATAGTACCAAGTGCGTCCTGCAATCTGCCATCCAGAAGCGGGGCAGCTTACTTTTTTTTTGCCAGGGAAACGGGCCGAGGTTTTTCTCTTGGGGCCTATGGCTGGGGGTGACTGGCTGGCTCCTGAAAAGCTACGATAGGCAGGATGGTGACCAGACCCATGGTGGCAGCAGTGCCAAGTTGGGCTGGTTTGATAGTACCAAGTGGCTCCTGCAATCTGCCATCAAAAAGTTGGCAGGCGAGTTTTGTTTTCCAGGGAAAAGCGCCGTTGTTTTTGTTTGGGGGCCTGTGGCTGGGAGTGGCCAGCTGGCTCCTTAGAATCCACGATACGCAGGATGGTTCCCAGACCAGAGGTGGCACCAGTGCCAAGTCGGGCTGCTTTGATGGTGCGAAGTGGCTCCTGCAATCTGCCATCCAGAAGCGGGGCAGCTTACTTTTGTTTGCCAGGGAAACGGGCCGAGGATTGTGTCTGGGGCCCTATGGCTGGGAGTGACCGGCTGGCTCCTGAAAAGCTACGATAGGCAGGATGGTTCCCAGACCTGAGGTGGCAGCAGTGCCAAGTTGGGCTGGTTTGATAGTACGAAGTGTCTCCTGCAATCTGCCATCAAAAAGTTGGCAGGCGAGTTTTGTTTTCCAGGGAAAAGCGCCGTTGTTTGTGTTTGGGGGCCTGTGGCTGGGAGTGGCTGGCTGGCTCCTTAGAATCCACGATACGCAGGATGGTTCCCAGACCAGAGGTGGCAACAGTGCCAAGTCGGGCTGCTTTGATGGTGCGAAGTGGCTCCTGCAATCTGCCATCCAGAAGTGGGGTAGCTTACTTTTGTTTACCAGGGAAACGGGCCGAGGTTTGTGTCTGGGGGCCTATGGCTGGGAGTGACCGGCTGGCTCCTGAAAAGCTACGATAGGCAGGATGGTGACCAGACCCATGGTGGCACCAGTGCCAAGTTGGGCTGGTTTGATAGTACCAAGTGGCTCCTGCAATCTGCCATCAAATGTTGGCAGGCGAGTTTTGTTTTCCAGGGAAAAGCGCCATTGTTTGTGTTTGGGGGCCTTTGGCTGGGAGTGGCCGGCTGGCTCCTTAGAATCCACGATACGCAGGATGGTTCCCAGACCAGAGGTGGCACCAGTGCCAAGTCGGGCTGCTTTGATGGTGCGAAGTGGCTCCTGCAATCTGCCATCCAGAAGCGGGTATGCTTACTTTTGTTTGCCAGGGAAACGGGCCGAGGATTGTGTCTGGGGGCCTATGGCTGGGAGTGACCGGCTGGCTCCTGAAAAGCTACGATAGGCAGGATGGTTCCCAGACCTGAGGTGGCACCAGTGCCAAGTTGGGCTGGTTTGATAGTACCAAGTGGCTCCTGCAATCTGCCATCAAAAAGTTGGCAGGCGAGTTTTGTTTTCCAGGGTAAAAGTGCCGTTGTTTGTGTTTGGGGCCTGTGGCTGGGAGTGGCCGGCTGGCTCCTTAGAATCCACGATATGCAGGATGGTTCCCAGACCAGAGGTGGCACCAGTGCCAAGTCGGGCTAGTTTGATGGTGCAAAGTGCCTCTGGAATCTGTCATCCAGAAACGGGGCAGCTTACTTTTGTTTGCCAGGAAACGGGCCGAGGTTTGTGTCTGGGGGCCTATGGCTGGGATTGAGCGGCTGGCTCCTGAAAAGCTACGATAGGCAGGATGGTGACCAGACCCATGGTGGCAGCAGTGCCAAGTTGGGCTGGTTTGATAGTACCAAGTGGCTCCTGCAATCTGCCATCAAAAAGTTGGCAGGCGAGTTTTGTTTTCCAGGGAAAAGCGCCGTTGTTTGTGTTTGGGGGCCTGTGGCTGGGAGTGGCCGGCTGGCTCCTTTGAACCTACGATACGCAGGATGGTTCCCAGACCAGAGGTGGCACCAGTGCCATGTCGGGCTGGTTTGATAGTACCAAGTGCGTCCTGCAATCTGCCATCCAGAAACGGGGCATCTTACTTTTGTTTGCCAGGGAAACGGGCCGAGGTTTGTGTCTGAGGGCCTATGGCTGGGAGTGACCGGCTGGCTCCTGAAAAGCTACGATAGGCAGGATGGTGACCAGACCCATGGTGGCAGCAGTGCCAAGTTGGGCTGGTTTGATAGTACCAAGTGGCTCCTGCAATCTGCCATCAAAAAGTTGGCAGGCGAGTTTTGTTTTCCAGGGAAAAGCGCTGTTGATTTTTTTTGGGGGCCTGTGGCTGCGAGTGGCCGGCTGGCTAATTAGAATCCACGATACGCAGGATGGTTCCCAGACCAGAGGTGGCACCAGTTCCAAGTCGGGCTGGTTTGATAGTACCAAGTGGCTCCTGCAATCTGCCAACCAGAAGCGGGGCAGCTTACTTTTTTTTGCCAGGGAAACGGGCCGAGGTTTGTGTCTCGGGGCCTATGGCTGGGATTAAGCGGCTGGCTCCTGAAAAGCTACCATAGGCAGGATGGTGACCAGACCCATGGTGGCAGCCGTGCCAAGTTGGGCTGGTTTGATAGTACCAAGTGGCTCCTGCAATCTGCCATCAAAAAGTTGGCAGGCGAGTTTTGTTTTCCAGGGAAAAGCGCCGTTGTTTGTGTTTGGGGCCCTGTGGCTGGGAGTGGCCGGCTGGCTCCTTTGAACCTACGATACGCAGGATGGTTCCCAGACCAGAGGTGGCACCAGTGCAATGTCGGGCTGCTTTGATGGTGCGAAGTGGCTCCTGCAATCTGCCATCCAGAAGTGGGGTAGCTTACTTTTGTTTACCAGGGAAACGGGCCGAGGTTTGTGTCTGGGGGCCTATGGCTGGGAGTGACCGGCTGGCTCCTGAAAAGCTACGATAGGCAGGATGGTTCCCAGACCTGAGGTGGCAGCAGTGCCAAGTTGGGCTGGTTTGATAGTACGAAGTGTCTCCTGCAATCTGCCATCAAAAAGTTGGCAGGCGAGTTTTGTTTTCCAGGGAAAAGCGCCGTTGTTTGTGTTTGGGGGCCTGTGGCTGGGAGTGGCTGGCTGGCTCCTTAGAATCCACGATACGCAGGATGGTTCCCAGACCAGAGGTGGCAACAGTGCCAAGTCGGGCTGCTTTGATGGTGCGAAGTGGCTCCTGCAATCTGCCATCCAGAAGTGGGGTAGCTTACTTTTGTTTACCAGGGAAACGGGCCGAGGTTTGTGTCTGGGGGCCTATGGCTGGGAGTGACCGGCTGGCTCCTGAAAAGCTACGATAGGCAGGATGGTGACCAGACCCATGGTGGCACCAGTGCCAAGTTGGGCTGGTTTGATAGTACCAAGTGGCTCCTGCAATCTGCCATCAAATGTTGGCAGGCGAGTTTTGTTTTCCAGGGAAAAGCGCCATTGTTTGTGTTTGGGGGCCTTTGGCTGGGAGTGGCCGGCTGGCTCCTTAGAATCCACGATACGCAGGATGGTTCCCAGACCAGAGGTGGCACCAGTGCCAAGTCGGGCTGCTTTGATGGTGCGAAGTGGCTCCTGCAATCTGCCATCCAGAAGCGGGTATGCTTACTTTTGTTTGCCAGGGATACGGGCCGAGGATTGTGTCTGGGGGCCTATGGCTGGGAGTGACCGGCTGGCTCCTGAAAAGCTACGATAGGCAGGATGGTTCCCAGACCTGAGGTGGCACCAGTGCCAAGTTGGGCTGGTTTGATAGTACCAAGTGGCTCCTGCAATCTGCCATCAAAAAGTTGGCAGGCGAGTTTTGTTTTCCAGGGAAAAGTGCCGTTGTTTGTGTTTGGGGGCCTGTGGCTGGGAGTGGCCGGCTGGCTCCTTAGAATCCACGATATGCAGGATGGTTCCCAGACCAGAGGTGGCACCAGTGCCAAGTCGGGCTAGTTTGATGGTGCAAAGTGCCTCCTGGAATCTGTCATCCAGAAACGGGGCAGCTTACTTTTGTTTGCCAGGGAAACGGGCCGAGGTTTGTGTCTGGGGGCCTATGGCTGGGATTGATCGGCTGGCTCCTGAAAAGCTACGATAGGCAGGATGGTGACCAGACCCATGGTGGCAGCAGTGCCAAGTTGGGCTGGTTTGATAGTACCAAGTGGCTCCTGCAATCTGCCATCAAAAAGTTGGCAGGCGAGTTTTGTTTTCCAGGGAAAAGCGCCGTTGTTTGTGTTTGGGGGCCTGTGGCTGGGAGTGGCCGGCTGGCTCCTTTGAACCTACGATACGCAGGATGGTTCCCAGACCAGAGGTGGCACCAGTGCCATGTCGGGCTGGTTTGATAGTACCAAGTGCGTCCTGCAATCTGCCATCCAGAAACGGGGCATCTTACTTTTGTTTGCCAGGGAAACGGGCCGAGGTTTGTGTCTGAGGGCCTATGGCTGGGAGTGACCGGCTGGCTCCTGAAAAGCTACGATAGGCAGGATGGTGACCAGACCCATGGTGGCAGCAGTGCCAAGTTGGGCTGGTTTGATAGTACCAAGTGGCTCCTGCAATCTGCCATCAAAAAGTTGGCAGGCGAGTTTTGTTTTCCAGGGAAAAGCGCTGTTGATTTTTTTTGGGGGCCTGTGGCTGCGAGTGGCCGGCTGGCTAATTAGAATCCACGATACGCAGGATGGTTCCCAGACCAGAGGTGGCACCAGTTCCAAGTCGGGCTGGTTTGATAGTACCAAGTGGCTCCTGCAATCTGCCAACCAGAAGCGGGGCAGCTTACTTTTTTTTGCCAGGGAAACGGGCCGAGGTTTGTGTCTCGGGGCCTATGGCTGGGATTAAGCGGCTGGCTCCTGAAAAGCTACCATAGGCAGGATGGTGACCAGACCCATGGTGGCAGCCGTGCCAAGTTGGGCTGGTTTGATAGTACCAAGTGGCTCCTGCAATCTGCCATCAAAAAGTTGGCAGGCGAGTTTTGTTTTCCAGGGAAAAGCGCCGTTGTTTGTGTTTGGGGGCCTGTGGCTGGGAGTGGCCGGCTGGCTCCTTAGAATCCACGATACGCAGGATGGTTCCCAGACCAGAGGTGGCACCAGTGCCAAGTCGGGCTGCTTTGATGGTGCGAAGTGGCTCCTGCAATCTGCCATCCAGAAGTGGGGTAGCTTACTTTTGTTTACCAGGGAAACGGGCCGAGGTTTGTGTCTGGGGGCCTATGGCTGGGAGTGACCGGCTGGCTCCTGAAAAGCTACGATAGGCAGGATGGTGACCAGACCCATGGTGGCACCAGTGCCAAGTTGGGCTGGTTTGATAGTACCAAGTGGCTCCTGCAATCTGCCATCAAAAAGTTGGCAGGCGAGTTTTGTTTTCCAGGGAAAAGCGCCGTTGTTTGTGTTTGGGGGCCTGTGGCTGGGAGTGGCCGGCTGGCTCCTTTGAACCTACGATACGCAGGATGGTTCCCAGACCAGAGGTGGCACCAGTGCCATGTCGGGCTGGTTTGATAGTACCAAGTGGCTCCTGCAATCTGCCATCCAGAATCGGGGCAGCTTACTTTTGTTTGCCAGGGAAACGGGCCGAGGTTTGTGTCTCGGGGCCTATGGCTGGGATTGAGCGGCTGGCTCCTGAAAAGCTACGATAGGCAGGATGGTGACCAGACCCATGGTGGCACCAGTGCCAAGTTGGGCTGGTTTGATAGTACCAAGTGGCTCCTGCAATCTGCCATCAAAAAGTTGGCAGGCGAGTTTTGTTTTCCAGGGAAAAGCGCCGTTGTTTGTGTTTGGGGGCCTGTGGCTGGGAGTGGCCGGCTGGCTCCTTTGAACCTACGATACGCAGGATGGTTCCCAGACCAGAGGTGGCACCAGTGCCAAGTCGGGCTGCTTTGATGGTGCGAAGTGGCTCCTGCAATCTGCCATCCAGAAGTGGGGTAGCTTACTTTTGTTTACCAGGGAAACGGGCCGAGGTTTGTGTCTGGGGGCCTATGGCTGGGAGTGACCGGCTGGCTCCTGAAAAGCTACGATAGGCAGGATGGTGACCAGACCCATGGTGGCACCAGTGCCAAGTTGGGCTGGTTTGATAGTACCAAGTGGCTCCTGCAATCTGCCATCAAATGTTGGCAGGCGAGTTTTGTTTTCCAGGGAAAAGCGCCGTTGTTTGTGTTTGGGGGCCTGTGGCTGGGAGTGGCCGGCTGGCTAATTAGAATCCACGATACGCAGGATGGTTCCCAGACCAGAGGTGGCACCAGTGCCAAGTCGGGCTGCTTTGATGGTGCGAAGTGGCTCCTGCAATCTGCCATCCAGAAGCGGGTATGCTTACTTTTGTTTGCCAGGGAAACGGGCCGAGGATTGTGTCTGGGGGCCTATGGCTGGGAGTGACCGGCTGGCTCCTGAAAAGCTACGATAGGCAGGATGGTTCCCAGACCTGAGGTGGCACCAGTGCCAAGTTGGGCTGGTTTGATAGTACCAAGTGGCTCCTGCAATCTGCCATCAAAAAGTTGGCAGGCGAGTTTTGTTTTCCAGGGAAAAGTGCCGTTGTTTGTGTTTGGGGGCCTGTGGCTGGGAGTGGCCGGCTGGCTCCTTAGAATCCACGATATGCAGGATGGTTCCCAGACCAGAGGTGGCACCAGTGCCAAGTCGGGCTAGTTTGATGGTGCAAAGTGCCTCCTGCAATCTGTCATCCAGAAACGGGGCAGCTTACTTTTGTTTGCCAGGGAAACGGGCCGAGGTTTGTGTCTGGGGGCCTATGGCTGGGATTGAGCGGCTGGCTCCTGAAAAGCTACGATAGGCAGGATGGTGACCAGACCCATGGTGGCAGCAGTGCCAAGTTGGGCTGGTTTGATAGTACCAAGTGGCTCCTGCAATCTGCCATCAAAAAGTTGGCAGGCGAGTTTTGTTTTCCAGGGAAAAGCGCCGTTGTTTGTGTTTGGGGGCCTGTGGCTGGGAGTGGCCGGCTGGCTCCTTTGAACCTACGATACGCAGGATGGTTCCCAGACCAGAGGTGGCACCAGTGCCATGTCGGGCTGGTTTGATAGTACCAAGTGCGTCCTGCAATCTGCCATCCAGAAACGGGGCATCTTACTTTTGTTTGCCAGGGAAACGGGCCGAGGTTTGTGTCTGAGGGCCTATGGCTGGGAGTGACCGGCTGGCTCCTGAAAAGCTACGATAGGCAGGATGGTGACCAGACCCATGGTGGCAGCAGTGCCAAGTTGGGCTGGTTTGATAGTACCAAGTGGCTCCTGCAATCTGCCATCAAAAAGTTGGCAGGCGAGTTTTGTTTTCCAGGGAAAAGCGCTGTTGATTTTTTTTGGGGGCCTGTGGCTGCGAGTGGCCGGCTGGCTAATTAGAATCCACGATACGCAGGATGGTTCCCAGACCAGAGGTGGCACCAGTTCCAAGTCGGGCTGGTTTGATAGTACCAAGTGGCTCCTGCAATCTGCCAACCAGAAGCGGGGCAGCTTACTTTTTTTTGCCAGGGAAACGGGCCGAGGTTTGTGTCTCGGGGCCTATGGCTGGGATTAAGCGGCTGGCTCCTGAAAAGCTACCATAGGCAGGATGGTGACCAGACCCATGGTGGCAGCCGTGCCAAGTTGGGCTGGTTTGATAGTACCAAGTGGCTCCTGCAATCTGCCATCAAAAAGTTGGCAGGCGAGTTTTGTTTTCCAGGGAAAAGCGCCGTTGTTTGTGTTTGGGGCCCTGTGGCTGGGAGTGGCCGGCTGGCTCCTTTGAACCTACGATACGCAGGATGGTTCCCAGACCAGAGGTGGCACCAGTGCAATGTCGGGCTGCTTTGATGGTGCGAAGTGGCTCCTGCAATCTGCCATCCAGAAGCGGGGCAGCTTACTTTTGTTTGCCAGGGTATCGGGCCGAGGATTGTGTCTGGGGCCCTATGGCTGGGAGTGACCGGCTGGCTCCTGAAAAGCTACGATAGGCAGGATGGTGACCAGACCCATGGTGGCAGCAGTGCCAAGTTGGGCTGGTTTGATAGTACCAAGTGGCTCCTGCAATCTGCCATCAAAAAGTTGGCAGGCGAGTTTTGTTTTCCAGGGAAAAGCGCCGTTGTTTGTGTTTGGGGGCCTGTGGCTGGGAGTGGCCGGCTGGCTCCTTAGAATCCACGATACGCAGGATGGTTCCCAGACCAGAGGTGGCACCAGTGCCAAGTCGGGCTGCTTTGATGGTGCGAAGTGGCTCCTGCAATCTGCCATCCAGAAGTGGGGTAGCTTACTTTTGTTTACCAGGGAAACGGGCCGAGGTTTGTGTCTGGGGGCCTATGGCTGGGAGTGACCGGCTGGCTCCTGAAAAGCTACGATAGGCAGGATGGTGACCAGACCCATGGTGGCACCAGTGCCAAGTTGGGCTGGTTTGATAGTACCAAGTGGCTCCTGCAATCTGCCATCAAAAAGTTGGCAGGCGAGTTTTGTTTTCCAGGGAAAAGCGCCGTTGTTTGTGTTTGGGGGCCTGTGGCTGGGAGTGGCCGGCTGGCTCCTTTGAACCTACGATACGCAGGATGGTTCCCAGACCAGAGGTGGCACCAGTGCCATGTCGGGCTGGTTTGATAGTACCAAGTGGCTCCTGCAATCTGCCATCCAGAATCGGGGCAGCTTACTTTTGTTTGCCAGGGAAACGGGCCGAGGTTTGTGTCTCGGGGCCTATGGCTGGGATTGAGCGGCTGGCTCCTGAAAAGCTACGATAGGCAGGATGGTGACCAGACCCATGGTGGCACCAGTGCCAAGTTGGGCTGGTTTGATAGTACCAAGTGGCTCCTGCAATCTGCCATCAAAAAGTTGGCAGGCGAGTTTTGTTTTCCAGGGAAAAGCGCCGTTGTTTGTGTTTGGGGGCCTGTGGCTGGGAGTGGCCGGCTGGCTCCTTTGAACCTACGATACGCAGGATGGTTCCCAGACCAGAGGTGGCACCAGTGCCAAGTCGGGCTGCTTTGATGGTGCGAAGTGGCTCCTGCAATCTGCCATCCAGAAGTGGGGTAGCTTACTTTTGTTTACCAGGGAAACGGGCCGAGGTTTGTGTCTGGGGGCCTATGGCTGGGAGTGACCGGCTGGCTCCTGAAAAGCTACGATAGGCAGGATGGTGACCAGACCCATGGTGGCACCAGTGCCAAGTTGGGCTGGTTTGATAGTACCAAGTGGCTCCTGCAATCTGCCATCAAATGTTGGCAGGCGAGTTTTGTTTTCCAGGGAAAAGCGCCGTTGTTTGTGTTTGGGGGCCTGTGGCTGGGAGTGGCCGGCTGGCTAATTAGAATCCACGATACGCAGGATGGTTCCCAGACCAGAGGTGGCACCAGTGCCATGTCGGGCTGGTTTGATAGTACCAAGTGGCTCCTGCAATCTGCCATCAAAAAGTTGGCAGGCGAGTTTTGTTTTCCAGGGAAAAGCGCCGTTGTTTGTGTTTGGGGGCCTGTGGCTGGTAGTGGCCGGCTGGCTCCTTTGAACCTACGATACGCAGGATGGTTCCCAGACCAGAGGTGGCACCAGTGCCATGTCGGGCTGGTTTGATAGTACCGAGTGGCTCCTGCAATCTGCCATCCAGAATCGGGGCAGCTTACTTTTGTTTGCCAGGGAAACGGGCCGAGGTTTGTGTCTCGGGGCCTATGGCTGGGATTGAGCGGCTGGCTCCTGAAAAGCTACGATAGGCAGGATGGTGACCAGACCCATGGTGGCAGCAGTGCCAAGTTGGGCTGGTTTGATAGTACCAAGTGGCTCCTGCAATCTGCCATCAAAAAGTTGGCAGGCGAGTTTTGTTTTCCAGGGAAAAGCGCCGTTGTTTGTGTTTGGGGGCCTGTGGCTGGGAGTGGCCGGTTGGCTCCTTAGAATCCACGATACGCAGCATGGTTCCCAGACCAGAGGTGGCACCAGTGCCATGTCGGGCTGATTTGATAGTACCAAGTGGCTCCTTCAATCTGCCATCCAGAAGCGGGGCAGCTTACTTTTGTTTGCCAGGGAAACGGGCCGAGGTTTGTGTCTGGGGGCTTATGGCTGGGAGTGACCGGCTGGCTCCTGAAAAGCTACGATAGGCAGGATGGTGACCAGACCCATGGTGGCACCAGTTCCAAGTTGGGCTGGTTTGATAGAACCAAGTGTCTCCTGCAATCTACCATCAAAAATTTGGCAGGCGAGGTTTGTTTTCCAGAGAAAAGCGCCGTTGTTTTTGTTTGGGTGCCTGTGGCTGGGAGTGGTCGGCTGGCTGCTCAGAAGACACGATACGCAGGATGGTTCCCAGACCAGAGGTGGCACCAGTGCCAAGTCGGGCTGGTTTGATACTACCAAGTGGTTCCTTCAATCTGCCATCCAGAAGCGGGGCAGCTTACTTTTTTTTGCCTCGGAAACGGGCCAAGGTTTTTGTCTGGGGGGCTATGGCTGGGAGTGACCGGCTGGCTCCTGAAAAGCTACGATAGGCCGGATGGTTACCAGACCCATGGTGGCACCAGTGCCAAGTTGGGCTGGTTTGATAGTACCAAGTGGCTCCTGCAATCTGCCATCAAAAAGTTGGCAGGCGAGTTTTGTTTTCCAGGGAAAAGCGCCGGTGTTTGTTTTTGGGGGCCTGTGGCTGGGAGTGGCCGGCTGGCTCCTTTGAACCTACGATACGCAGGATGGTTCCCAGACCAGAGGTGGCACCAGTGCCATGTCGGGCTGGTTTGATAGTACCAAGTGGCTCCTGCAATCTGCCATCGAGAAACGGGGCAGCTTACTTTTGTTTGCCAGGGAAACGGGCCGAGGTTTGTGTCTCGGGGCCTACGGCTGGGATTAAGCGGCTGGCTCCTGAAAAGCTACCATAGGCAGGATGGTGACCAGACCCATGGTGGCAGCCGTGCCAAGTTGGGCTGGTTTGATAGTACCAAGTGGCTCCTGCAATCTGCCATTCAAAAAGTTGGCAGGCGAGTTTTGTTTTCCAGGGAAAAGCGCCGTTGTTTGTGTTTGGGGGCCTGTGGCTGGGAGTGGCCGGCTGGCTCCTTTGAACCTACGATACGCAGGATGGTTCCCAGACCAGAGGTGGCACCAGTGCAATGTCGGGCTGCTTTGATGGTGCGAAGTGGCTCCTGCAATCTGCCATCCAGAAGCGGGGCAGCTTACTTTTGTTTGCCAGGGAAACGGGCCGAGGATTGTGTCTGGGGCCCTATGGCTGGGAGTGACCGGCTGGCTCCTGAAAAGCTACGATAGGCAGGATGGTGACCAGACCTGAGGTGGCACCAGTGCCAAGTTGGGCTGGTTTGATAGTACCAAGTGGCTCCTGCAATCTGCCATCAAAAAGTTGGCAGGCGAGTTTTGTTTTCCAGGGAAAAGCGCCGTTGTTTGTGTTTGGGGGCCTGTGGCTGGGAGTGGCCGGCTGGCTCCTTAGAATCCACGATACGCAGGATGGTTCCCAGACCAGAGGTGGCACCAGTGCCAAGTCGGGCTGCTTTGATGGTGCGAAGTGGCTCCTGCAATCTGCCATCCAGATGTGGGGTAGCTTACTTTTGTTTACCAGGGAAACGGGCCGAGGTTTGTGTCTGGGGGCCTATGGCTGGGAGTGACCGGCTGGCTCCTGAAAAGCTACGATAGGCAGGATGGTGACCAGACCCATGGTGGCACCAGTGCCAAGTTGGGCTGGTTTGATAGTACCAAGTGGCTCCTGCAATCTGCCATCAAATGTTGGCAGGCGAGTTTTGTTTTCCAGGGAAAAGCGCCGTTGTTTGTGTTTGGGGGCCTGTGGCTGGGAGTGGCCGGCTGGCTAATTAGAATCCACGATACGCAGGATGGTTACCAGACCAGAGGTGGCACCAGTGCCATGTCGGGCTGGTTTGATAGTACCAAGTGGCTCCTGCAATCTGCCATCAAAAAGTTGGCAGGCGAGTTTTGTTTTCCAGGGAAAAGCGCCGTTGTTTGTGTTTGGGGGCCTGTGGCTGGGAGTGGCCGGCTGGCTCCTTTGAACCTACGATACGCAGGATGGTTCCCAGACCAGAGGTGGCACCAGTGCCATGTCGGGCTGGTTTGATAGTACCAAGTGGCTCCTGCAATCTGCCATCCAGAAGCGGGGCAGCTTACTTTTGTTTGCCAGGGAAACGGGCCGAGGTTTGTGTCTCGGGGCCTATGACTGGGATTGAGCGGCTGGCTCCTGAAATGCTACGATAGGCAGGATGGTGACCAGACCCATGGTGGCAGCAGTGCCAAGTTGGGCTGGTTTGATAGTACCAAGTGGCTCCTGCAATCTGCCATCAAAAAGTTGGCAGGCGAGTTTTGTTTTCCAGGGAAAAGCGCCGTTGTTTGTGTTTGGGGGCCTGTGGCTGGGAGTGGCCGGTTGGCTCCTTAGAATCCACGATACGCAGCATGGTTCCCAGACCAGAGGTGGCACCAGTGCCATGTCGGGCTGATTTGATAGTACCAAGTGGCTCCTGCAATCTGCCATCCAGAAGCGGGGCAGCTTACTTTTGTTTGCCAGGGAAACGGGCCGAGGTTTGTGTCTGGGGGCTTATGGCTGGGAGTGACCGGCTGGCTCCTGAAAGCTACGATAGGCAGGATGGTGACCAGACCCATGGTGGCACCAGTTCCAAGTTGGGCTGGTTTGATAGTACCAAGTGTCTCCTGCAATCTACCATCAAAAATTTGGCAGGCGAGTTTTGTTTTCCAGAGAAAAGCGCCGTTGTTTTTGTTTGGGTGCCTGTGGCTGGGAGTGGTCGGCTGGCTGCTTAGAAGACACGATACGCAGGATGGTTCCCAGACCAGAGGTGGCACCAGTGCCAAGTCGGGCTGGTTTGATACTACCAAGTGGTTCCTGCAATCTGCCATCCAGAAGCGGGGCAGCTTACTTTTTTTTGCCTCGGAAACGGGCCAAGGTTTTTGTCTGGGGGGCTATGGCTGGGAGTGACCGGCTGGCTCCTGAAAAGCTACGATAGGCAGGATGGTTACCAGACCCATGGTGGCACCAGTGCTTAGTTGGGCTGGTTTGATAGTACGAAGTGGCTCCTGCAATCTGCCATCAAAAAGTTGGCAGGCGAGTTTTGTTTTCCAGGGAAAAGCGCCGTTGTTTGTGTTTGGGGGCCTGTGGCTGGGAGTGGCCGGCTGGCTCCTTAGAATCCACGATACGCAGGATGGTTCCCAGACCAGAGGTGGCACCAGTGCCAAGTCGGGCTGCTTTGATGGTGCGAAGTGGCTCCTGCAATCTGCCATCCAGATGTGGGGTAGCTTACTTTTGTTTACCAGGGAAACGGGCCGAGGTTTGTGTCTGGGGGCCTATGGCTGGGAGTGACCGGCTGGCTCCTGAAAAGCTACGATAGGCAGGATGGTGACCAGACCCATGGTGGCACCAGTGCCAAGTTGGGCTGGTTTGATAGTACCAAGTGGCTCCTGCAATCTGCCATCAAATGTTGGCAGGCGAGTTTTGTTTTCCAGGGAAAAGCGCCGTTGTTTGTGTTTGGGGGCCTGTGGCTGGGAGTGGCCGGCTGGCTAATTAGAATCCACGATACGCAGGATGGTTCCCAGACCAGAGGTGGCACCAGTGCCATGTCGGGCTGGTTTGATAGTACCAAGTGGCTCCTGCAATCTGCCATCAAAAAGTTGGCAGGCGAGTTTTGTTTTCCAGGGAAAAGCGCCGTTGTTTGTGTTTGGGGGCCTGTGGCTGGGAGTGGCCGGCTGGCTCCTTTGAACCTACGATACGCAGGATGGTTCCCAGACCAGAGGTGGCACCAGTGCCATGTCGGGCTGGTTTGATAGTACCAAGTGGCTCCTGCAATCTGCCATCCAGAAGCGGGGCAGCTTACTTTTGTTTGCCAGGGAAACGGGCCGAGGTTTGTGTCTCGGGGCCTATGACTGGGATTGAGCGGCTGGCTCCTGAAATGCTACGATAGGCAGGATGGTGACCAGACCCATGGTGGCAGCAGTGCCAAGTTGGGCTGGTTTGATAGTACCAAGTGGCTCCTGCAATCTGCCATCAAAAAGTTGGCAGGCGAGTTTTGTTTTCCAGGGAAAAGCGCTGTTGATTTTTTTTGGGGGCCTGTGGCTGGGAGTGGCCGGCTGGCTAATTAGAATCCACGATACGCAGGATGGTTCCCAGACCGGAGGTGGCACCAGTGCCAAGTCGGGCTGGTTTGATAGTACCAAGTGGCTCCTGCAATCTGCCAACCAGAAGCGGGGCAGCTTACTTTTTTTTGCCAGGGAAACGGGCCGAGGTTTGTGTCTGGGGGCCTATGGCTGGGAGTGACCGGCTGGCTCCTGAAAAGCTACGATAGGCAGGATGGTGACCAGACCCATGGTGGCACCAGTGCCAAGTTGGGCTGGTTTGATAGTACCAAGTGGCTCCTGCAATCTGCCATCAAAAAGTTGGCAGGCGAGTTTTGTTTTCCAGGGAAAAGCGCCGTTGTTTGTGTTTGGGGGCCTGTGGCTGGGAGTGGCCGGCTGGCTCCTTTGAACCTACGATACGCAGGATGGTTCCCAGACCAGAGGTGGCACCAGTGCCATGTCGGGCTGGTTTGATAGTACCAAGTGCGTCCTGCAATCTGCCATCCAGAAACGGGGCAGCTTACTTTTGTTTGCCACGGAAACGGGCCGAGGTTTGTGTCTCGGGGCCTATGGCTGGGATTAAGCGGCTGGCTTCTGAAAAGCTACCATAGGCAGGATGGTGACCAGACCCATGGTGGCAGCCGTGCCAAGTTGGGCTGGTTTGATAGTACCAAGTGGCTCCTGCAATCTGCCATCAAAAAGTTGGCAGGCGAGTTTTGTTTTCCAGGGAAAAGCGCCGTTGTTTGTGTTTGGGGGCCTGTGGCTGGGAGTGGCCGGCTGGCTAATTAGAATCCACGATACGCAGGATGGTTCCCAGACCAGAGGTGGCACCAGTGCCATGTCGGGCTGGTTTGATAGTACCAAGTGGCTCCTGCAATCTGCCATCAAAAAGTTGGCAGGCGAGTTTTGTTTTCCAGGGAAAAGCGCCGTTGTTTGTGTTTGGGGGCCTGTGGCTGGGAGTGGCCGGCTGGCTCCTTTGAACCTACGATACGCAGGATGGTTCCCAGACCAGAGGTGGCACCAGTGCCATGTCGGGCTGGTTTGATAATACCAAGTGGCTCCTGCAATCTGCCATCCAGAATCGGGGCAGCTTACTTTTGTTTGCCAGGGAAACGGGCCGAGGTTTGTGTCTCGGGGCCTATGGCTGGGATTGAGCGGCTGGCTCCTGAAAAGCTACGATAGGCAGGATGGTGACCAGACCCATGGTGGCAGCAGTGCCAAGTTGGGGTGGTTTGATAGTACCAAGTGGCTCCTGCAATCTGCCATCAAAAAGTTGGCAGGCGAGTTTTGTTTTCCAGGGAAAAGCGCCGTTGTTTGTGTTTGGGGGCCTGTGGCTGGGAGTGGCCGGTTGGCTCCTTAGAATCCACGATACACAGCATGGTTCCCAGACCAGAGGTGGCACCAGTGCCATGTCGGGCTGATTTGATAGTACCAAGTGGCTCCTGCAATCTGCCATCCAGAAGCGGGGCAGCTTACTTTTGTTTGCCAGGGAAACGGGCCGAGGTTTGTGTCTGGGGGCCTATGGCTGGGAGTGACCGGCTGGCTCCTGAAAAGCTACGATAGGCAGGATGGTGACCAGACCCATGGTGGCACCAGTTCCAAGTTGGGCTGGTTTGATAGTACCAAGTGTCTCCTGCAATCTACCATCAAAAATTTGGCAGGCGAGTTTTGTTTTCCAGAGAAAAGCGTCGTTGTATTTGTTTGGGTGCCTGAGGCTGGGAGTGGTCGGCTGGCTGCTTAGAAGACACGATACGCAGGATGGTTCCCAGACCAGAGGTGGCACCAGTGCCAAGTCGGGCTGGTTTGATACTACCAAGTGGTTCCTGCAATCTGCCATCCAGAAGTGGGGCAGCTTACTTTTTTTTGCCTCGGAAACGGGCCAAGGTTTTTGTCTGGGGGGCTATGGCTGGGAGTGACCGGCTGGCTCCTGAAAAGCTACGATAGGCAGGATGGTGACCAGACCCATGGTGGCACCAGTGCCAAGTTGGGCTGGTTTGATAGTACCAAGTGGCTCCTGCAATCTGCCATCAAATGTTGGCAGGCGAGTTTTGTTTTCCAGGGAAAAGCGCCGTTGTTTGTGTTTGGTGGCCTGTGGCTGGGAGTGGCCGGCTGGATGCTTAGAATCCATGATACGCAGGATGGTTCCCAGACGAGAGGTGGCACCAGTGCCAAGTCGGGCTAGTTTGATGGTGCAAAGTGGGTCCTGCAATCTGCCTTCCAGAAGTGGGGTAGCTTACTTTTGTTTACCAGGGAAACGGGCCGAGGTTTGTGTCTGGGGGCCTATGGCTGGGAGTGACCGGCTGGCTCCTGAAAAGCTACGATAGGCAGGATGGTGACCAGACCCATGGTGGCAGCCGTGCCAAGTTGGGCTGGTTTGATAGTACCAAGTGGCTCCTGCAATCTGCCATCAAATGTTGGCAGGCGAGTTTTGTTTTCCAGGGAAAAGCGCCGTTGTTTGTGTTTGGGGGCCTGTGGCTGGGAGTGGCCGGCTGGCTCCTTTGAACCTACGATACGCAGGATGGTTCCCAGACCAGAGGTGGCACCAGTGCCATGTCGGGCTGGTTTGATAGTACCAAGTGCGTCCTGCAATCTGCCATCGAGAAACGGCGCATCTTACTTTTGTTTGCCAGGGAAACGGGCCGAGGTTTGTGTCTGGGGGCCTATGGCTGGGAGTGACCGGCTGGCTCCTGAAAAGCTACGATAGGCAGGATGGTGACCAGACCCATGGTGGCAGCAGTGCCAAGTTGGGCTGGTTTGATAGTACCAAGTGGCTCCTGCAATCTGCCATCAAAAAGTTTGCAGGCGAGTTTTGTTTTCCAGGGAAAAGCGCTGTTGATTTTTTTTGGGGGCCTGTGGCTGGGAGTGGCCGGCTGGCTAATTAGAATCCACGATACGCAGGATGGTTCCCAGACCAGAGGTGGCACCAGTGCCAAGTCGGGCTGGTTTGATAGTACCAAGTGGCTCCTGCAATCTGCCAACCAGAAGCGGGGCAGCTTACTTTTTTTTGCCAGGGAAACGGGCCGAGGTTTGTGTCTGGGGGCCTATGGCTGGGAGTGACCGGCTGGCTCCTGAAAAGCTACGATAGGCAGGATGGTGACCAGACCCATGGTGGCACCAGTGCCAAGTTGGGCTGGTTTGATAGTACCAAGTGGCTCCTGCAATCTGCCATCAAAAAGTTGGCAGGCGAGTTTTGTTTTCCAGGGAAAAGCGCCGTTGTTTGTGTTTGGGGGCCTGTGGCTGGGAGTGGCCGGCTGGCTCCTTTGAATCTACGATACGCAGGATGGTTCCCAGACCAGAGGTGGCACCAGTGCCATGTCGGGCTGGTTTGATAGTACCAAGTGGCTCCTGCAATCTGCCATCCAGAAACGGGGCAGCTTACTTTTGTTTGCCAGGGAAACGGGCCGAGGTTTGTGTCTCGGGGCCTATGGCTGGGATTAAGCGGCTGGCTCCTGAAAAGCTACCATAGGCAGGATGGTGACCAGACCCATGGTGGCAGCCGTGCCAAGTTGGGCTGGTTTGATAGTACCAAGTGGCTCCTGCAATCTGCCATCAAAAAGTTGGCAGGCGAGTTTTGTTTTCCAGGGAAAAGCGCCGTTGTTTGTGTTTGGGGGCCTGTGGCTGGGAGTGGCCGGCTGGCTCCTTTGAACCTACGATACGCAGGATGGTTCCCAGACCAGAGGTGGCACCAGTGCAATGTCGGGCTGCTTTGATGGTGCGAAGTGGCTCCTGCAATCTGCCATCCAGAAGCGGGGCAGCTTACTTTTGTTTGCCAGGGAAACGGGCCGAGGATTGTGTCTGGGGCCCTATGGCTGGGAGTGACCGGCTGGCTCCTGAAAAGCTACGATAGGCAGGATGGTGACCAGACCTGAGGTGGCACCAGTGCCAAGTTGGGCTGGTTTGATAGTACCAAGTGGCTCCTGCAATCTGCCATCAAAAAGTTGGCAGGCGAGTTTTGTTTTCCAGGGAAAAGCGCCGTTGTTTGTGTTTGGGGGCCTGTGGCTGGGAGTGGCCGGCTGGCTCCTTAGAATCCACGATACGCAGGATGGTTCCCAGACCAGAGGTGGCACCAGTGCCAAGTCGGGCTGCTTTGATGGTGCGAAGTGGCTCCTGCAATCTGCCATCCAGATGTGGGGTAGCTTACTTTTGTTTACCAGGGAAACGGGCCGAGGTTTGTGTCTGGGGGCCTATGGCTGGGAGTGACCGGCTGGCTCCTGAAAAGCTACGATAGGCAGGATGGTGACCAGACCCATGGTGGCACCAGTGCCAAGTTGGGCTGGTTTGATAGTACCAAGTGGCTCCTGCAATCTGCCATCAAATGTTGGCAGGCGAGTTTTGTTTTCCAGGGAAAAGCGCCGTTGTTTGTGTTTGGGGGCCTGTGGCTGGGAGTGGCCGGCTGGCTAATTAGAATCCACGATACGCAGGATGGTTACCAGACCAGAGGTGGCACCAGTGCCATGTCGGGCTGGTTTGATAGTACCAAGTGGCTCCTGCAATCTGCCATCAAAAAGTTGGCAGGCGAGTTTTGTTTTCCAGGGAAAAGCGCCGTTGTTTGTGTTTGGGGGCCTGTGGCTGGGAGTGGCCGGCTGGCTCCTTTGAACCTACGATACGCAGGATGGTTCCCAGACCAGAGGTGGCACCAGTGCCATGTCGGGCTGGTTTGATAGTACCAAGTGGCTCCTGCAATCTGCCATCCAGAAGCGGGGCAGCTTACTTTTGTTTGCCAGGGAAACGGGCCGAGGTTTGTGTCTCGGGGCCTATGACTGGGATTGAGCGGCTGGCTCCTGAAATGCTACGATAGGCAGGATGGTGACCAGACCCATGGTGGCAGCAGTGCCAAGTTGGGCTGGTTTGATAGTACCAAGTGGCTCCTGCAATCTGCCATCAAAAAGTTGGCAGGCGAGTTTTGTTTTCCAGGGAAAAGCGCCGTTGTTTGTGTTTGGGGGCCTGTGGCTGGGAGTGGCCGGTTGGCTCCTTAGAATCCACGATACGCAGCATGGTTCCCAGACCAGAGGTGGCACCAGTGCCATGTCGGGCTGATTTGATAGTACCAAGTGGCTCCTGCAATCTGCCATCCAGAAGCGGGGCAGCTTACTTTTGTTTGCCAGGGAAACGGGCCGAGGTTTGTGTCTGGGGGCTTATGGCTGGGAGTGACCGGCTGGCTCCTGAAAGCTACGATAGGCAGGATGGTGACCAGACCCATGGTGGCACCAGTTCCAAGTTGGGCTGGTTTGATAGTACCAAGTGTCTCCTGCAATCTACCATCAAAAATTTGGCAGGCGAGTTTTGTTTTCCAGAGAAAAGCGCCGTTGTTTTTGTTTGGGTGCCTGTGGCTGGGAGTGGTCGGCTGGCTGCTTAGAAGACACGATACGCAGGATGGTTCCCAGACCAGAGGTGGCACCAGTGCCAAGTCGGGCTGGTTTGATACTACCAAGTGGTTCCTGCAATCTGCCATCCAGAAGCGGGGCAGCTTACTTTTTTTTGCCTCGGAAACGGGCCAAGGTTTTTGTCTGGGGGGCTATGGCTGGGAGTGACCGGCTGGCTCCTGAAAAGCTACGATAGGCAGGATGGTTACCAGACCCATGGTGGCACCAGTGCTTAGTTGGGCTGGTTTGATAGTACGAAGTGGCTCCTGCAATCTGCCATCAAAAAGTTGGCAGGCGAGTTTTGTTTTCCAGGGAAAAGCGCCGTTGTTTGTGTTTGGGGGCCTGTGGCTGGGAGTGGCCGGCTGGCTCCTTAGAATCCACGATACGCAGGATGGTTCCCAGACCAGAGGTGGCACCAGTGCCAAGTCGGGCTGCTTTGATGGTGCGAAGTGGCTCCTGCAATCTGCCATCCAGATGTGGGGTAGCTTACTTTTGTTTACCAGGGAAACGGGCCGAGGTTTGTGTCTGGGGGCCTATGGCTGGGAGTGACCGGCTGGCTCCTGAAAAGCTACGATAGGCAGGATGGTGACCAGACCCATGGTGGCACCAGTGCCAAGTTGGGCTGGTTTGATAGTACCAAGTGGCTCCTGCAATCTGCCATCAAATGTTGGCAGGCGAGTTTTGTTTTCCAGGGAAAAGCGCCGTTGTTTGTGTTTGGGGGCCTGTGGCTGGGAGTGGCCGGCTGGCTAATTAGAATCCACGATACGCAGGATGGTTCCCAGACCAGAGGTGGCACCAGTGCCATGTCGGGCTGGTTTGATAGTACCAAGTGGCTCCTGCAATCTGCCATCAAAAAGTTGGCAGGCGAGTTTTGTTTTCCAGGGAAAAGCGCCGTTGTTTGTGTTTGGGGGCCTGTGGCTGGGAGTGGCCGGCTGGCTCCTTTGAACCTACGATACGCAGGATGGTTCCCAGACCAGAGGTGGCACCAGTGCCATGTCGGGCTGGTTTGATAGTACCAAGTGGCTCCTGCAATCTGCCATCCAGAAGCGGGGCAGCTTACTTTTGTTTGCCAGGGAAACGGGCCGAGGTTTGTGTCTCGGGGCCTATGACTGGGATTGAGCGGCTGGCTCCTGAAATGCTACGATAGGCAGGATGGTGACCAGACCCATGGTGGCAGCAGTGCCAAGTTGGGCTGGTTTGATAGTACCAAGTGGCTCCTGCAATCTGCCATCAAAAAGTTGGCAGGCGAGTTTTGTTTTCCAGGGAAAAGCGCTGTTGATTTTTTTTGGGGGCCTGTGGCTGGGAGTGGCCGGCTGGCTAATTAGAATCCACGATACGCAGGATGGTTCCCAGACCGGAGGTGGCACCAGTGCCAAGTCGGGCTGGTTTGATAGTACCAAGTGGCTCCTGCAATCTGCCAACCAGAAGCGGGGCAGCTTACTTTTTTTTGCCAGGGAAACGGGCCGAGGTTTGTGTCTGGGGGCCTATGGCTGGGAGTGACCGGCTGGCTCCTGAAAAGCTACGATAGGCAGGATGGTGACCAGACCCATGGTGGCACCAGTGCCAAGTTGGGCTGGTTTGATAGTACCAAGTGGCTCCTGCAATCTGCCATCAAAAAGTTGGCAGGCGAGTTTTGTTTTCCAGGGAAAAGCGCCGTTGTTTGTGTTTGGGGGCCTGTGGCTGGGAGTGGCCGGCTGGCTCCTTTGAACCTACGATACGCAGGATGGTTCCCAGACCAGAGGTGGCACCAGTGCCATGTCGGGCTGGTTTGATAGTACCAAGTGCGTCCTGCAATCTGCCATCCAGAAACGGGGCAGCTTACTTTTGTTTGCCACGGAAACGGGCCGAGGTTTGTGTCTCGGGGCCTATGGCTGGGATTAAGCGGCTGGCTTCTGAAAAGCTACCATAGGCAGGATGGTGACCAGACCCATGGTGGCAGCCGTGCCAAGTTGGGCTGGTTTGATAGTACCAAGTGGCTCCTGCAATCTGCCATCAAAAAGTTGGCAGGCGAGTTTTGTTTTCCAGGGAAAAGCGCCGTTGTTTGTGTTTGGGGGCCTGTGGCTGGGAGTGGCCGGCTGGCTAATTAGAATCCACGATACGCAGGATGGTTCCCAGACCAGAGGTGGCACCAGTGCCATGTCGGGCTGGTTTGATAGTACCAAGTGGCTCCTGCAATCTGCCATCAAAAAGTTGGCAGGCGAGTTTTGTTTTCCAGGGAAAAGCGCCGTTGTTTGTGTTTGGGGGCCTGTGGCTGGGAGTGGCCGGCTGGCTCCTTTGAACCTACGATACGCAGGATGGTTCCCAGACCAGAGGTGGCACCAGTGCCATGTCGGGCTGGTTTGATAATACCAAGTGGCTCCTGCAATCTGCCATCCAGAATCGGGGCAGCTTACTTTTGTTTGCCAGGGAAACGGGCCGAGGTTTGTGTCTCGGGGCCTATGGCTGGGATTGAGCGGCTGGCTCCTGAAAAGCTACGATAGGCAGGATGGTGACCAGACCCATGGTGGCAGCAGTGCCAAGTTGGGGTGGTTTGATAGTACCAAGTGGCTCCTGCAATCTGCCATCAAAAAGTTGGCAGGCGAGTTTTGTTTTCCAGGGAAAAGCGCCGTTGTTTGTGTTTGGGGGCCTGTGGCTGGGAGTGGCCGGTTGGCTCCTTAGAATCCACGATACACAGCATGGTTCCCAGACCAGAGGTGGCACCAGTGCCATGTCGGGCTGATTTGATAGTACCAAGTGGCTCCTGCAATCTGCCATCCAGAAGCGGGGCAGCTTACTTTTGTTTGCCAGGGAAACGGGCCGAGGTTTGTGTCTGGGGGCCTATGGCTGGGAGTGACCGGCTGGCTCCTGAAAAGCTACGATAGGCAGGATGGTGACCAGACCCATGGTGGCACCAGTTCCAAGTTGGGCTGGTTTGATAGTACCAAGTGTCTCCTGCAATCTACCATCAAAAATTTGGCAGGCGAGTTTTGTTTTCCAGAGAAAAGCGTCGTTGTATTTGTTTGGGTGCCTGAGGCTGGGAGTGGTCGGCTGGCTGCTTAGAAGACACGATACGCAGGATGGTTCCCAGACCAGAGGTGGCACCAGTGCCAAGTCGGGCTGGTTTGATACTACCAAGTGGTTCCTGCAATCTGCCATCCAGAAGTGGGGCAGCTTACTTTTTTTTGCCTCGGAAACGGGCCAAGGTTTTTGTCTGGGGGGCTATGGCTGGGAGTGACCGGCTGGCTCCTGAAAAGCTACGATAGGCAGGATGGTGACCAGACCCATGGTGGCACCAGTGCCAAGTTGGGCTGGTTTGATAGTACCAAGTGGCTCCTGCAATCTGCCATCAAATGTTGGCAGGCGAGTTTTGTTTTCCAGGGAAAAGCGCCGTTGTTTGTGTTTGGTGGCCTGTGGCTGGGAGTGGCCGGCTGGATGCTTAGAATCCATGATACGCAGGATGGTTCCCAGACGAGAGGTGGCACCAGTGCCAAGTCGGGCTAGTTTGATGGTGCAAAGTGGGTCCTGCAATCTGCCTTCCAGAAGTGGGGTAGCTTACTTTTGTTTACCAGGGAAACGGGCCGAGGTTTGTGTCTGGGGGCCTATGGCTGGGAGTGACCGGCTGGCTCCTGAAAAGCTACGATAGGCAGGATGGTGACCAGACCCATGGTGGCAGCCGTGCCAAGTTGGGCTGGTTTGATAGTACCAAGTGGCTCCTGCAATCTGCCATCAAATGTTGGCAGGCGAGTTTTGTTTTCCAGGGAAAAGCGCCGTTGTTTGTGTTTGGGGGCCTGTGGCTGGGAGTGGCCGGCTGGCTCCTTTGAACCTACGATACGCAGGATGGTTCCCAGACCAGAGGTGGCACCAGTGCCATGTCGGGCTGGTTTGATAGTACCAAGTGCGTCCTGCAATCTGCCATCGAGAAACGGCGCATCTTACTTTTGTTTGCCAGGGAAACGGGCCGAGGTTTGTGTCTGGGGGCCTATGGCTGGGAGTGACCGGCTGGCTCCTGAAAAGCTACGATAGGCAGGATGGTGACCAGACCCATGGTGGCAGCAGTGCCAAGTTGGGCTGGTTTGATAGTACCAAGTGGCTCCTGCAATCTGCCATCAAAAAGTTTGCAGGCGAGTTTTGTTTTCCAGGGAAAAGCGCTGTTGATTTTTTTTGGGGGCCTGTGGCTGGGAGTGGCCGGCTGGCTAATTAGAATCCACGATACGCAGGATGGTTCCCAGACCAGAGGTGGCACCAGTGCCAAGTCGGGCTGGTTTGATAGTACCAAGTGGCTCCTGCAATCTGCCAACCAGAAGCGGGGCAGCTTACTTTTTTTTGCCAGGGAAACGGGCCGAGGTTTGTGTCTGGGGGCCTATGGCTGGGAGTGACCGGCTGGCTCCTGAAAAGCTACGATAGGCAGGATGGTGACCAGACCCATGGTGGCACCAGTGCCAAGTTGGGCTGGTTTGATAGTACCAAGTGGCTCCTGCAATCTGCCATCAAAAAGTTGGCAGGCGAGTTTTGTTTTCCAGGGAAAAGCGCCGTTGTTTGTGTTTGGGGGCCTGTGGCTGGGAGTGGCCGGCTGGCTCCTTTGAATCTACGATACGCAGGATGGTTCCCAGACCAGAGGTGGCACCAGTGCCATGTCGGGCTGGTTTGATAGTACCAAGTGGCTCCTGCAATCTGCCATCCAGAAACGGGGCAGCTTACTTTTGTTTGCCAGGGAAACGGGCCGAGGTTTGTGTCTCGGGGCCTATGGCTGGGATTAAGCGGCTGGCTCCTGAAAAGCTACCATAGGCAGGATGGTGACCAGACCCATGGTGGCAGCCGTGCCAAGTTGGGCTGGTTTGATAGTACCAAGTGGCTCCTGCAATCTGCCATCAAAAAGTTGGCAGGCGAGTTTTGTTTTCCAGGGAAAAGCGCCGTTGTTTGTGTTTGGGGGCCTGTGGCTGGGAGTGGCCGGCTGGCTAATTAGAATCCACGATACGCAGGATGGTTCCCAGACCAGAGGTGGCACCAGTGCCATGTCGGGCTGGTTTGATAGTAGCAAGTGGCTCCTGCAATCTGCCTTCAAAAAGTTGGCAGGCGAGTTTTGTTTTCCAGGGAAAAGCGCCGTTTTTTGTGTTTGGGGGCCTGTGGCTGGGAGTGGCCGGCTGGCTCCTTTGAACCTACGATACGCAGGATGGTTCCCAGACCAGAGGTGGCACCAGTGGCATGTCGGGCTGGTTTGATAGTACCAAGTGGCTCCTGCAATCTGCCATCCAGAATCGGGGCAGCTTACTTTTGTTTGCCAGGGAAACGGGCCGAGGTTTGTGTCTCGGGGCCTATGGCTGGGATTGAGGGGCTGGCTCCTGAAAAGCTACGATAGGCAGGATGGTGACCAGACCCATGGTGGCAGCAGTGCCAAGTTGGGCTGGTTTGATAGTACCAAGTGGCTCCTGCAATCTGCCATCAAAAAGTTGGCAGGCGAGTTTTGTTTTCCAGGGAAAAGCGCCGTTGTTTGTGTTTGGGGGCCTGTGGCTGGGAGTGGCCGGTTGGCTCCTTAGAATCCACGATACACAGCATGGTTCCCAGACCAGAGGTGGCACCAGTGCCATGTCGGGCTGATTTGATAGTACCAAGTGGCTCCTGCAATCTGCCATCCAGAAGCGGGGCAGCTTACTTTTGTTTGCCAGGGAAACGGGCCGAGGTTTGTGTCTGGGGGCCTATGGCTGGGAGTGACCGGCTGGCTCCTGAAAAGCTACGATAGGCAGGATGGTGACCAGACCCATGGTGGCACCAGTTCCAAGTTGGGCTGGTTTGATAGTACCAAGTGTCTCCTGCAATCTACCATCAAAAAGTTGGCAGGCGAGTTTTGTTTTCCAGAGAAAATCGTCGTTGTATTTGTTTGGGTGCCTGAGGCTGGGAGTGGTCGGCTGGCTGCTTAGAAGACACGATACGCAGGATGGTTCCCAGACCAGAGGTGGCACCAGTGCCATGTCGGGCTGGTTTGATACTACCAAGTGGTTCCTGCAATCTGCCATCCAGAATCGGGGCAGCTTACTTTTGTTTGCCAGGGAAACGGGCCGAGGTTTGTGTCTCGGGGCCTATGGCTGGGATTGAGCGGCTGGCTCCTGAAAAGCTACGATAGGCAGGATGGTGACCAGACCCATGGTGGCAGCAGTGCCAAGTTGGGCTGGTTTGATAGTACCAAGTGGCTCCTGCAATCTGCCATCAAAAAGTTGGCAGGCGAGTTTTGTTTTCCAGGGAAAAGCGCCGTTGTTTGTGTTTGGGGGCCTGTGGCTGGGAGTGGCCGGTTGGCTCCTTAGAATCCACGATACGCAGCATGGTTCCCAGACCAGAGGTGGCACCAGTGCCATGTCGGGCTGATTTGATAGTACCAAGTGGCTCCTTCAATCTGCCATCCAGAAGCGGGGCAGCTTACTTTTGTTTGCCAGGGAAACGGGCCGAGGTTTGTGTCTGGGGGCTTATGGCTGGGAGTGACCGGCTGGCTCCTGAAAAGCTACGATAGGCAGGATGGTGACCAGACCCATGGTGGCACCAGTTCCAAGTTGGGCTGGTTTGATAGAACCAAGTGTCTCCTGCAATCTCCCATCAAAAATTTGGCAGGCGAGGTTTGTTTTCCAGAGAAAAGCGCCGTTGTTTTTGTTTGGGTGCCTGTGGCTGGGAGTGGTCGGCTGGCTGCTCAGAAGACACGATACGCAGGATGGTTCCCAGACCAGAGGTGGCACCAGTGCCAAGTCGGGCTGGTTTGATACTACCAAGTGGTTCCTTCAATCTGCCATCCAGAAGCGGGGCAGCTTACTTTTTTTTGCCTCGGAAACGGGCCAAGGTTTTTGTCTGGGGGGCTATGGCTGGGAGTGACCGGCTGGCTCCTGAAAAGCTACGATAGGCCGGATGGTTACCAGACCCATGGTGGCACCAGTGCCAAGTTGGGCTGGTTTGATAGTACCAAGTGGCTCCTGCAATCTGCCATCAAAAAGTTGGCAGGCGAGTTTTGTTTTCCAGGGAAAAGCGCCGTTGTTTGTTTTTGGAGGCCTGTGGCTGGGAGTGGCCGGCTGGCTCCTTTGAACCTACGATACGCAGGATGGTTCCCAGACCAGAGGTGGCACCAGTGCCATGTCGGGCTGGTTTGATAGTACCAAGTGGCTCCTGCAATCTGCCATCGAGAAACGGGGCAGCTTACTTTTGTTTGCCAGGGAAACGGGCCGAGGTTTGTGTCTCGGGGCCTATGGCTGGGATTAAGCGGCTGGCTCCTGAAAAGCTACCATAGGCAGGATGGTGACCAGACCCATGGTGGCAGCCGTGCCAAGTTGGGCTGGTTTGATAGTACCAAGTGGCTCCTGCAATCTGCCATTCAAAAAGTTGGCAGGCGAGTTTTGTTTTCCAGGGAAAAGCGCCGTTGTTTGTGTTTGGGGGCCTGTGGCTGGGAGTGGCCGGCTGGCTCCTTTGAACCTACGATACGCAGGATGGTTCCCAGACCAGAGGTGGCACCAGTGCAATGTCGGGCTGCTTTGATGGTGCGAAGTGGCTCCTGCAATCTGCCATCCAGAAGCGGGGCAGCTTACTTTTGTTTGCCAGGGAAACGGGCCGAGGATTGTGTCTGGGGCCCTATGGCTGGGAGTGACCGGCTGGCTCCTGAAAAGCTACGATAGGCAGGATGGTGACCAGACCCATGGTGGCACCAGTGCCAGGTTGGGCTGGTTTGATAGTACCAAGTGGCTCCTGCAATCTGCCATCAAAAAGTTGGCAGGCGAGTTTTGTTTTCCAGGGAAAAGCGCCGTTGTTTGTGTTTGGGGGCCTGTGGCTGGGAGTGGCCGGCTGGCTCCTTAGAATCCACGATACGCAGGATGGTTCCCAGACCAGAGGTGGCACCAGTGCCAAGTCGGGCTGCTTTGATGGTGCGAAGTGGCTCCTGCAATCTGCCATCCAGAAGTGGGGTAGCTTACTTTTGTTTACCAGGGAAACGGGCCGAGGTTTGTGTCTGGGGGCCTATGGCTGGGAGTGACCGGCTGGCTCCTGAAAAGCTACGATAGGCAGGATGGTGACCAGACCCATGGTGGCACCAGTGCCAAGTTGGGCTGGTTTGATAGTACCAAGTGGCTCCTGCAATCTGCCATCAAATGTTGGCAGGCGAGTTTTGTTTTCCAGGGAAAAGCGCCGTTGTTTGTGTTTGGGGGCCTGTGGCTGGGAGTGGCCGGCTGGCTAATTAGAATCCACGATACGCAGGATGGTTCCCAGACCAGAGGTGGCACCAGTGCCATGTCGGGCTGGTTTGATAGTACCAAGTGGCTCCTGCAATCTGCCATCAAAAAGTTGGCAGGCGAGTTTTGTTTTCCAGGGAAAAGCGCCGTTGTTTGTGTTTGGGGGCCTGTGGCTGGGAGTGGCCGGCTGGCTCCTTTGAACCTACGATACGCAGGATGGTTCCCAGACCAGAGGTGGCACCAGTGCCATGTCGGGCTGGTTTGATAGTACCAAGTGGCTCCTGCAATCTGCCATCCAGAATCGGGGCAGCTTACTTTTGTTTGCCAGGGAAACGGGTCGAGGTTTGTGTCTCGGGGCCTATGACTGGGATTGAGCGGCTGGCTCCTGAAAAGCTACGATAGGCAGGATGGTGACCAGACCCATGGTGGCAGCAGTGCCAAGTTGGGCTGGTTTGATAGTACCAAGTGGCTCCTGCAATCTGCCATCAAAAAGTTGGCAGGCGAGTTTTGTTTTCCAGGGAAAAGCGCCGTTGTTTGTGTTTGGGGGCCTGTGGCTGGGAGTGGCCGGTTGGCTCCTTAGAATCCACGATACGCAGCATGGTTCCCAGACCAGAGGTGGCACCAGTGCCATGTCGGGCTGATTTGATAGTACCAAGTGGCTCCTGCAATCTGCCATCCAGAAGCGGGGCAGCTTACTTTTGTTTGCCAGGGAAACGGGCCGAGGTTTGTGTCTGGGGGCTTATGGCTGGGAGTGACCGGCTGGCTCCTGAAAGCTACGATAGGCAGGATGGTGACCAGACCCATGGTGGCAGCAGTGCCAAGTTGGGCTGGTTTGATAGTACCAAGTGTCTCCTGCAATCTACCATCAAAAATTTGGCAGGCGAGTTTTGTTTTCCAGAGAAAAGCGCCGTTGTTTTTGTTTGGGTGCCTGTGGCTGGGAGTGGTCGGCTGGCTGCTTAGAAGACACGATACGCAGGATGGTTCCCAGACCAGAGGTGGCACCAGTGCCAAGTCGGGCTGGTTTGATACTACCAAGTGGTTCCTGCAATCTGCCATCCAGAAGCGGGGCAGCTTACTTTTTTTTGCCTCGGAAACGGGCCAAGGTTTTTGTCTGGGGGGCTATGGCTGGGAGTGACCGGCTGGCTCCTGAAAAGCTACGATAGGCAGGATGGTTACCAGACCCATGGTGGCACCAGTGCCAAGTTGGGCTGGTTTGATAGTACGAAGTGGCTCCTGCAATCTGCCATCAAAAAGTTGGCAGGCGAGTTTTGTTTTCCAGGGAAAAGCGCCATTGTTTGTGTTTGGGGGCCTGTGGCTGGGAGTGGCCGGCTGGCTCCTTTGAACCTACGATACGCAGGATGGTTCCCAGACCAGAGGTGGCACCAGTGCCATGTCGGGCTGGTTTGATAGTACCAAGTGGCTCCTGCAATCTGCCATCCAGAAACGGGGCAGCTTACTTTTGTTTGCCAGGGAAACGGGCCGAGGTTTGTGTCTCGGGGCCTATGGCTGGGATTGAGCGGCTGGCTCCTGAAAAGCTACGATAGGCAGGATGGTGACCAGACCCATGGTGGCACCAGTGCCAAGTTGGGCTGGTTTGATAGTACCAAGTGGCTCCTGCAATCTACCATCAAAAAGTTGGCAGGCGAGTTTTGTTTTCGAGGGAAAAGCGCCGTTGTTTGTGTTTGGGGGCCTGTGGCTGGGAGTGGCCGGCTTTATCCTTTGAACCTACGATACGCAGGATGGTTCCCAGACCAGAGATGGCACCAGTGCCATGTCGGGCTGGTTTGATAGTACCAAGTGGCTCCTGCAATCTGCCATCCAGAAACGGGGCAGCTTACTTTTGTTTGCCAGGGAAACAGGCCGAGGTTTGTGTCTGGGGGCCTATGGCTGGGAGTGACCGGCTGGCTCCTGAAAAGCTACGATAGGCAGGATGGTGACCAGACCCATGGTGGCACCAGTGCCAAGTTGGGCTGGTTTGATAGTACCAAGTGGCTCCTGCAATCTGCCATCAAAAAGTTGGCAGGCGAGTTTTGTTTTCCAGGGAAAAGCGCCGTTGTTTGTGTTTGGGGGCCTGTGGCTGGGAGTGGCCGGCTGGCTCCTTTGAACCTACGATACGCAGGATGGTTCCCAGACCAGAGGTGGCACCAGTGCCATGTCGGGCTGGTTTGATAGTACCAAGTGCGTCCTGCAATCTGCCATCCAGAAACGGGGCAGCTTACTTTTGTTTGCCAGGGAAACGGGCCGAGGTTTGTGTCTCGGGGCCTATGGCTGGGATTAAGCGGCTGGCTTCTGAAAAGCTACCATAGGCAGGGTGGTGACCAGACCCATGGTGGCAGCCGTGCCAAGTTGGGCTGGTTTGATAGTACCAAGTGGCTCCTGCAATCTGCCATCAAAAAGTTGGCAGGCGAGTTTTGTTTTCCAGGGAAAAGCGCCGTTGTTTGTGTTTGGGGGCCTGTGGCTGGGAGTGGCCGGCTGGCTAATTAGAATCCACGATACGCAGGATGGTTCCCAGACCAGAGGTGGCACCAGTGCCATGTCGGGCTGGTTTGATAGTACCAAGTGGCTCCTGCAATCTGCCATCAAAAAGTTGGCAGGCGAGTTTTGTTTTCCAGGGAAAAGCGCCGTTGTTTGTGTTTGGGGGCCTGTGGCTGGGAGTGGCCGGCTGGCTCCTTTGAACCTACGATACGCAGGATGGTTCCCAGACCAGAGGTGGCACCAGTGCCATGTCGGGCTGGTTTGATAATACCAAGTGGCTCCTGCAATCTGCCATCCAGAATCGGGGCAGCTTACTTTTGTTTGCCAGGGAAACGGGCCGAGGTTTGTGTCTCGGGGCCTATGGCTGGGATTGAGCGGCTGGCTCCTGAAAAGCTACGATAGGCAGGATGGTGACCAGACCCATGGTGGCAGCAGTGCCAAGTTGGGCTGGTTTGATAGTACCAAGTGGCTCCTGCAATCTGCCATCAAAAAGTTGGCAGGCGAGTTTTGTTTTCCAGGGAAAAGCGCCGTTGTTTGTGTTTGGGGGCCTGTGGCTGGGAGTGGCCGGTTGGCTCCTTAGAATCCACGATACACAGCATGGTTCCCAGACCAGAGGTGGCACCAGTGCCATGTCGGGCTGATTTGATAGTACCAAGTGGCTCCTGCAATCTGCCATCCAGAAGCGGGGCAGCTTACTTTTGTTTGCCAGGGAAACGGGCCGAGGTTTGTGTCTGGGGGCCTATGGCTGGGAGTGACCGGCTGGCTCCTGAAAAGCTACGATAGGCAGGATGGTGACCAGACCCATGGTGGCACCAGTTCCAAGTTGGGCTGGTTTGATAGTACCAAGTGTCTCCTGCAATCTACCATCAAAAATTTGGCAGGCGAGTTTTGTTTTCCAGAGAAAAGCGTCGTTGTATTTGTTTGGGTGCCTGAGGCTGGGAGTGGTCGGCTGGCTGCTTAGAAGACACGATACGCAGGATGGTTCCCAGACCAGAGGTGGCACCAGTGCCAAGTCGGGCTGGTTTGATACTACCAAGTGGTTCCTGCAATCTGCCATCCAGAAGTGGGGCAGCTAACTTTTTTTTGCCTCGGAAACGGGCCAAGATTTTTGTCTGGGGGGCTATGGCTGGGAGTGACCGGCTGGCTCCTGAAAAGCTACGATAGGCAGGATGGTTACCAGACCCATGGTGGCACCAGTGCCAAGATGGGCTGATTTGATAGTACGAAGTGGCTCCTGCAATCTGCCATCAAAAAGTTGGCAGGCGAGTTTTGTTTTCCGGGGAAAAGCGCCATTGTTTGTGTTTGGGGGCCTGTGGCTGGGAGTGGCCGGCTGGCTCCTTTGGACCTACGATACGCAGGATGGTTCCCAGACCAGAGGTGGCACCAGTGCCATGTCGGGCTGGTTTGATAGTACCAAGTGGCTCCTGCAATCTGCCATCCAGAAACGTGGCAGCTTACTTTTGTTTGCCAGGGAAACGGGCCGAGGTTTGTGTCTCGGGGCCTATGGCTGGGATTGAGCGGTTGGCTCCTGAAAAGCTACGATAGGCAGGATGGTGACCAGACCCATGGTGGCACCAGTGCCAAGTTGGGCTGGTTTGATAGTACCAAGTGGCTCCTGCAATCTGCCATCCAAAAGTTGGCAGGCGAGTTTTGTTTTCCAGGGAAAAGCGCCGTTGTTTGTGTTTGGTGGCCTGTGGCTGGGAGTGGCCGGCTGGATGCTTAGAATCCATGATACGCAGGATGGTTCCCAGACGAGAGGTGGCACCAGTGCCAAGTCGGGCTAGTTTGATGGTGCAAAGTGGGTCCTGCAATCTGCCTTCCAGAAGTGGGGTAGCTTACTTTTGTTTACCAGGGAAACGGGCCGAGGTTTGTGTCTGGGGGCCTATGGCTGGGAGTGACCGGCTGGCTCCTGAAAAGCTACGATAGGCAGGATGGTGACCAGACCCATGGTGGCAGCCGTGCCAAGTTGGGCTGGTTTGATAGTACCAAGTGGCTCCTGCAATCTGCCATCAAATGTTGGCAGGCGAGTTTTGTTTTCCAGGGAAAAGCGCCGTTGTTTGTGTTTGGGGGCCTGTGGCTGGGAGTGGCCGGCTGGCTCCTTCGAACCTACAATACGCAGGATGGTTCCCAGACCAGAGGTGGCACCAGTGCCATGTCGGGCTGGTTTGATAGTACCAAGTGCGTCCTGCAATCTGCCATCCAGAAACGGCGCATCTTACTTTTGTTTGCCAGGGAACCGGGCCGAGGTTTGTGTCTGGGGGCCTATGGCTGGGAGTGACCGGCTGGCTCCTGAAAAGCTACGATAGGCAGGATGGTGACCAGACCCATGGTGGCAGCAGTGCCAAGTTGGGCTGGTTTGATTGTACCAAGTGGCTCCTGCAATCTGCCATCAAAAAGTTTGCAGGCGAGTTTTGTTTTCCAGGGAAAAGCGCTGTTGATTTTTTTTGGGGGCCTGTGGCTGGGAGTGGCCGGCTGGCTAATTAGAATCCACGATACGCAGGATGGTTCCCAGACCAGAGGTGGCACCAGTGCCATGTCGGGCTGGTTTGATAGTACCAAGTGGCTCCTGCAATCTGCCAACCAGAAGCGGGGAAGCTTACTTTTTTTTGCCAGGGAAACGGGCCGAGGTTTGTGTCTGGGGGCCTATGGCTGGGAGTGACCGGCTGGCTCCTGAAAAGCTACGATAGGCAGGATGGTGACCAGACCCATGGTGGCAGCAGTGCCAAGTTGGGCTGGTTTGATAGTACCAAGTGGCTCCTGCAATCTGCCATCAAAAAGTTGGCAGGCGAGTTTTGTTTTCCAGGGAAAAGTGCCGTTGTTTGTGTTTGGGGGCCTGTGGCTGGGAGTGGCCGGCTGGCTCCTTTGAACCTACGATACGCAGGATGGTTCCCAGACCAGAGGTGGCACCAGTGCCATGTCGGGCTGGTTTGATAGTACCAAGTGGCTCCTGCAATCTGCCATCCAGAAACGGGGCAGCTTACTTTTGTTTGCCAGGGAAACGGGCCGAGGTTTGTGTCTCGGGGCCTATGGCTGGGATTAAGCGGCTGGCTCCTGAAAAGCTACCATAGGCAGGATGGTGACCAGACCCATGGTGGCAGCCGTGCCAAGTTGGGCTGGTTTGATAGTACCAAGTGGCTCCTGCAATCTGCCATCAAAAAGTTGGCAGGCGAGTTTTGTTTTCCAGGGAAAAGCGCCGTTGTTTGTGTTTGGGGGCCTGTGGCTGGGAGTGGCCGGTTGGCTCCTTAGAATCCACGATACGCAGCATGGTTCCCAGACCAGAGGTGGCACCAGTGCCATGTCGGGCTGATTTGATAGTACCAAGTGGCTCCTGCAATCTGCCATCCAGAAGCGGGGCAGCTTACTTTTGTTTGCCAGGGAAACGGGCCGAGGTTTGTGTCTGGGGGCTTATGGCTGGGAGTGACCGGCTGGCTCCTGAAAGCTACGATAGGCAGGATGGTGACCAGACCCATGGTGGCAGCAGTGCCAAGTTGGGCTGGTTTGATAGTACCAAGTGTCTCCTGCAATCTACCATCAAAAATTTGGCAGGCGAGTTTTGTTTTCCAGAGAAAAGCGCCGTTGTTTTTGTTTGGGTGCCTGTGGCTGGGAGTGGTCGGCTGGCTGCTTAGAAGACACGATACGCAGGATGGTTCCCAGACCAGAGGTGGCACCAGTGCCAAGTCGGGCTGGTTTGATACTACCAAGTGGTTCCTGCAATCTGCCATCCAGAAGCGGGGCAGCTTACTTTTTTTTGCCTCGGAAACGGGCCAAGGTTTTTGTCTGGGGGGCTATGGCTGGGAGTGACCGGCTGGCTCCTGAAAAGCTACGATAGGCAGGATGGTTACCAGACCCATGGTGGCACCAGTGCCAAGTTGGGCTGGTTTGATAGTACGAAGTGGCTCCTGCAATCTGCCATCAAAAAGTTGGCAGGCGAGTTTTGTTTTCCAGGGAAAAGCGCCATTGTTTGTGTTTGGGGGCCTGTGGCTGGGAGTGGCCGGCTGGCTCCTTTGAACCTACGATACGCAGGATGGTTCCCAGACCAGAGGTGGCACCAGTGCCATGTCGGGCTGGTTTGATAGTACCAAGTGGCTCCTGCAATCTGCCATCCAGAAACGGGGCAGCTTACTTTTGTTTGCCAGGGAAACGGGCCGAGGTTTGTGTCTCGGGGCCTATGGCTGGGATTGAGCGGCTGGCTCCTGAAAAGCTACGATAGGCAGGATGGTGACCAGACCCATGGTGGCACCAGTGCCAAGTTGGGCTGGTTTGATAGTACCAAGTGGCTCCTGCAATCTACCATCAAAAAGTTGGCAGGCGAGTTTTGTTTTCGAGGGAAAAGCGCCGTTGTTTGTGTTTGGGGGCCTGTGGCTGGGAGTGGCCGGCTTTATCCTTTGAACCTACGATACGCAGGATGGTTCCCAGACCAGAGATGGCACCAGTGCCATGTCGGGCTGGTTTGATAGTACCAAGTGGCTCCTGCAATCTGCCATCCAGAAACGGGGCAGCTTACTTTTGTTTGCCAGGGAAACAGGCCGAGGTTTGTGTCTGGGGGCCTATGGCTGGGAGTGACCGGCTGGCTCCTGAAAAGCTACGATAGGCAGGATGGTGACCAGACCCATGGTGGCACCAGTGCCAAGTTGGGCTGGTTTGATAGTACCAAGTGGCTCCTGCAATCTGCCATCAAAAAGTTGGCAGGCGAGTTTTGTTTTCCAGGGAAAAGCGCCGTTGTTTGTGTTTGGGGGCCTGTGGCTGGGAGTGGCCGGCTGGCTCCTTTGAACCTACGATACGCAGGATGGTTCCCAGACCAGAGGTGGCACCAGTGCCATGTCGGGCTGGTTTGATAGTACCAAGTGGCTCCTGCAATCTGCCATCCAGAAACGGGGCAGCTTACTTTTGTTTGCCAGGGAAACGGGCCGAGGTTTGTGTCTCGGGGCCTATGGCTGGGATTAAGCGGCTGGCTTCTGAAAAGCTACCATAGGCAGGGTGGTGACCAGACCCATGGTGGCAGCCGTGCCAAGTTGGGCTGGTTTGATAGTACCAAGTGGCTCCTGCAATCTGCCATCAAAAAGTTGGCAGGCGAGTTTTGTTTTCCAGGGAAAAGCGCCGTTGTTTGTGTTTGGGGGCCTGTGGCTGGGAGTGGCCGGCTGGCTAATTAGAATCCACGATACGCAGGATGGTTCCCAGACCAGAGGTGGCACCAGTGCCATGTCGGGCTGGTTTGATAGTACCAAGTGGCTCCTGCAATCTGCCATCAAAAAGTTGGCAGGCGAGTTTTGTTTTCCAGGGAAAAGCGCCGTTGTTTGTGTTTGGGGGCCTGTGGCTGGGAGTGGCCGGCTGGCTCCTTTGAACCTACGATACGCAGGATGGTTCCCAGACCAGAGGTGGCACCAGTGCCATGTCGGGCTGGTTTGATAATACCAAGTGGCTCCTGCAATCTGCCATCCAGAATCGGGGCAGCTTACTTTTGTTTGCCAGGGAAACGGGCCGAGGTTTGTGTCTCGGGGCCTATGGCTGGGATTGAGCGGCTGGCTCCTGAAAAGCTACGATAGGCAGGATGGTGACCAGACCCATGGTGGCAGCAGTGCCAAGTTGGGCTGGTTTGATAGTACCAAGTGGCTCCTGCAATCTGCCATCAAAAAGTTGGCAGGCGAGTTTTGTTTTCCAGGGAAAAGCGCCGTTGTTTGTGTTTGGGGGCCTGTGGCTGGGAGTGGCCGGTTGGCTCCTTAGAATCCACGATACACAGCATGGTTCCCAGACCAGAGGTGGCACCAGTGCCATGTCGGGCTGATTTGATAGTACCAAGTGGCTCCTGCAATCTGCCATCCAGAAGCGGGGCAGCTTACTTTTGTTTGCCAGGGAAACGGGCCGAGGTTTGTGTCTGGGGGCCTATGGCTGGGAGTGACCGGCTGGCTCCTGAAAAGCTACGATAGGCAGGATGGTGACCAGACCCATGGTGGCACCAGTTCCAAGTTGGGCTGGTTTGATAGTACCAAGTGTCTCCTGCAATCTACCATCAAAAATTTGGCAGGCGAGTTTTGTTTTCCAGAGAAAAGCGTCGTTGTATTTGTTTGGGTGCCTGAGGCTGGGAGTGGTCGGCTGGCTGCTTAGAAGACACGATACGCAGGATGGTTCCCAGACCAGAGGTGGCACCAGTGCCAAGTCGGGCTGGTTTGATACTACCAAGTGGTTCCTGCAATCTGCCATCCAGAAGTGGGGCAGCTAACTTTTTTTTGCCTCGGAAACGGGCCAAGGTTTTTGTCTGGGGGGCTATGGCTGGGAGTGACCGGCTGGCTCCTGAAAAGCTACGATAGGCAGGATGGTTACCAGACCCATGGTGGCACCAGTGCCAAGATGGGCTGATTTGATAGTACGAAGTGGCTCCTGCAATCTGCCATCAAAAAGTTGGCAGGCGAGTTTTGTTTTCCGGGGAAAAGCGCCATTGTTTGTGTTTGGGGGCCTGTGGCTGGGAGTGGCCGGCTGGCTCCTTTGGACCTACGATACGCAGGATGGTTCCCAGACCAGAGGTGGCACCAGTGCCATGTCGGGCTGGTTTGATAGTACCAAGTGGCTCCTGCAATCTGCCATCCAGAAACGTGGCAGCTTACTTTTGTTTGCCAGGGAAACGGGCCGAGGTTTGTGTCTCGGGGCCTATGGCTGGGATTGAGCGGTTGGCTCCTGAAAAGCTACGATAGGCAGGATGGTGACCAGACCCATGGTGGCACCAGTGCCAAGTTGGGCTGGTTTGATAGTACCAAGTGGCTCCTGCAATCTGCCATCCAAAAGTTGGCAGGCGAGTTTTGTTTTCCAGGGAAAAGCGCCGTTGTTTGTGTTTGGTGGCCTGTGGCTGGGAGTGGCCGGCTGGATGCTTAGAATCCATGATACGCAGGATGGTTCCCAGACGAGAGGTGGCACCAGTGCCAAGTCGGGCTAGTTTGATGGTGCAAAGTGGGTCCTGCAATCTGCCTTCCAGAAGTGGGGTAGCTTACTTTTGTTTACCAGGGAAACGGGCCGAGGTTTGTGTCTGGGGGCCTATGGCTGGGAGTGACCGGCTGGCTCCTGAAAAGCTACGATAGGCAGGATGGTGACCAGACCCATGGTGGCAGCCGTGCCAAGTTGGGCTGGTTTGATAGTACCAAGTGGCTCCTGCAATCTGCCATCAAATGTTGGCAGGCGAGTTTTGTTTTCCAGGGAAAAGCGCCGTTGTTTGTGTTTGGGGGCCTGTGGCTGGGAGTGGCCGGCTGGCTCCTTCGAACCTACAATACGCAGGATGGTTCCCAGACCAGAGGTGGCACCAGTGCCATGTCGGGCTGGTTTGATAGTACCAAGTGCGTCCTGCAATCTGCCATCCAGAAACGGCGCATCTTACTTTTGTTTGCCAGGGAACCGGGCCGAGGTTTGTGTCTGGGGGCCTATGGCTGGGAGTGACCGGCTGGCTCCTGAAAAGCTACGATAGGCAGGATGGTGACCAGACCCATGGTGGCAGCAGTGCCAAGTTGGGCTGGTTTGATTGTACCAAGTGGCTCCTGTAATCTGCCATCAAAAAGTTTGCAGGCGAGTTTTGTTTTCCAGGGAAAAGCGCTGTTGATTTTTTTTGGGGGCCTGTGGCTGGGAGTGGCCGGCTGGCTAATTAGAATCCACGATACGCAGGATGGTTCCCAGACCAGAGGTGGCACCAGTGCCAAGTCGGGCTGGTTTGATAGTACCAAGTGGCTCCTGCAATCTGCCAACCAGAAGCGGGGAAGCTTACTTTTTTTTGCCAGGGAAACGGGCCGAGGTTTGTGTCTGGGGGCCTATGGCTGGGAGTGACCGGCTGGCTCCTGAAAAGCTACGATAGGCAGGATGGTGACCAGACCCATGGTGGCAGCAGTGCCAAGTTGGGCTGGTTTGATAGTACCAAGTGGCTCCTGCAATCTGCCATCAAAAAGTTGGCAGGCGAGTTTTGTTTTCCAGGGAAAAGTGCCGTTGTTTGTGTTTGGGGGCCTGTGGCTGGGAGTGGCCGGCTGGCTCCTTTGAACCTACGATACGCAGGATGGTTCCCAGACCAGAGGTGGCACCAGTGCCATGTCGGGCTGGTTTGATAGTACCAAGTGGCTCCTGCAATCTGCCATCCAGAAACGGGGCAGCTTACTTTTGTTTGCCAGGGAAACGGGCCGAGGTTTGTGTCTCGGGGCCTATGGCTGGGATTAAGCGGCTGGCTCCTGAAAAGCTACCATAGGCAGGATGGTGACCAGACCCAATGTGGCAGCCGTGCCAAGTTGGGCTGGTTTGATAGTACCAAGTGGCTCCTGCAATCTGCCATCAAAAAGTTGGCAGGCGAGTTTTGTTTTCCAGGGAAAAGCGCCGTTGTTTGTGTTTGGGGGCCTGTGGCTGGGAGTGGCCGGCTGGCTAATTAGAATCCACGATACGCAGGATGGTTCCCAGACCAGAGGTGGCACCAGTGCCATGTCGGGCTGGTTTGATAGTAGCAAGTGGCTCCTGCAATCTGCCTTCAAAAAGTTGGCAGGCGAGTTTTGTTTTCCAGGGAAAAGCGCCGTTGTTTGTGTTTGGGGGCCTGTGGCTGGGAGTGGCCGGTTGGCTCCTTAGAATCCACGATACACAGCATGGTTCCCAGACCAGAGGTGGCACCAGTGCCATGTCGGGCTGATTTGATAGTACCAAGTGGCTCCTGCAATCTGCCATCCAGAAGCGGGGCAGCTTACTTTTGTTTGCCAGGGAAACGGGCCGAGGTTTGTGTCTGGGGGCCTATGGCTGGGAGTGACCGGCTGGCTCCTGAAAAGCTACGATAGGCAGGATGGTGACCAGACCCATGGTGGCACCAGTTCCAAGTTGGGCTGGTTTGATAGTACCAAGTGTCTCCTGCAATCTACCATCAAAAATTTGGCAGGCGAGTTTTGTTTTCCAGAGAAAATCGTCGTTGTATTTGTTTGGGTGCCTGAGGCTGGGAGTGGTCGGCTGGCTGCTTAGAAGACACGATACGCAGGATGGTTCCCAGACCAGAGGTGGCACCAGTGCCAAGTCGGGCTGGTTTGATACTACCAAGTGGTTCCTGCAATCTGCCATCCAGAAGCGGGGCAGCTTACTTTTTTTTGCCTCGGAAACGGGCCAAGGTTTTTGTCTGGGGGGCTATGGCTGGGAGTGACCGGCTGGCTCCTGAAAAGCTACGATAGGCAGGATGGTTACCAGACCCATGGTGGCACCAGAGCCAAGATGGGCTGATTTGATAGTACGAAGTGGCTCCTGCAATCTGCCATCAAAAAGTTGGCAGGCGAGTTTTGTTTTCCGGGGAAAAGCGCCATTGTTTGTGTTTGGGGGCCTGTGGCTGGGAGTGGCCGGCTGGCTCCTTTGAACCTACGATACGCAGGATGGTTCCCAGACCAGAGGTGGCACCAGTGCCATGTCGGGCTGGTTTGATAGTACCAAGTGGCTCCTGCAATCTGCCATCCAGAAACGGGGCAGCTTACTTTTGTTTGCCAGGGAAACAGGCCGAGGTTTGTGTCTCGGGGCCTATGGCTGGGATTGAGCGGCTGGCTCCTGAAAAGCTACGATAGGCAGGATGGTGACCAGACCCATGGTGGCACCAGTGCCAAGTTGGGCTGGTTTGATAGTACCAAGTGGCTCCTGCAATCTGCCATCCAAAAGTTGGCAGGCGAGTTTTGTTTTCCAGGGAAAAGCGCCGTTGTTTGTGTTTGGTGGCCTGTGGCTGGGAGTGGCCGGCTGGCTCCTTAGAATCCACGATACGCAGGATGGTTCCCAGACCAGAGGTGGCACCAGTGCCAAGTCGGGCTAGTTTGATGGTGCAAAGTGGGTCCTGCAATCTGCCTTCCAGAAGTGGGGTAGCTTACTTTTGTTTACCAGGGAAACGGGCCGAGGTTTGTGTCTGGGGGCCTATGGCTGGGAGTGACCGGCTGGCTCCTGAAAAGCTACGATAGGCAGGATGGTGACCAGACCCATGGTGGCAGCCGTGCCAAGTTGGGCTGGTTTGATAGTACCAAGTGGCTCCTGCAATCTGTCATCAAATGTTGGCAGGCGAGTTTTGTTTTCCAGGGAAAAGCGCCGTTGTTTGTGTTTGGGGGCCTGTGGCTGGGAGTTGCCGGCTGGCTAATTAGAATCCACGATACGCAGGATGGTTCCCAGACCAGAGGTGGCACCAGTGCCATGTCGGGCTGCTTTGATAGTACCAAGTGGCTCCTGCAATCTGCCATCAAAAATTTGGCAGGCGAGTTTTGTTTTCCAAGGAAAAGCGCCGTTGTTTGTGTTTGGGGGCCTGTGGCTGGGAGTGGCCGGCTGGCTAATTAGAATCCACGATTCGCAGGATGGTTCCCAGACCAGAGGTGGCACCAGTACCATGTCGGGCTGGTTTGATAGTACCAAGTGGCTCCTGCAATCTGCCATCCAGAAGCGGGGCAGCTTACTTTTGTTTGCCAGGGAAACGGGCCGAGGTTTGTGTCTGGGGGCCGATGGCTGGGAGTGACCGTCTGGCTCCTGAAAAGCTACGATAGGCAGGATGGTGACCAGACCCATGGTGGCAGCCGTGCCAAGTTGGGCTGGTTTGATAGTACCAAGTGGCTCCTGCAATCTGCCATCAAAAAGTTGGCAGGCGAGTTTTGTTTTCCAGGGAAAAGCGCCGTTGTTTGTGTTTGGGGGCCTGTGGCTGGGAGTGGCCGGTTGGCTCCTTAGAATCCACGATACGCAGGATGGTTCCCAGACCAGAGGTGGCACCAGTGCCAAGTCGGGCTGGTTTGATGGTGCAAAGTGGCTCCTGCAATCTGCCATCCAGAAGTGGGGCAGCTTACTTTTGTTTGCCAGGGTAACTGGCCGAGGTTGGTGTCTGGGGGCCTATGGCTGGGAGTGACCGTCTGGCTCCTTAAAACCTACGATAGGCAGGATGGTGACCAGACCCATGGTGGCAGCAGTGCCAAGTTGGGCTGGTTTGATAGTACCAAGTGGCTCCTGCAATCTGCCATCAAATGTTGGCAGGCGAGTTTTGTTTTCCAGGGAATAGCGCCATTGCTTGTGTTTGGGGGCCTGTGGCTGGGAGTGGCCGGCTGGCTAATTAGAATCCACGATACGCAGCATGGTTCCCAGACCAGAGGTGGCACCAGTGCCATGTCGGGCTGGTTTGATAGTACCAAGTGGCTCCTGCAATCTGCCATCCAGAAACGGGGCAGCTTACTTTTGTTTGCCAGGGAAACAGGCCGAGGTTTGTGTCTCGGGGCCTATGGCTGGGATTGTGCGGTTGGCTCCTGAAAAGCTACGATAGGCAGGATGGTGACCAGACCCATGGTGGCACCAGTGCCAAGTTGGGCTGGTTTGATAGTACCAAGTGGCTCCTGCAATCTGCCATCCAAAAGTTGGCAGGTGAGTTTTGTTTTCCAGGGAAAAGCGCCGTTGTTTGTGTTTGGGGGCATGTGGCTGGGAGTGGCCGGCTGGCTCCTTTGAACCTACGATACGCAGGATGGTTCCCAGACCAGAGGTGGCACCAGTGCCATGTCGGGCTGGTTTGATAGTACCAAGTGGCTCCTGCAATCTGCCATCCAGAAACGGGGCAGCTTACTTTTGTTTGCCAGGGAAACGGGCCGAGGTTTGTGTCTCGGGGCCTATGGCTGGGATTAAGCGGCTGGCTTCTGAAAAGCTACCATAGGCAGGGTGGTGACCAGACCCATGGTGGCAGCCGTGCCAAGTTGGGCTGGTTAGATAGTACCAAGTGGCTCCTGCAATCTGCCATCAAAAAGTTGGCAGGCGAGTTTTGTTTTCCAGGGAAAAGCGCCGTTGTTTGTGTTTGGGGGCCTGTGGCTGGGAGTGGCCGGCTGGCTAATTAGAATCCACGATACGCAGGATGGTTCCCAGACCAGAGGTGGCACCAGTGCCATGTCGGGCTGGTTTGATAGTACCAAGTGGCTCCTGCAATCTGCCATCAAAAAGTTGGCAGGCGAGTTTTGTTTTCCAGGGAAAAGCGCCGTTGTTTGTGTTTGGGGGCCTGTGGCTGGGAGTGGCCGGCTGGCTCCTTTGAACCTACGATACGCAGGATGGTTCCCAGACCAGAGGTGGCACCAGTGCCATGTCGGGCTGGTTTGATAATACCAAGTGGCTCCTGCAATCTGCCATCCAGAATCGGGGCAGCTTACTTTTGTTTGCCAGGGAAACGGGCCGAGGTTTGTGTCTCGGGGCCTATGGCTGGGATTGAGCGGCTGGCTCCTGAAAAGCTACGATAGGCAGGATGGTGACCAGACCCATGGTGGCAGCAGTGCCAAGTTGGGCTGGTTTGATAGTACCAAGTGGCTCCTGCAATCTGCCATCAAAAAGTTGGCAGGCGAGTTTTGTTTTCCAGGGAAAAGCGCCGTTGTTTGTGTTTGGGGGCCTGTGGCTGGGAGTGGCCGGTTGGCTCCTTAGAATCCACGATACACAGCATGGTTCCCAGACCAGAGGTGGCACCAGTGCCATGTCGGGCTGATTTGATAGTACCAAGTGGCTCCTGCAATCTGCCATCCAGAAGCGGGGCAGCTTACTTTTGTTTGCCAGGGAAACGGGCCGAGGTTTGTGTCTGGGGGCCTATGGCTGGGAGTGACCGGCTGGCTCCTGAAAAGCTACGATAGGCAGGATGGTGACCAGACCCATGGTGGCACCAGTTCCAAGTTGGGCTGGTTTGATAGTACCAAGTGTCTCCTGCAATCTACCATCAAAAATTTGGCAGGCGAGTTTTGTTTTCCAGAGAAAAGCGTCGTTGTATTTGTTTGGGTGCCTGAGGCTGGGAGTGGTCGGCTGGCTGCTTAGAAGACACGATACGCAGGATGGTTCCCAGACCAGAGGTGGCACCAGTGCCAAGTCGGGCTGGTTTGATACTACCAAGTGGTTCCTGCAATCTGCCATCCAGAAGTGGGGCAGCTAACTTTTTTTTGCCTCGGAAACGGGCCAAGGTTTTTGTCTGGGGGGCTATGGCTGGGAGTGACCGGCTGGCTCCTGAAAAGCTACGATAGGCAGGATGGTTACCAGACCCATGGTGGCACCAGTGCCAAGATGGGCTGATTTGATAGTACGAAGTGGCTCCTGCAATCTGCCATCAAAAAGTTGGCAGGCGAGTTTTGTTTTCCGGGGAAAAGCGCCATTGTTTGTGTTTGGGGGCCTGTGGCTGGGAGTGGCCGGCTGGCTCCTTTGGACCTACGATACGCAGGATGGTTCCCAGACCAGAGGTGGCACCAGTGCCATGTCGGGCTGGTTTGATAGTACCAAGTGGCTCCTGCAATCTGCCATCCAGAAACGTGGCAGCTTACTTTTGTTTGCCAGGGAAACGGGCCGAGGTTTGTGTCTCGGGGCCTATGGCTGGGATTGAGCGGTTGGCTCCTGAAAAGCTACGATAGGCAGGATGGTGACCAGACCCATGGTGGCACCAGTGCCAAGTTGGGCTGGTTTGATAGTACCAAGTGGCTCCTGCAATCTGCCATCCAAAAGTTGGCAGGCGAGTTTTGTTTTCCAGGGAAAAGCGCCGTTGTTTGTGTTTGGTGGCCTGTGGCTGGGAGTGGCCGGCTGGATGCTTAGAATCCATGATACGCAGGATGGTTCCCAGACGAGAGGTGGCACCAGTGCCAAGTCGGGCTAGTTTGATGGTGCAAAGTGGGTCCTGCAATCTGCCTTCCAGAAGTGGGGTAGCTTACTTTTGTTTACCAGGGAAACGGGCCGAGGTTTGTGTCTGGGGGCCTATGGCTGGGAGTGACCGGCTGGCTCCTGAAAAGCTACGATAGGCAGGATGGTGACCAGACCCATGGTGGCAGCCGTGCCAAGTTGGGCTGGTTTGATAGCACCAAGTGGCTCCTGCAATCTGCCATCAAATGTTGGCAGGCGAGTTTTGTTTTCCAGGGAAAAGCGCCGTTGTTTGTGTTTGGGGGCCTGTGGCTGGGAGTGGCCGGCTGGCTCCTTCGAACCTACAATACGCAGGATGGTTCCCAGACCAGAGGTGGCACCAGTGCCATGTCGGGCTGGTTTGATAGTACCAAGTGCGTCCTGCAATCTGCCATCCAGAAACGGCGCATCTTACTTTTGTTTGCCAGGGAACCGGGCCGAGGTTTGTGTCTGGGGGCCTATGGCTGGGAGTGACCGGCTGGCTCCTGAAAAGCTACGATAGGCAGGATGGTGACCAGACCCATGGTGGCAGCAGTGCCAAGTTGGGCTGGTTTGATTGTACCAAGTGGCTCCTGCAATCTGCCATCAAAAAGTTTGCAGGCGAGTTTTGTTTTCCAGGGAAAAGCGCTGTTGATTTTTTTTGGGGGCCTGTGGCTGGGAGTGGCCGGCTGGCTAATTAGAATCCACGATACGCAGGATGGTTCCCAGACCAGAGGTGGCACCAGTGCCAAGTCGGGCTGGTTTGATAGTACCAAGTGGCTCCTGCAATCTGCCAACCAGAAGCGGGGAAGCTTACTTTTTTTTGCCAGGGAAACGGGCCGAGGTTTGTGTCTGGGGGCCTATGGCTGGGAGTGACCGGCTGGCTCCTGAAAAGCTACGATAGGCAGGATGGTGACCAGACCCATGGTGGCACCAGTGCCAAGTTGGGCTGGTTTGATAGTACCAAGTGGCTCCTGCAATCTGCCATCAAAAAGTTGGCAGGCGAGTTTTGTTTTCCAGGGAAAAGCGCCGTTGTTTGTGTTTGGGGGCCTGTGGCTGGGAGTGGCCGGCTGGCTCCTTTGAACCTACGATACGCAGGATGGTTCCCAGACCAGAGGTGGCACCAGTGCCATGTCGGGCTGGTTTGATAGTACCAAGTGGCTCCTGCAATCTGCCATCCAGAAACGGGGCAGCTTACTTTTGTTTGCCAGGGAAACGGGCCGAGGTTTGTGTCTCGGGGCCTATGGCTGGGATTAAGCGGCTGGCTCCTGAAAAGCTACCATAGGCAGGATGGTGACCAGACCCATGGTGGCAGCCGTGCCAAGTTGGGCTGGTTTGATAGTACCAAGTGGCTCCTGCAATCTGCCATCAAAAAGTTGGCAGGCGAGTTTTGTTTTCCAGGGAAAAGCGCCGTTGTTTGTGTTTGGGGGCCTGTGGCTGGGAGTGGCCGGCTGGCTAATTAGAATCCACGATACGCAGGATGGTTCCCAGACCAGAGGTGGCACCAGTGCCATGTCGGGCTGGTTTGATAGTAGCAAGTGGCTCCTGCAATCTGCCTTCAAAAAGTTGGCAGGCGAGTTTTGTTTTCCAGGGAAAAGCGCCGTTGTTTGTGTTTGGGGGCCTGTGGCTGGGAGTGGCCGGTTGGCTCCTTAGAATCCACGATACACAGCATGGTTCCCAGACCAGAGGTGGCACCAGTGCCATGTCGGGCTGATTTGATAGTACCAAGTGGCTCCTGCAATCTGCCATCCAGAAGCGGGGCAGCTTACTTTTGTTTGCCAGGGAAACGGGCCGAGGTTTGTGTCTGGGGGCCTATGGCTGGGAGTGACCGGCTGGCTCCTGAAAAGCTACGATAGGCAGGATGGTGACCAGACCCATGGTGGCACCAGTTCCAAGTTGGGCTGGTTTGATAGTACCAAGTGTCTCCTGCAATCTACCATCAAAAATTTGGCAGGCGAGTTTTGTTTTCCAGAGAAAATCGTCGTTGTATTTGTTTGGGTGCCTGAGGCTGGGAGTGGTCGGCTGGCTGCTTAGAAGACACGATACGCAGGATGGTTCCCAGACCAGAGGTGGCACCAGTGCCAAGTCGGGCTGGTTTGATACTACCAAGTGGTTCCTGCAATCTGCCATCCAGAAGCGGGGCAGCTTACTTTTTTTTGCCTCGGAAACGGGCCAAGGTTTTTGTCTGGGGGGCTATGGCTGGGAGTGACCGGCTGGCTCCTGAAAAGCTACGATAGGCAGGATGGTTACCAGACCCATGGTGGCACCAGTGCCAAGATGGGCTGATTTGATAGTACGAAGTGGCTCCTGCAATCTGCCATCAAAAAGTTGGCAGGCGAGTTTTGTTTTCCGGGGAAAAGCGCCATTGTTTGTGTTTGGGGGCCTGTGGCTGGGAGTGGCCGGCTGGCTAATTAGAATCCACGATACGCAGGATGGTTCCCAGACCAGAGGTGGCACCAGTGCCATGTCGGGCTGCTTTGATAGTACCAAGTGGCTCCTGCAATCTGCCATCAAAAATTTGGCAGGCGAGTTTTGTTTTCCAAGGAAAAGCGCCGTTGTTTGTGTTTGGGGGCCTGTGGCTGGGAGTGGCCGGCTGGCTAATTAGAATCCACGATACGCAGGATGGTTCCCAGACCAGAGGTGGCACCAGTACCATGTCGGGCTGGTTTGATAGTACCAAGTGGCTCCTGCAATCTGCCATCCAGAAGCGGGGCAGCTTACTTTTGTTTGCCAGGGAAACGGGCCGAGGTTTGTGTCTGGGGGCCGATGGCTGGGAGTGACCGTCTGGCTCCTGAAAAGCTACGATAGGCAGGATGGTGACCAGACCCATGGTGGCAGCCGTGCCAAGTTGGGCTGGTTTGATAGTACCAAGTGGCTCCTGCAATCTGCCATCAAAAAGTTGGCAGGCGAGTTTTGTTTTCCAGGGAAAAGCGCCGTTGTTTGTGTTTGGGGGCCTGTGGCTGGGAGTGGCCGGTTGGCTCCTTAGAATCCACGATACGCAGGATGGTTCCCAGACCAGAGGTGGCACCAGTGCCAAGTCGGGCTGGTTTGATGGTGCAAAGTGGCTCCTGCAATCTGCCATCCAGAAGTGGGGTAGCTTACTTTTGTTTGCCAGGGTAACTGGCCGAGGTTGGTGTCTGGGGGCCTATGGCTGGGAGTGACCGTCTGGCTCCTTAAAACCTACGATAGGCAGGATGGTGACCAGACCCATGGTGGCAGCAGTGCCAAGTTGGGCTGGTTTGATAGTACCAAGTGGCTCCTGCAATCTGCCATCAAATGTTGGCAGGCGAGTTTTGTTTTCCAGGGAATAGCGCCATTGCTTGTGTTTGGGGGCCTGTGGCTGGGAGTGGCCGGCTGGCTAATTAGAATCCACGATACGCAGCATGGTTCCCAGACCAGAGGTGGCACCAGTGCCATGTCGGGCTGGTTTGATAGTACCAAGTGGCTCCTGCAATCTGCCATCCAGAAACGGGGCAGCTTACTTTTGTTTGCCAGGGAAACAGGCCGAGGTTTGTGTCTCGGGGCCTATGGCTGGGATTGTGCGGTTGGCTCCTGAAAAGCTACGATAGGCAGGATGGTGACCAGACCCATGGTGGCACCAGTGCCAAGTTGGGCTGGTTTGATAGTACCAAGTGGCTCCTGCAATCTGCCATCCAAAAGTTGGCAGGTGAGTTTTGTTTTCCAGGGAAAAGCGCCGTTGTTTGTGTATGGTGGCCTGTGGCTGGGAGTGGCCGGCTGGCTCCTTAGAATCCACGATACGCAGGATGGTTCCCAGACCAGAGGTGGCACCAGTGCCAAGTCGGGCTGGTTTGATGCTGCAAAATGGCTCCTGCAATCTGCCATCCAGAAGCGGGGCAGCTTACTTTTGTTTGCCTCGGAAACGGGCCGAGGTTTTTGTCTGGGGGGCTATGGCTGGGAGTGACCGGCTGGCTCCTGAAAAGCTACGATAGGCAGGATGGTTAACAGACCCATGGTGGCACCAGTGCCAAGTTGGGCTGATTTGATAGTACGAAGTGGCTCCTGCAATCTGCCATCAAAAAGTTGGCAGGCGAGTTTTGTTTTCCAGGGAAAAGCGCCGTTGTTTGTGTTTGGGGGCCTGTGGCTGGGAGTGGCCGGCTGGCTAATTAGAATCCACGATACGCAGGATGGTTCCCAGACCAGAGGTGGCACCAGTGTCATGTCGGGCTGGTTTGATAGTACCAAGTGGCTCCTGCAATCTGCCATCCAGAAACGGGGCAGCTTACTTTTGTTTGCCAGGGAAACGGGCCGAGGTTTGTGTCTCGGGGCCTATGGCTGGGATTGAGCGGCTGGCTCCTGAAAAGCTACAATAGGCAGGATGGTGACCAGACCCATGGTGGCAGCAGTGCCAAGTTGGGCTGGTTTGATAGTACCAAGTGGCTCCTGCAATCTGCCATCAAAAAGTTGGCAGGCGAGTTTTGTTTTCCAGGGAAAAGCGCCGTTGTTTGTGTTTGGGGGCCTGTGGCTGGGAGTGGCCGGTAGGCTCCTTAGAATCCACGATACACAGGATGGTTCCCAGACCAGAGGTGGCACCAGTGCCAAGTCGGGCTAGTTTGATGGTGCAAAGTGGCTCCTGCAATCTGCCATCCAGAAGTGGGGTAGCTTACTTTTGTTTGCCAGGGAAACGGGCCGAGGTTTGTGTCTGGGGGCCTATGGCTGGGAGTGACCGTCTGGCTCCTTAAAACCTACGATAGGCAGGATGGTGACCAGACCCATGGTGGCAGCAGTGCCAAGTTGGGCTGGTTTGATAGTACCAAGTGGCTCCTGCAATCTGCCATCAAATGTTGGCAGGCGAGTTTTGTTTTCCAGGGAATAGCGCCATTGTTTGTGTTTGGGGGCCTGTGGCTGGGAGTGGCCGGCTGTCTCCTTAGAATCCACGATACGCAGGATGGTTCCCAGACCAGAGGTGGCACCAGTGCCATGTCGGGCTGGTTTGATAGTACCAAGTGGCTCCTGCAATCTGCCATCCAGAAGCGGGGCAGCTTACTTTTGTTTGCCAGGGAAACGGGCCGAGGTTTGTGTCTGGGGGCCTATGGCTGGGAGTGACCGGCTGGCTCCTGAAAAGCTACGATAGGCAGGATGGTGACCAGACCCATGGTGGCAGCAGTTCCAAGTTGGGCTGGTTTGATAGTACCAAGTGTCTCCTGCAATCTACCATCAAAAATTTGGCAGGCGAGTTTTTTTTTCCAGAGAAAAGCGCCGTTGTTTTTGTTTGGGTGCCTGTGGCTGGGAGTGGCCGGCTGGCTCCTTAGAAGACACGATACGCAGGATGGTTCCCAGACCAGAGGTGGCACCAGTGCCAAGTCGGGCTGGTTTGATACTACCAAGTGGTTCCTGCAATCTGCCATCCAGAAGCGGGGCAGCTTACTTTTGTTTGCCAGGGAAACCGGCCGAGGTTTTTGTGTGGGGGCCTATGGCTGGGAGTGACCGGCTGGCTCCTGAAAAGCTACGATAGGCAGGATGGTTACCAGACCCATGGTGGCACTAGCGCCAAGTTGGGCTGATTTGATAGTACGAAGTGGCTCCTGCAATCTGCCATCAAAAAGTTGGCAGGCGAGTTTTGTTTTCCGGGGAAAAGCGCCATTGTTTGTGTTTGGGGGCCTGTGGCTGGGAGTGGCCGGCTGGCTCCTTAGAATCCACGATACGCAGGATGGTTCCCAGACCAGAGGTGGCACCAGTGCCATGTCGGGCTGGTTTGATAGTACCAAGTGGCTCCTGCAATCTGCCATCAAAAAGTTGGCAGGCGAGTTTTGTTTTCCAGGGAAAAGCGCCGTTGTTTGTGTTTGGGGGCCTGTGGCTGGGAGTGGCCGGCTGGCTCCTTTGAACTTACGATACGCAGGATGGTTCCCAGACCAGAGGTGGCACCAGTGCCATGTCGGGCTGGTTTGATAGTACCAAGTGACTCCTGCAATCTGCCATCCAGAAGCGGGGCAGCTTACTTTTGTTTGCCAGGGAAACGGGCCGAGGTTTGTGTCTCGGGGCCTATGGCTGGGATTGAGCGGCTGGCTCCTGAAACGCTACTATAGGCAGGATGGTGACCAGACCCATGGTGGCAGCAGTGCCAAGTTGTGCTGGTTTGATAGTATCAAGTGGCTCCTGCAATCTGCCATCAAAAAGTTGGCAGGCGAGTTTTGTTTTCCAGGGAAAAGCGCCGTTGTTTGTGTTTGGGGGCCTGTGGCTGGGAGTGGCCGGTTGGCTCCTTAGAATCCACGATACGCAGGATGGTTCCCAGACCAGAGGTGGCACCAGTGCCAAGTCGGGCTAGTTTGATGGTGCAAAGTGGCTCCTGCAATCTGCCTTCCAGAAGTGGGGTAGCTTACTTTTGTTTGCCAGGGTAACTGGCCGAGGTTTGTGTCTGGGGGCCTATGGCTGGGAGTGACCGTCTGGCTCCTTAAAACCTACGATAGGCAGGATGGTGACCAGACCCATGGTGGCAGCAGTGCCAAGTTGGGCTGGTTTGATAGTACAAAGTGGCTCCTGCAATCTGCCATCAAATGTTGGCAGGCGAGTTTTGTTTTCCAGGGAATAGCGCCATTGTTTGTGTTTGGGGGCCTGTGGCTGGGAGTGGCCGGCTGGCTAATTAGAATCCACGATACGCAGCATGGTTCCCAGACCAGAGGTGGCACCAGTGCCATGTCGGGCTGGTTTGATAGTACCAAGTGGCTCCTGCAATCTGCCATCCAGAAGCGGGGCAGCTTACTTTTGTTTGCCAGGGAAACGGGCCGAGGTTTGTGTCTGGGGGCCTATGGCTGGGAGTGACCGGCTGGCTCCTGAAAAGCTACGATAGGCAGGATGGTGACCAGACCCATGGTGGCAGCAGTTCCAAGTTGGGCTGATTTGATAGTACGAAGTGGCTCCTGCAATCTGCCATCAAAAAGTTGGCAGGCGAGTTTTGTTTTCCGGGGAAAAGCGCCATTGATTGTGTTTGGGGGCCTGTGGCTGGGAGTGGCCGGCTGGCTCCTTTGAACCTACGATACGCAGGATGGTTCCCAGACCAGAGGTGGCACCAGTGCCATGTCGGGCTGGTTTGATAGTACCAAGTGGCTCCTGCAATCTGCCATCCAGAAACGGGGCAGCTTACTTTTGTTTGCCAGGGAAACGGGGCGAGGTTTGTGTCTCGGGGCCTATGGCTGGGATTGAGCGGCTGGCTCCTGAAAAGCTACGATAGGCAGGATGGTGACCAGACCCATGGTGGCACCAGTGCCAAGTTGGGCTGGTTTGATAGTACCAAGTGGCTCCTGCAATCTACCATCAAAAAGTTGGCAGGCGAGTTTTGTTTTCGAGGGAAAAGCGCCGTTGTTTGTGTTTGGGGGCCTGTGGCTGGGAGTGGCCGGCTGGCTCCTTTGAACCGACGATACGCAGGATGGTTCCCAGACCAGAGATGGCACCAGTGCCATGTCGGGCTGGTTTGATAGTACCAAGTGTCTCCTGCAATCTGCCATCCAGAAACGGGGCAGCTTACTTTTGTTTGCCAGGGAAACAGGCCGAGGTTTGTGTCTTGGGGCCTATGGCTGGGATTGAGCGGTTGGCTCCTGAAAAGCTACGATAGGCAGGATGGTGACCAGACCCATGGTGGCAGCCGTGCCAAGTTGGGCTGGTTTGATAGTACCAAGTGGCTCCTGCAATCTGCCATCAAAAAGTTGGCAGGCGAGTTTTGTTTTCCAGGGAAAAGCGCCGTTGTTTGTGTTTGGGGGCCTGTGGCTGGGAGTGGCCGGCTGGCTCCTTTGAACCTACGATACGCAGGATGGTTCCCAGACCAGAGGTGGCACCAGTGCCAAGTCAGGCTGGTTTGATAGTACCAAGTGCGTCCTGCAATCTGCCATCCAGAAACGGGGCAGCTTACTTTTGTTTGCCATGGAAACGGGCCGAGGTTTGTGTCTGGGGGCCTATGGCTGGGAGTGACCGGCTGGCTCCTGAAAAGCTACGATAGGCAGGATGGTGACCAGACCCATGGTGGCAGCAGTGCCAAGTTGGGCTGGTTTGATAGCACCAAGTGGCTCCTGCAATCTGCCAACCAGAAGCGGGGCAGCTTACTTTTTTTTGCCAGGGAAACGGGCCGAGGTTTGTGTCTGGGGGCGTATGGCTGGAAGTGACTGGCTGGCTCCTGAAAAGCTACGATAGGCAGGATGGTGACCAGACCCATGGTGGCAGCAGTGCCAAGTTGGGCTGGTTTGATAGTACCAAGTGGCTCCTGCAATCTGCCATCAAAAAGTTGGCAGGCGAGTTTTGTTTTCCAGGGAAAAGCGCCGTTGTTTGTGTTTGGGGGCCTGTGGCTGGGAGTGGCCGGCTGGCTATTTAGAATCCACGATACGCAGCATGGATCCCAGACCCAAGGTGGCACCAGTGCCAAGTTGGGCTGGTTTGATAGTACCAAGTGGCTCCTGCAATCTGCCATCCAGAAGCGGGGCAGCTTACTTTTGTTTGCCAGGGAAACGGGCCGAGGTTTGGGTCTCGGGGCCTATGGCTGGGAGTGACTGGCTGGCTCCTGAAAAGCTACGATAGGCAGGATGGTGACGAGACCCATGGTGGCAGCAGTTCCAAGTTGGGCTGGTTTGATAGTACCAAGTGGCTCCTGCAATCTGCCATCAAAAAGTTGGCAGGCGAGTTTTGTTTTCCAGGGAAAAGCTCCGTTGTTTGTGTTTGGGGGCCTGTGGCTGGGAGTGGCTGGCTGGCTAATTAGAATCCACGTTACGCAGGATGGTTCCCAGACCCAAGGTGGCACCAGTGCCAAGTTGGGCTGGTTTGATAGTACCAAGTGCGTCCTGCAATCTGCCATCCAGAAGCGGGGATGCTTACTTTTGTTTGCCAGGGAAACGGGCCGAGGTTTGTGTCTGGGGGCCTATGGCTGGGAGTGACCGGCTGGCTCCTGAAAAGCTACGATAGGCAGGATGGTGACCAGACCCATGGTGGCAGCCGTGCCAAGTTGGGCTGGTTTGATAGTACCAAGTGGCTCCTGCAATCTGCCATCAAAAAGTTGGCAGGCGAGTTTTGTTTTCCAGGGAAAAGCGCCGTTGTTTGTGTTTGGGGGCCTGTCGCTGGGAGTGGCCGGCTGGCTCCTTTGAACCTACGATACGCA